>NC_066384.1:3995000-4298601 GCF_013377495.2 Cygnus atratus
TAATGCGTTTTGGCAAGACCTGCGCAGGCCGTGCCCCCTGCCCCAGCCCCGGAGGATGAAGAGAAGGAGGAGGAGGAGGTGAGGTGGGCATGACGGTGAGGGGGGCACCCTTTGGGCTCCCCCAGCTGGGGGGTGGGGGCTTGGGACCCTCTGCTGCCTGAGGGGGCACAGGGAGGGAGCCACACGTCTGTTTTACGGTTTTTTTTTATTTTTATTTATTTTTTTCGACACGAAGACTGGAGGCTGCCCTGAAGCCCGCAGCGACGCCTCCGCGACCAGGCTGATCCCGTTGGGCTCGCCTCCGCCGCCTCCCCCCGCCCTTCTCAAAGATGGCGCCACCCCTCCCTTCCCTTCCCTTCTTCACCCCCCCCCAACGCCACGTGACGCGCGCAGCGCCGGATGGGGGGCGTGGCCGGAAGTGCGCGCGTGCGTTCGTGTCGGGAGGGGGCGGTGGCGGCGGGATGGAGCCGGCGCGGGAGCCGCGCGCTGAGCGCTCAGGTGGGGGCGGGGAGGGGCCGGGCGGGGAGGGGCGGGGCCTCGCTCGGGTTGGCCACGCCCCCCAATGTGGGGCCACGCCCCCCGCGCTGCCCCCTGAGGGGCTGGAGCCGCCCCCGCCCCCCCCCGGTGGGGCTCCCGGAGCGGGGCAGGGGGCCCGGGGGGTTCCGGGGGGCTCCGGGCTCGGTTCTGAGGGGACGGACCGGGCCCAGAGGGGCGGAGCGGGCCCCAAGGGGCCTCCCGAACCCCCAGGCGGGTGAAGGGGCCGGGGGGCCGGACACGAGCTCGCCTTCGTGTCCTGGGAACCTTCAGCGGGGCGTTTGCTCCTGATTGGGGCCAAAGAAAAAAACCGAGTTTTGCTCCGTTTTTAGGCTGAATTCGCTGCTGGTTTCCCAGCCGAACGCTGGGGCCGGCCCTCGAGAGGCCTCGCTGAGTAAAACAGGCAGGGGAGGGCCACGGGGCTGTGCCCCCGGGGTTGTCTCAGGGCGCTGGCCGGGCCGTGCAGCGCCGTGCGGTGACCCCCTCACGAACACGGCGGTGGGTTTTGTGCCAGCCGGGCGGTTATTTGGTGCTCCGACCGCCGCTGGAGCCTCCTCGAGCTGCAGGCCGTGTCCTGAGCGAGGGGGAACAGCTCTGCTCTCCCTCCCAGGTCAAACCCCAGGGCGAGGATCGGGGCCGTCCGACCCGGCGAGCGCAGCCCCCCCAGTCAGCGTGCACGGAGCAGGACTTTATCGCAGGACTTTATCCTTTGCAGGATTTTATCCTTTCAGTGCGTAGGGCAGCAAGTTGCAGGTGTTGAAACAGGGAAGCGACCCGGGCACGTTCTCACGCTCGCTTCGTCGCGGCGTGCTCAGACCCAAGGTAAATAAACGCCTGGCAGCGGCGTCGTTGGCTCTGTCGGCTCACACTGGGAGGTCCGGGTACGTTCTGAGCCAACGTAGACGGCGTGCAAACACCTGAGCTGTCACAAAGGGCCCAGCGGGTAGGAACGTGCCCGTTTCTTGACACCATTTTGTGTTCAGATCCATCGTGAGCCGTGCTGGGGCTGCAGGTGCCAGCAGCAGAGCAAGAGAGGCTGTAGCGACCCTACAGGGCTGTAGTGGCCCGTAGGACAACCTAGCTTGCAGAAACAGCCCTAAAAAGTCAGGGGTTAAGGAAAGCAGTCTTTCCCCTCTCTGAATATTGGTTAAAACAACTTTTTAAATATGCCTGGAGCATCTCTTGAACCTGATGGCAGGTGAGAGAAGCGCCGAGAGATGCCCAAACTTCTGCTCGGCGCTCCTGGGATGCAGAGGTTTCGGCCGAGGAACCCCGTAACCTCTCCAGGAACCGATGGCCGTGCTGTGCAGAGGGAGGAAATGCCTTTGTAGCGAGTGCCTGCTGCCACCGGGTGGTAACCAGTCTCCACTGCATTTGTACAGGCCTTGCTGAGCTCTTATTTTCGTGCACGCGATAATTTACCCAGTGTCTAATTCGTTCGTGTTCGCGTCCTTTTTTTAGCATAGTTTCCAGAGCGAGCAAAACGGGATTCGCATCCGAGAGCAAAGAGCTGGGTGGAAACACAGAACGTGGAGAGAAACGCATCCTTAACGAAGGCCGCGTCTTTTTCTACTGAAATGTTTTTAACCCGCTTCTGCCTTTTGGTGTCTCTTTTTTTCTGCTCGTGCAGGTGCTCTTTCAAGCAGCGCTTTTTGGGGCAGAGGCATGCCAGCTCTGACACTGTGTTCTCTCCCAGAATGGTGCTTGTGGGCTGCAGCTTTTTGTAGATGTCGTTGCTTTCTGTTACAAGGTGTGCTGCATCGTGACAGGAGCAGGCTTTTTAAAGCTGTTTGCTTTGAGCCTTCTTGGCACATTCATGCTAGGTTTTTTCTCTGCTTTAAAAAAATATATATTTAAAGTGCTTGGACAATTTTTGCCTCTCTGCTTTAATAGGATTTGCAGCTGTGAATGCGCTTTAATAGAATTTACAGCTGGGCTGAAGTATTCCCTCTCTTAAAATAACATTGCAGCTTCGTGATTCGGGAGAATGTGCCTCCCACTAGCTGCTTTGTCTGTAGCTCTGAATGCTGTGGAGCAAGAGGAGAATATGAGCAAAACCAAAACTTTTGTATGTGGCAAAATAGGAAGCATAACCCTGTGGTTCAGGACTGGAACTATAAATGAGTGCACTTGGGTCTTGTTTTTTTTTTTTTTTTTTGGCTTTGCCAGTGCCTTGCTTTCTGCTCCCGCACGCAGCTGTTAACCTGCCAGTTTTTTCTGTCATTAAAATGGGAATAGGAAAACCTCAGAGCGTTGTTAGATCATTAGGTGATCGTTCTGGGGATCTTTATGTACTGCGGCGCACTGGATTAGAAAGATGGCAGGTGGGAAATGGTGCAGGATGTGGTGTCGTTGGAGCCCAGAGAGAGCTGCGGGTCTTCTGTTTCTCAAACTGAAAAGCAGTTGGTGGCTGGGGAACCAACGGAAGAAATGTGTTATCTTAAAAAGCTGCATAACAGATACTGCCTGCCTTTGTGGCTCCGGGCCAGCAGTTTTCAGAGCTGGTCCCAGAATGTCAATCCAGAACATACAGAAAAGAAAGCAGCGAGACTCTGCAAAGTGTTTTAAATCTTGCAGGTAAGGTTTTCAGGGAAGAGATGGAAGAGAGCCACCTCGGCATATGCAGTTTGCTCGACAGGCAGATGCCCTCGCTCTGGAGAGCAGGACCCCTGCCAAAACGTTGGAAGATTGCAGGTGGAGAGGGTGGCGTTACGCAAGTGTCACGTCCTGAAGATGCTGCCTGCGATGGAGGGAAGCAGTGGGGGAAGCCTGCCTCTTCTTCAGCGTGCCCCGAAGGAGCTTGTAGGGCCGTGCAGTGAAGGCAGCCCGCAATAACTCAGATTTCTGATTCCCAGGAGCAAGCTCTGGGCAGGGAGCAGGCGAGAGCCGAGCGTGCCTGGCAGCGCCTGACCGACTAGGAGCCCGCTGGCAAAGTGCTCGCACGGATGTTACGCTCCGAGTCCACGTTTTAGTTCTGCCTCCAGTCCAAAAAAGGTTTAAGTCCCATCGAACACATTGGAACTAGAATGTGTGCGTAGATGCTTGGCTGAGCTGTGGCTGGAGCCGCTGGTGGTTCTGCTGAGGCAGGCGGTGAAGAGGCCAACGAGACTGCTTCAGGTATTTACACTGGCCTGGTCAGAAATGTGCTGAGGGAACACGTTACAGCCTCTCTTCCTCTGCATCCTAGCCAAGGTTGAGAAGTCGGGGATATTTTTTTTTAATTTTATTTTTAGGAACAGTATCAAAGAAGCCTTCTGTCATCTCTCAGTTCCGTGAGCTCTTTATACGTGACTTTCTTGTTCACAGAGAGCCGCAGCCCTTTGAAATACCTGATAGTAAATAAAGGTGCATAATTTACAAACGCGGCTGAAGCCAGAAATAACTTTTTGTCTCTCTGCTCTCTGTTTATCAGTTCAGGTTTCCAAAACCAGAGGGAGAACTTCCTTGGCATCAGGGAGCTACTGAGGCAGCTTTCAAGCTTGGAATGGAGCTGGTGAACAGACAGGATCCCTACCTCCGAGAGGTCGTGCGGTCTGCAGTGTGCTGCAGAGCCCTGACGCTTCTGCTGCAGGCAAGTCTGATCCTGAACCGAAGGTGCTGCAGTGTCTGTTGTTCGCTGCTCAGAGGCTTCTCTCCTTGGTACCACCTGGTGCGCCACGAGCTGGCTGCTTCTGCGGGGCTGGGAAATCGCCTTCCCATGTGGAGAAGCAGGAGGCCAGCTGCATCCAGGGAGGCAGGTTGCTGTTAAGTAAAATTACAAACGTTTCCTTCTAACTTACCATGTTTTCATGCTGCTGTTGCAAGGGGCGGCTTTGGCAGCACGAGAGGCTGGTGGGTCTGTTTATCCGCAGAACAGGAACAGTGATCTCCTCCTGCACGTTCCTCCCAAGTCTCACTTCAGAGACATCCTCCTCTGAGTGTGGGGTAGCTCAATTGCTCTTGGTCTGCTCCGTCCTAGCTGTGTGTGTGAGGCAGCCAGCAGAGCCCAGCTGTAGCCATGGCCCTTGCGAAGCAAAACCAGCCTGGGAAACGTCCCCGGGAGCGGGCCAGCGGCCAGCAGATCGTGGCAGCCCGGTCACCTCTGTGTGGGCTGAGTGGGACCATCGGCAGCGATGACAGACTCTGTAGTGCAAATGCCAGAGGCCTGCTTGGTCCAGCTGTGTGCTTCGTTGTAAAACATCGCCTTTGTAGGTCTGTTAGTCCCGATTTGTTTAGTGTGGCCCTTTCTCTTTTCTCTGCCAGTGCTGAATCCTTTGCCAAGGACTCATTCCGGTCTCCACATAGTAAACTGCAAAACTTGCATTTGGGGGAGCTGTTCTTTTCAGAAACGTGTTTTCATTTGTCTTCCGCATCAGTTTCCTCTGGGAAAATCTTTTCTTGAGTTCTGTCTCCTCTTCCTTGCACATCGGCTGGGACAAGAACGCCAAATTCAGTAGCAAAGGAGGCTTGCCGGTGCTGCAGAGGCAGCCGGTGTGAGCACCTGCGGCTAGATATGCCCGAGCACGGCACTGAGCAGCCTTTCCTTATCCAATTCCACAGGGATTCTTGCTGGATATTTTCAGTTTTACTCAATTCAGCTGTAAATGCCCCAAAACAGTCGGCACTTTTTCACAGTCTTACAGGCATCCCTGCTGGAAAGCCCGTTAGCCTGTCTTCTGTGCTGCTCTCGTCTCCTTGAAACTCCAAATTCCTCCTCCAGCTCGGTGCTTTCAGCAGGATCCAGGAGGCTCTCTGCCGGACTCCAGCCCTCTCTTCTCCTCCTTTCAGGCCGTGTTCAACCTCCTGATCCCGGACCACGCTGCGGATGCCTTCTCCCCGCCTCGACTGCCCGAGCCCGGCGCGTGGGACGTGCTGGCGGAGCGGCTGCTGGGAGGCCTGGCGCGCTGGGACGCCGAGCACTTCCTCTTCATCGCCGAGCGGGGCTACCTGTACGAGCACAACTGCGCCTTCTTCCCTCTCTACCCCCTCAGCCTGCGTGCCGTGGCCGAGGGGGCTCTGTGGCCCCTGCAGCCGCTGCTGCGTTTGCGGAGCCGCCTGCTGCTCTCGGCCGTCCTTCTCAACTCGCTCTTCTCCGTGCTGGCAGCCGCTGCCCTGTACGAGCTGGGCTGTGGCGTGCTGCGGTGCCGCAGGGCAGCCTTCCTCGCCGCCCTTCTCTTTTGTATCAGCCCTGCCAACGTGTTCATGGCAGCTGCTTACTCGGAGAGCATGTTCGCCTGCCTGGCGTTCAGCGCCATGTGGCGACTGGAGAAGGGGCAGAGGCGGCTCAGCGCTCTGCTCTTCTCCCTCGCTTCTGGCGTGCGCGCCAACGGGCTGGTCAATGCCGGCTTCTTCCTCTACTCCTGCACTAAACGCTTCGCCCTCGGGTTCCAGGTGGGCTCAGGACCGGGAAGGAAGCTCTCTCCTTTATGGAGGCAGCTCCTTAGCGTGGCATCTTCAGCGGTTGTGACGTGTGCCGGGATTTGCCTGCCTTTTGTTTTATTCCAGTATTATGCCTACGTGAGGTTTTGTGGCCCTGGCACTGGCCTGGAGCTGGATGTCCCCAAGCCGCTGCGGCAGCTGGCTCTGGACAAAGGCTATCATCTGGCAGCCACGAGCGGGGTTAAACCCATGTGGTGCTCCCAGCGGTTCCCTGTGGTCTATTCCTATATTCAAGATGTTTACTGGAACGTAGGCTTTCTAAGGTATTTTGAGCTCAGACAGGTACCAAATTTCTTGCTCGCTTTGCCTGTCACGTTTCTGGGCTTCTGGGCTGCCGGGACCTACGTCGTTGCAAACCCTCGGCACTGCCTGACTCTTGGTCTAGAGAGAAGAAAGGATGAACAAGAGGGTAAACCAAGAGCTGGATTTTGCTGCCCCGCTGTCTTTGTGTACGTGGTCCACGCCACGGCCCTGCTGCTCTTTGGATTCTTCTGCATGCACGTGCAGGTAGGGCCTTCGTAGCAACACACGTGATTTCTTACAGGGAGCGTGGGGTGGTGGCTGAGGGCGTTTGGTGGCAGTCCCAGCTCAGTGGTGTTGCAGCTGCAAAACAAAAGCTTTCCCTCGCCCATTTTGGAGCTGCTTCCGAAGCCATCCGGCGTCTGCCGGGGAGTTCCCAAAGGGTTTCCAGGTGCTCGGTGTGTGAGGATACTGGGACCGATCGGAGGGACCGGCTGCTGGTGGCTGGCATCTGACGTGCTGCTCGCCCAGGAGCTGGGTCACCGTCCTGCTGGGCTGAGTCCAGTGGGTGGCAGCGAGAGGATCCAGAGCCTGGGCCAGCCCTTCAGAAGTGCTTCAAGGTCTTTTTAGCGGCACTCAATGCAGGGGTTTTCACAGGAAAATTGATTGAGGAGTGAGACTTGGATCTCCTCTGCAGCTGCTGTCACAGTTCCCGAGCGCGGCTGTGACAAGGATTTCGGTGGCAGTCCCCGTGTTTGTCCAAAACCCGGCGACCACTTGGCCGCTCACAAGAACATCTTAATAAATAAAGCAGCCTGGAGCCGAGTTGTTTTGTTGCGAGTGCAATAAATTCCAGCACCGCAGCCCCGGGGCTGTATTTCTTCCCCTTTATCAGCAGCCTGTTGGAGGCAGATGGATTGCGCCTTCCATCGCTCGCGGTCGGGGTTGCTTGGGGCCAGCCCCATAGCTTACGGGATTCTCTCTGTCTCTTCCAGGTGCTGACCAGGTTCCTCGGCTCCTCCAGTCCCGTCCTCTACTGGTTCTCGGCCCACCTCCTGCAAGAACACGAGCGCTGGCTCGGGACTGAAGGCGCTGCCGGGCAAACCGCGGTTCCTCCCCCCACGGGGTCGGGGCTGGGTGCGTCGCCGGGCTCCTGTGGGACGGGGGCTGCGGCAAACCCCCTGCTCAGGCTGCTGCGGAGCTACCCCCTCGTGACCCCCCGCAGCAAGTGCGTCCTGGGCTATTTCCTGGCCTATTGGCTGCTGGGGCTGGCTCTGCACTGCAACTTCTTGCCTTGGACGTAGGCAGCGGCTGTGCCTCCGTGTCTGCACAGGCTGCAGAGGGGGCGGTCAGCATAGAAGCTCACTTCTTCTATTAAAAAAAAAAAAAAAACAAAAACACAAAAAAACCTGCAGCGTGGTGATGCTGTTGGCTGGTACAAAGGTGCTGCTGCTTGGTTGCTGCTTGGTGACTGAGCTGCGCTTCCCGTGATCCTGGGGGATCCAGGACATCGACTGAGGGATCTGGGGGGGGTTGGTCTGGGGAAGGGGAGGCTCAGGGCAGACCTCATCGCTCTCTGCAGCTGCCTGAAAGGGAGGTGTGGGGAGCTGGGGGTCGGCCTCTTCTCACAGGTAACCAGGGATAGGACCAGAGGGAATGGCCTCAGGTTGTGCCAGGGGAGGTTCAGGCTGGAAATGAGGAGACATTTCTCCTCAGAAAGAGCGGTCGGGCGTTGGGACGGGTTGCCCAGGGAGGTGGTGGAGTCACCGTCCCTGGGGGTGTTCAAGGAGAGGTTGGACGTGGGGCCTGGGGATGTGGTCAGTGGGCGATGGTGGTGGTAGGGGGCGGTTGGACCAGCTGATCTCGGAGGGCTTCCCTAACCCTAATGCTTCCGGGATTCTAGGGTCTGAAGGCCCTGGGGCATGTCTCTTCCACCCCTAATTTTCCAGGGTTCCATGACCCGGGGGCTCGGAGAGACCCGGGGCGGGGGGGGGGGGGCCGGGAGCACCCGCTGCTGCTGCCGCCCCCTCCCGCTGCCTGGGCGCGGCGCGGCCACCAGGGGGCGCAGCGACGCGCCGGGGGTGGGGGCGTGGCGAGACCGCCGCGGTGGGCGGGGCTCCCGCGGGTGGGCGGGGCCGACACGTCCGCGGGGCGGGGCCAGGCCGCGGGGCTCCGCTGGGCTCGGCTCGGCAGCGGGCCGGGCGCTGCGGGCGGCGCCATGCAGGAGCGCGGCTACCGGCACATCCCGCCCGCCGCCCCCGGGCCCGGCCCCGGGCCCGGCCCCGGGCCCGGCCCCGAGCCTCCCCCTCCCGCCGCCGCCGCCGCCGCCGCCGCCTCCTCCTCTTCAGCCTCCTCCGAAGGGCCCGGCCCGGCCCGGCGGCCCCGGCGGAAATGGGAGGTGTTCCCCGGCCGCAACCGCTTCTACTGCGGCGGCCGCCTGATGCTGGCGCGGCACAGCGGCGTCTTCGTCCTCACGCTCGGCCTCATCCTGGCCACCAGCGGCCTCTTCTTCGCCTTCGAGTGAGTCCCGGACGCGTACCCGCCCCGCGGGGCTGCGGGGATGGGGCCCGGGGGGCTCCGTGCCCTGCGGTGTCCCCCTGTCCCCCCCCGCTTCCTGTCCCCCCCGTTTCCCTGTCCCCCTGTCTCCCCTATCCCCCCGTCTCTCTCGTTCCCCCATTCCTTGTCCCCCTATCCCCCTTGTCCCTCCGTCACCCATCTCCCCCATCCCCTGTCCCCCTTGTCTTCCTGTCCCCCCATTTCCATATCGCCCTGTATTCCCATTTCCATGTCCCCCTTGTCCCCCTATCTATCCTAGCCCCCTGCCCCCCCCATTTCCCTATCCCCCATTCCTCTTATCCCCCTGTCCAGCTCCCCGTTTCCCTATATCCCCCTGTCTCCCTGTCCCCCTTGTCCCCCTGTCCTCCCCGTTTCCCTATCCCCCTTTGTCCCCCTCTCCTCCTTGTCCCCCTGTCCCTCCGGGCACCCCCCACTGCCTCACCCAGAGCTGTCCTGCCTGCTGCTGAGCCCCCAGCCCCACTCTAATTGGGAGCCCCTGGGTCCCCACGTCCTGTCCCCAGGTGCTCAGGGTCACCCCTGGTCCCCAAAGACCCCCCCTGCTCAGGAGGGGTGGGCAGGGGCAGCCCCGCACCTTGCGGGCTGGTTTAGGGGCTGCACCCCAAAGAGGGGAATCCGCTCACAGCAGCGGGGTGCCCTCCTGGTGTCCAGCCATCCCTCCCCTCCGAGCCTAAGGAGGGCAGAAATCCATCTGGAATCGCTGCCAGGAGTTCGTAGGGTGGATGTGGTACAGAGGGGCAGCAGGAGCGGTGTGCCGGGGGTCTCACCCCGAGGGTCTGCCCTCGCTGTGTCTGGGGGAGAGGGAGCAGCCTCTGCCCCATCCCCTCTCCTTTTGGGAAGCTGGCCCTGCTGTCCTTTGGGACTACAGCCCTGCGGCTCCGGGTTCCTGCGCCCCGCGGGCAGGGAGAGCCGGGAGCACCCTGCGCTGCCCGGGAGGAGCTGGGGAAGGAGCACCCAGCACTCGGGGCACTCCGTGCTTCTCACACGGGGCTTGTTCTTCCCAACGCTGCACCAAGCAGGGGATCGCGCCTGCCTCGGGATCCCAGGGTTATCCCTCCGAGCCTCGGAGCAACGCTACAGCCGGGCGGACGAAGGCGTTTGGTCGGATGAGAGGTTCTGAGAAGCCAGCCAGGCTCCAGGCGGCAACGGATCCCTGCACGAATGCTCCTCTCTCGGTGGCGTCCGTGCCTCTCCGACAGCTTTCCCTGCTCGGTCTGAAGCTAACGGGCAGCACCAGCGCAGTAACTGCTTTGTGCGGGGCCGAGCAGAGGACGTCTGCTCCCTCCTCCCGTCTTGCCTAGTCACTGTTTCTCGGTTAAAGATGTCCCGGGGCTTTCCACGTTGTTTCTGTAGCGGTGTGCTTCTGTTGCATCAGTTACGCTTTGCTAGATGCATAAAAAAAAAAAACAGTAACTGTGTCTATAGTTGACATTTTTACGTAATTTCTTGCTGCCTGAGGGAGGAAAGAGGACTCCAGAGATCCACCCAAAAAATGGGTGGCAAGGACGCTCGTCTCTGATTTCAGAGCCCTTTCTGTCCCTCCACCAGGGAGAGGACCAAGGGGCTCGACAGCAGCGCTGCTCTCAGGCCGAGGGGATTTTGTAGCTTGATGTCTGCTGTCCTGGACAGCTGAGCTGAGACAAAAGTTACTTAATCCCTTCTCTGCCTTGCCGTGTCACCAGGACTTAGCGCTGCCGCGGGGCTCAGGCAGCTCGCCGGGCTGTGCCCGGTCCCGGTGCTTACCAGTGCTCAGAATAGCAAATCCCTTTGCAGAGCGGGAGGGGGGCTCCAGCCCCACGTTACGTAAGGAGCCGCGTCCCTCGGGTCCTCGTGTTCGTGCTGGGGGTGATGGAGCTGCCCGGCTTTTGATAACGCTGGTCCCTGGGTGCCGGAGTGGGCATCGGCTGCTTCGGTGCCGGCAGGTCGCAGCACCTGCAGCGCTGATGTGTGCGGGTCAGGCGTCTGGCACGGCACGAAGGCACGCGAATCATCCCGAGGCAGCAAAGCTGTGCTGAATCGAAGCCAAGGTCCCTCAGCTTCGGATGAAGCAGGACCACGTGCACGCTGATTTTGATCCCTGATTAATTCCGGGTGTTTCTCCGTGTGTTCTTGTTGCTGCTGCCACGTAGAAGGTGACCGGACCTCGGTTTCCGCAGGTTTTTGCAGTATGAATCTGGGGCTTCAGAAGGGCACAGAGGTTGCGTAGAGGAGCTCGTGCTTTGTGTCCAAGACCCGGTCCTCCAAGCGCAGCTCCAGAGCTGCAGGGTGCTCTCAGGGCTGGCTCTTGCCTTTCCAGGGGTCTCTGCAAAGCAGCAGCGCTTCAGTCCCCCCCCCATGATAATTTGTAGCGTGTAGTGTGATAGCTGATGGCCAGTTCTGTAGGGATGGTTGGTAACGGTGCTTTTTTTCTCTCTTTTCACAGCTGTCCCTTCCTTGCCACCCACCTGACCCTGGCCATCCCCGTCATTGCAGCCATCCTCTTCTTCTTTGTCATCAGCTGCCTGCTCCAGACAAGCTTCAGGGACCCAGGTATCCTGCCCAGAGCCACCCCCAGTGAGGCTGCAGACCTGGAAAAGCGGATCGGTGAGCCTTCTCTTCCCTCTCCTGCCTTTGCTTTGGCTCACACCTGTGTGTGCACGTTTTAGGCTCGGCGAGTCTCCTCTCTGCAGAGGAGCAGAGGTGGTTTTCCTTTCTGTTCAGTCCCATAGCTAGGCGAAGCCCCGTGCAGGGGATGGGTGCCTGTAGCTGTTCCCAGGACCACGCTGGATTTGGCAGCGGCCCTGCAGAGGGCTGGGACGAGGCAGAGCTCGTGGCACCAGTGCCCTGCCCGCCGGTGCTGTCAGGGTCTGTGTGCCAGCAGCTGGGGGAGCACAAAGTTCCCATTCAGAGGCCGGCTGCCACACTCTTGGACGCAGACCGAGTTCTCATAATCTGAGCAGTTTGGATCTAGGCTGGGATTCGCAAGGAACTGGCTACAAAACTGGATTTACTTTCCCTCTCTTGTAAGAGCCGGTTCTTGGCCACCCCAATTTCCACCGCCGCCCTTCTCTAACGCGGCTTCATGCAGAGACCCTGACAAGACGGGAAGCTGCTGAGGCTGAACCAAGCAGCATTATAAAGCTGCTGAAATGAGAGGCGTGCTTGGAAGCTCATCCCCACATCATCTGGGACTTGAAGGGAGAATTTTCCATGGGCCGGTAGGTAACAGACAGGATCTCCTGAGTGGTGTTCCTGGGTCAAAGAAATCTTCCTAAAAACCCACAGAAGTAAAAATCTCTTCTATTTTCATGGGACAGTCGCAGTTGAGCTAAACTGGTGCCAGGAAAGAGATCCTTTCCGCACTGAGAGCGGTTCCACAGCCTGTTTAATCCAACATCAGGGTGGTCTGTGCTGAGCGAGCAGTCTTATTTTGCCTGTTGTCGCTGCCTCGCTCCCGCTGGTTGGTGGTGTGGTCGCTCAGCCAGCGGGGAATTTGCCTGCACGAGCGCTGACCCGCAGCTTCTCGCTATGCTCAGTGCAGGGAAGGTGCGGGGGCTGTGCCCGAGCCCCTGCACAGCAGGAGAGCAGAGAGCAGCATTGGCTCCATGGGTGAAATCCACGCTTGGGGTGAAGGAAAGGGGCTGTGGGTTTGCAGCCCGAGCTCTGTATCTGCAGCACAGGTTTGAAGGCCGACGTGAGAAGGAATTGAGCCCTTAATCTACGTGCTAACCCCAAGCGGGACCATCCCTCGCGGAGACTCCTGCTGGTTTTAGTGGATTTCAGAGCTGCTTCTGGTAAACCACGGCAAATCTCAGCTTAAGGGTGCTGGGGACTGAGCTGAGAAGCCTCAGCCGTGTGAGGAGGAAGAGGCTGCAAGCTGCGGTTGGCCTCCACGTCCTCGCTTTTCCCTACAGCCGTGCCCTGCTCTGTTCGTGTGAACGTTGGTGCCGTGTTCCAGGGCAGCCTGGCTGCTTCCTTCCTCCTCCATAGCTTTGTGTCGTTCTGACCAACGCAGAGAAATTGGTGCATTTGTGCATGACAAAAAAAATAGTTAGTGACCTTTCCTGTGCCCTGATTTTATGGGTTTTCGTTTGGGCTCCTCTTCTCTGGAAATCCTTGCAAGTCCCATCCTCCCCGAGGGATGCCCGGCAACGGGGGAATGCGCTCCGAGAAAAAGGCTCGGCTCGGCACCCTGCGTCAGCTGCCCAGCCCCTGTTGGTGCTTCCCAGCAGAGGCTGCTCCTCGGGGCAGACGTGGGGGCTTGCTGTTGACGAAGCTGGGGAGCCCGATCTGCTCCTCTTTTTCCTCAAAGAAAGGCTAGAGCCAGAGTGCCAGAGCAGCAGCGCGTTTGTTGGTTTGAACATTGTCCGAACTTGGAGGGATCTGGCTCCGTACATCCCTCTGCAAAATGCTGGTGCTGAATACTCAGGATAATTAGTTTAGGGAGAATGGTTTTTAAGGTTATGACTGCCATTGAGCCAGCTGTACCTCGGGGTTTCTTTATATTGATATATTTATATAAATATTTATATTTATATGGTTTCTAACAGTATGCTCGTGTTTGTCCCGTCTGAAAGCTGCTCTCACACCGTGTTTGCTCTGGCCAGGAGGGTGCACGCATCCAGGGTCTGTGGCCCGTGTTGGTGTTAGGCTTAGTGACAAATGCCTCATCAACACCGATGTGGGGCAATTTCAGCCTGCCCTACGGAAAACAGTTGCAAGGCAATCGTTCTGCACTTGCCTAAAAAACTGGTTTTAAAATCTCCTCGGAGCAGTTATCTGTGCTTCTATTTATAAGAGCCTACAGCAGGAATCTGGCTGCAGATGCTGCCTGGTGTGCCAGCTGTTCCTGCTAACATAATCCATTTATTTTCCTCTTAACTCGCTCGCTGGTACATCTCTATTTTCAAAGACTTCCTCGGGGTCGGAAAGGTGCTCTTTCAAGAGCGACTTAAATAAACCACTAACCCCCAAACTGCAGACGTGGCACAGAGGCTTTGCAGCTCACGCTTTTGCTGAGCAGGTGAGAGGCTTCCAGCCGCCAGCTCCGAATGAATAACCGCGTGCCGGTGCACACAGGTGAAACGCAGCGTCTAAAAATCCTCCATCCCCACCTCGAGGAGGAGGAATCCTCGCGCGCCACCACAATTGCAACGAAATCTGCCTGGAGCGCTTGAGACCTGCCTGCTGCCCTCCTGCTCCCTGATGGAGACGAGGCTGGCTCCTGCGGGATGCTTCTGCAGAGGTCCCCCCGCTGCTTTCTGAACCTTGGCTGCTGCTCTTACAGCAGGGACGGACCTCAGCCGTGTGAACAGGGCCCGCTGCCTCCTCGCGTCGTGATCCGTTCGGCACCCGGAGATGAGCTGGAGTTGGGCACGCTAACACTGCTGCCTTTGTGCTCGCTATTTGTAAGTTGCTTTATGTTCTCGGAGCGCTGGGCAGAGATTACTTCCTCTTGGCACCCCGTTGACAGGGAAAGGACATAAAGAATGCCGCGAAGAGCCAACTGGATTTCTTGGCTGCCAACTCCGCAACAAATCGCGTGGCTGAGCTGCCTCCCAGCTTTGGCGTTAAAGTCGTGTGCTAATAACGCCTTTCTCTGCCCGGAGGCAGCTCGCAGCGACGCGGGGTCATTGGGTCGGTTGGGTTTCACCTGCCCTGCCCTGACTGCTCCTTCTCGCCCTTGCAGACAGCATGGGCACCTCTACCTACCGCCCGCCCGCCCGCACGATGGAGGTGGTCATCAACAAGTACGTGGTGAAGCTCAAGTACTGCTACACCTGCAAGATGTTCCGCCCGCCGCGCACCTCGCACTGCAGCGTCTGCGACAACTGCGTCGGTGAGTGCAGGGAGTGGGAATGTGCTGGTGTTGGTGGAGAGGTTGGACGTGGTGCCTGGGGACATGGTTCAGTGGGTGACGTTGGTGGTAGGGTGATGGTCAGACCAGATGACCCTAGAGGGCTTTTCCGACCCTAGTGGTTCTAGGATTCTGTGTTCCTGAGCAGATTGCTTGTGCTCTCCATAAAGGATTGCAAAGCAAGACACCGAGTGTGCCGCTTTGGTGCCTCGGGGGCAGCACACCCAGTGCTCGCTCTCTGCTTTCCCTGTTTCGGAGGGCACTGTGCTGCGAAGTATCGGTAAGGCCCCACCGAACACGAGGTTTGCTGCAGGCTCCTGGTTGTCTCTGGCCTCAGGGTCACTGGGGAGGTGGAGGCACCTCCGCAGGTTCTGGTTTAGCTCAGCCCTGTCCTCACCCCATGTCCCCAGCTTGTGGTGGGGCAGGAGGGGTCGAACAAAGGCGAGAAAAGCCTCTGAAGGCCCCAGGCAGGTGTAGGGGAGCTGGAAGACCCCAGCACCCTCTGCAGGAGCAGCGTTCAGCCTGGAGAAGAGAAGGCTCCGTGGAGACCTCATTGCAGCCTTTCAACTCTTAAAGGGGTCTTATAAAAAGGATAGAGAGGGACTCTTTGCTCGTGTAGATAACGATAGGACAAGGGGGAGTGGTTTTAAACTGAAAGAGGGTTAAAACTGGGAGCTGCCCGGCGCTTGGTGTCTGGGGATGGCTGTGGGTGGTCGGGTCCTGCTCGCGCTGCCTGGAAAGCAGCCACGGCTGGGACAGGGCTTGGAGAGGAGCTGTGGGGAAGAACGGGCGTGCGCCAGGTTTGTGCTGAGTTTTGTTTGCGTTGGTGTCCCCCCGAGGAGGGTTACGGCGGTGCTGTTGGTCTGAAGCACAGCCCTTTCATTACAGGATGGGAGTGTTTCCAGATATACTGCACCTGCCCCGAGTTCCCAGGCAGTTTCTGTGGTTTTAGAGGCCTATCTTCATAACTTTGAAATATATTTTCTGCTCCGACGAAAGCGGGGGGGAGCAGATATGCAGAGAGGGAGCAGCGAGGCCGCGTGTACACACCCAGTGCTGCTGGTACTGGAAAACCTGCCGCGTGTCCCTGCTCAATTTCAGTTTTAGTAATGGGAGATGTTACCAGGCACGAGGCTTGCATTCACGCAGAGTTTGGGGAGAGGAGAAGTTTGGCCTTTTAAAGATTAAAATCCTTAAAAAAGGGCGTATCAGCAGGCTGCAGTGCTGTTGAAACTTGTTGCTAATGCAGTGCTGCAGAGAGCTGCTGGTTGTGCTGCAGTGGGTGGAAGCTCAGTTTGCAGCCCGCGGTTTTCAGAGTTTGAGCAGCGAGCGGGAGCCGGCAGGAGCCTTCACCCCGTTCCTCTCTTTCAGAGAGGTTCGATCACCACTGTCCCTGGGTGGGCAACTGCGTGGGGAAGCGCAACTACCGCTACTTCTACGCCTTCATCCTCTCCCTCTCCTTCCTGACAGCCTTCATCTTCGCCTGTGTCGTCACCCACCTCACTCTGCGTAAGTATCGAGGCAGCAGCCTCGCTCTGGGCACAAAGCATCTCGAGGCCCCCCGTTCATGTAGGACGAGCATGGGAAGGGTCTGGCTTCTCTTGGTTTAAGCCCTGCTTCTCAGTGCAGGTGGCTTGAATAAATCAGGTTTCACGTTGCAGGGAGCCCCAGATCCACCCTGCTCCTCGCTGCAGGGAATCCTCGAGAGCCGCCGGCGGGGTTGTCCCCTCCAGAGCAAACGAGTTTGGTGCGGTGCTGGGGCAGCGCTGGGCTTTGTGCGCACCTGCCCTGAGCCCTGCGGGGAAGGTGCCTCACCTGCCAGCCCTAAATCTCCCAGGGCTGTCTGCTCGCTGCCATTTCTGCAAAGTTACAGGCTGCAGATGCTCTGCAGGCAGCCGGGCAGATCCGTCTGGCCCGCGGGGGGGCGGCTGCGTGCTGGGGAGCGAAGCGTTGGCTGGGGATGCAGAGGAGATGCGAGGCTGCCTGATGGGACCTGGTTCCTCGTCACCTTTTGCTTTGCAGGCTCGCAGAGGGATGGCTTCCTCACCACCCTGAAGACAACACCCGCGAGATATCCTTCCGATGCCATCGGGCTGCCGAGCAAACACTAATTGTGTAACAGAGGAGGGCAGTTACTAATTGGGTAACCTCACGGGGGTGCCCTGGTGCACTCCCCACAACTTCATTTAGTGCCCTGGCCTGGTTGGGGCAAGCAGGCCCCTCTCCGCTCGCAGCCTGTGGACACCTCTGGTTCCACCTCACTACCAGGGACGAAGGCCAGTAACAAACTGGTTTCCCAGTTTGCCAGGTTATGTGGGAAGGGGAATGGCTGGAGAAGGTTGTCCCTTGGTGGACGCCTGCAGAAGGGCATTGGGAGTGGGGAGGTAGCTGGGTTACTTTTGTGGCCCAGTTGGTGTGGGCTTCACTGTGAGTGCCTCCCGAAACAGCCCCTGCATCTCCGCTTGGGATGGTTTTGTGGCCTGAATCTTCCTTGACTCCTGTTTCACCGTGCTGGAGCTGGTCATTTGTTTCTTCTCAGTCTGGTCTATTCTGGGCCTCTCAGGTTTTCACACTTATTTAGTCGCCTCCAACCTGACGACAAACGAAGACGTGAGTACCTAAAAGCCTGGCCTTTCACCCCAAAAGCTGCGTGCAGGCGGGGCTGCCAGCCCTGCTACTTTCTCAGCAGAGGTGAGGTTCCCAGGGACTCCTCGGCTCAGCGTCTTGGTGCCTGTGAAAATCCCCTGCAAAGCAAAAAGCCCCTGCCCAGGGCGCAGCAGCAGGGGATCGTGGTGGGAGGCCAGCACGTGTCACTCGTGTCAGGCCTGGAGGTAACGAGCTGCAACGTTAGAAGGGTCACGTGTGAGTTTTTTCCAGCCCGTATGCGGCCTTGCTCAAAGTGAGGAGTTCCGAGGTTAAAAAAGGAAAGCTGGCCCCAGAGATCTGGGTGTCAGCCTGGGACACGGCTGATCTTAATTCAGCATGCTGCCTAACCACAGGCGTCCCGCGAGACCCTGGGCAAGTCCCTTTGTCTCTGTCAGTTCCTCGCGTCTAGCAAGCAAATAATGTGCAGACGTCTTCTGATGATATTTACCTTAAAGACCGGGGTGCGTGCAGACTCGAGGGGCCGGGTGAGGGCCCTGAGCGGGGCAGATTGTACAGAAAAGCAGGATCTGTCTGAGCCTCGGAAGGAACCAGAATTCACCCTCCTGGCTAGAAGCACCTGTAATCCTGGCTGGAAGCTTCCAGCACTACAGACGGCATGTTTGCATCCCCACCTTTTCTTTTTTTTCTTTTATTTTCCCCTTCCCTCTCCCCCTTTCTGTAATTTAGAGTTATTGGCAGGGCTGCACAGGGCTGTGAAGCTGATGGAGGTACCCAGCACCAAGGGCACCACGTCCACAGCACGTGGCCGCTGCTCCTTGGGCCACGCTGCCCACGGTGCCAGGTTTGTGCTGCAGCTGGGGAGGGGAAGTAAAAGCAAAAGGAGGAAACGTGCTGGTAAATGGGTCGCTGCAGCCAGGGGCCCGAGGCCAGGTATAGCATCTGCCCACTCGTGTGCCTACGCTTGATGCGCCTGGAGTTTCGAAATCGAGAGTCGCAGTGACAGCTGCTCGGGGTGGGGATGTGGGAGATCAGGAGGAGATCAGGAGATCATTTTTTCCTTTTGCAGAATGCCCCGGGAAGCCCCTCGCTGTTTATTTAGCCCTCGGAGCACAGGGGGACCAGAGCCCTGCTCCGATGAGCTCTCAGCCTAGGAGATTGCGAGGGGAGGAGGCTGCTGGCGATGAAGGCAGTGACACTGCCAAGCTGGCACGCAGCACGGGAGGACGCAGCTTTGGAGCCTTCAAGCTGCAGGGCTGAGCCCTGGCAGAGGCAGGAGCAGCACACTGCTGTCTCCCCTGGCTGCCTTCCTGCAGCTGTCCTGCTTGTCCAAGCAGATTGAGGGAGGCTGTTTGCACTAAGGCAAACTTTCCGCCTCGTGAGCAAGGGTTTTAACTGAGTCCGTCACTGTGTAATTAGCTACTATCGCATCTTCCCTACCTTAATCTGCACGTGTCCTTTTCTTTCAGATCAAAGGGTCCTGGTCAAATAAGAGGGGCTCAGAGTTTGCCAATCCTTACAGCCATAAAAGTATCCTCACAAACTGCTGCGCGGTGCTGTGTGGCCCGTTCCATCCCAGGTGAGAGCCTGCGCCGGGAGCTGCACCCCGCTCTGAGAGCGGCCTCGGCAAGCACAGCTTTGGGTTACCCCGACTCCCAGGAGAGCTGTTGCTTCTCCTGTTTGAACTTGAAGAGTTTGGGCCACCTGTAACGGTTTCATGGAGCTTGCAGCTAAGATGTCCGGCGATTCAGTAAGGGGAGAGGAACAGCACCAAAGGGCTCGGCAGCAGATGGTAAATGCTGGCAGTGGCAGTGCTTCTTAGCACGTTTTCCTCTGCTGCAAGCAGCCAGCAGCGATCTGCCCCAGGCAGTGTGAACACCCTGGTTTTTACCAACTTGGATTACCTGAAATACTCAGCAGCACCCCACCAAATTCTCTTACCTGTGAGATAACCTGGGCCACTGCTAGCTTTCGGCCTGAAGCGCAGGCACCTGCGGCTGCTTCTCCTTTCGTCCCACAAGCAGCAGGGGATTGTTACTGCTGCTCTGACACAAGAGGGTGCACTCTGGCAGAGCCGTGCTGTGCTGCAGCAGCTGAGGACCTGCACCCTTGAGCAGAATTTGTTCACTGGGCCTGCTGCGGATTTACGTGGAGCAACCCTGAGGTGCTAACACAGTGCAGCATGACAGCAGGGGAAGGTTGTACAGCTCCAGTCAGTGTGTTTTGTATCTGGCCCTGCTCTCCCCATTGCCCACTGCTCTTTATTGGCTTCAGAGGTGCCAAAATGCCAGGGCTGCCGTTCAGCAGTGGTAAATGTGCGGATTCAGGGAGCTGGGAGGTTGTGGGAGCATAGCGTTTTGCTCCAAATCTTTCCACATCCGTGTTGTTTTCCTGTTGTAAAGTCCTTCCGCCGGTTCCCACTTGGGTTTGTGGTGTCCCAAAGCTTTCACTGCCCAAAGGCCGTCCGGTGACTTGTGTGATAAGTCTGTGGTTTGTCTAATGGGCAGGCAGCCGCGTTATCCATCCAGACTGCTCCTGCTGGTGCGCTGCTTCCCATGGGGAGAGCCAGTTCTGACCCTCTGTGGCTTCTGAGCTCCCGTCTTCGCCACGGGGGTGTCTGCATGTCAGCAGGGTTTCGATTTTGTGGACAGAGCGGGTTTAGCTGCCCCGGCCAGCTGAGGCAGCGGTCTGCAGAAACTGTCCAGAAACTCTTCGATTCAGCTGACGTGCATCTGGTCTCCGTTTCTGCCAGCCTGACTCCTCTCCCCTTGCACCGTCTCCCTTTTGTTTTCCAGTTTGATAGACAGAAGAGGATTTATCCAGCCAGATGTCGGGACCCCGTCCAGCCCGAAGAGTGAAGTCCCTTCCTTCGGAGCCAAGCCTGACACCAGCATGGTAGGAGGCATGCCGTAGCGGTGCTGTGATGTAGCCCCGAGCCTGCTGCGCCCGCACCTCGCTCCGGCCAGCTCCTTCCCATCTCCCCGGCCTCAGGCAGGACAGCCCTGCGATGCAGAGCTGCCAAAGACTCAGTTGAGCCATACGTTGCCTTTTTTTTTATTATTATTATTTATTTATTGGTTTTGTTTAATTGTTTCACTGTGATGTAGCCTGCCCGGACTCCTGACTGATGCAGGACCCTCAGGCTCGTGCAGAAAGCAGGGAACCCCCCTGCACCTGGGAAGCAAATGGGTCTGGGGAGCCCCCTGACCTCTAAACCGGGGGAGTTTGCTCCGGGAAATCGCCGTGTTCCCTGCACGGGGAGTGAAGGGGCGCTGAGGATGGGAGGTGGGACTGGCAAAGGGTTCCCGCTTGGAGCCGTGCTGCCGAGCCTCGTCCCCTGGGCTGGTGGAGGTGGAAGCTCCCTGGTGTCCCTGCTATTTCCACAAACGCCTCTTGCTCCTCTGTGCCAACATGGAGGGGCTGTTCTGTGTCTTAATGGCCGGGTTCTCGCCTCGGCCCGCTCCCAGAGCAGCTTTTCTTTTCCAGCAGCTGCTGTGCCTTGGTAGGTTGTGGCCATGCAGCTGGGGAGACTGGCTCACAGCAGGCGTGGAGGCTGGGTAGGGGTCCCGGTGGATCCTGTTTTCTGTCTGGTCACCAGGGGAGTGCTGACAAGCTCCTCGTGTTTCCAGTAAGACAATGTTTTGCAGCAAGGACACAAGTTAGGAGGGCCCTCCTTTTAGTGGGGGAGAGGAAACGCACGCACCATCCTGCAGCTCCCCCCATGAGATGCTGGCTACAGTTGTAAGGTTCGGGATCCTTAGCTTGCCAGGAAAGCCTGGCTGTAGCCGGCCTGCAGAAAGAATTAATGGCTACAGAAAAGTGGGTGAGTTCCCAAGGGTCCAACCCACCCCAGGTGGTTACACAGAGGAAGCAGCAGGCGGGTGCTGGTCTCTGATAACCTCGTGTTGTGGTTTTGGTTTGGTTTTCTGGCCAGCAGACGAGAGCAGGGCTGTCCCCAGCACCTCAGGAGTGATTCCCGTGTGCCTCGGCACATCCATGAGCATCGCTCCTGGCCCGCAGGGACACGGGCGAGCTGGGCTGGGCTGCCAGCTCTGCGGGTTGCCAACACTGGAGCGTGCGTGGAGGAGAATCGCAGACCTTGTTAGCAATACTTGAATCGCGTTACTAAAAGCTGCTGGATAATTTTGCACAATTTGTAGATTTTTTTCTATGTAGAACGTTTTATATTCGATGTAGATAGCGTTATGCATGTTAGCACCAGGGCAGAGGCTTGCAGTGTTTTGTGTCAAGCTGCCTGGTTAGGTTTTCTGTGAGTTAAACACACAAATTTCAGCCTCGGGCAGGGGCAGCAGCGCATTTAGGGGGGCAGCCTGTCCCCACTGAATTAGCCAGGGTTGTGCTGTCCACACCGTGAGTGACCGAGCCAGCCCCGAGGGGTGTCAGCGGATGGCAGAGCAGCCTCTTCCCCTTGCCTTGCCTTTCTGGCTCGCTGCGGGGTTCTCCCTGCTTGCCTTGTGGCCACCAGCTCTGCCTCTGCCCTGCGAGGAGCCAGAGCAGCAGCAGGAGCGCAGGGCAGGGCAGCTCCAGCACGGCTGCTGACCTCCACCTCGCAGCCTCCCCCTGTCCCCCAGCTTCCACCACCAGCCTCTGGCTCGCTGTGAGCTTGGCTGGCCCTGCCCAGAGCCTGGAAGCTGCTGAATTTCTGCCCCATCCCGGCAGGTGGCCCTCGCTGAGCGCTGCAGGAGGCTCCCTGTGGCTGGGTGCCACCTCTCGGGCTGGGTGCTTCAGCCTGAAAGCCAGCGTTACCTCCTTGCTCCTGCTGCCCTGATGGCCCCGAGGGGGCTTGTCGCTGCCTGCAGGGAGCCTCGGTGCCACCTTCCAGCAGCAGACCCAGGGACGGGACAGGGCGAGTGGTGCTGTACGGAGAGGGTCTGGTGCCCGGAGCGGTGTGTGGGGGTGTCATTGGGGGCCAAACTCCTTCCTGTTCTTATTTAAACTGGTTTCCTTTGTTACTCGATGTAATAAAATTATATTTTTAAAGAGTTAATTGCTTGGATTATTATTTTATTCCTTTAAGACAAAGGGCAGGTGTCTCAGCCTTCAGGTTGGACGGTGCGTTAGTCACAGGGCTTGCCTGGAAGCTCCTAAAATCTCCCATGGGATGGGGCCACGAGGGACACTTAGCAGCAGCCGGAGCCAAGGGATTTTCCTATCCCAGCCCTCTAGGAGAGCTCTGTCCTTTTCCGACCTGTCCTTTTCTGACTCATCCTTTTCCAACCCATCCTTTTCCGACCCGTCCAACCCAGCCCCCTCGCTGTGTACCCGCAGGCGCTGCGGTGCGTAACCTCTGGTGTCTTCCCCAGGAGGACGCCTGCCAGGACTTTGCCATTTCCTGCACAGCCTGACGGGATGTGCCCCCTCCTGGGATGTTAGCCCTGCTTTCTGAGGGCTAGCTGGTAAGAAAGTGCTTTCTTCTCCTCGCCCAGCCATCCACCCGAGTGACCCATCTCATCCCCACTGCATGGCCAGCTCCCTCCATGAGCCCATCGCCTCCAGCTGCGTTGCCATCCGTGTGCCCGAAATCCCGACCACATCCCACCAGTGCGGGGCTTCCATGGAGGGGTTCCTGCAGCCTTGGCAAGGCGTGCAGGATGGTTTCCCCTTGCCAGACGGAGTCAGATGGTCTGCATGGTGGTGCTCAGAGGATGATGTGCCCCAGGGCCAGTTTGGCCTCGGGGCAGAGGTGCCGTGGAGCTCGGGGTTTGCTGGACAGAGCGTGGTGGTGGTTTGTGCTCGGTGGAGCTGCTGGGAAACCCCCAGCTGATGGGGAAATCTGGTGGTTGTGGTGAGCAGAGGGCTGGGAGCTGGATCAGATTCCTCACCGCAGCTCTGGTGCGCTTTGGGGTTCAGTCCATCCTTCCCCTCCATCGCCCTGTGACTCCGTTTGTCCTTCAGCGTGCCCGGAGCTGAGGTAAGTTCCCTTCAAAGCACGTGGTGAATTAGCACGGCTTTGACTGCCCGGTGCAAAGGGCTGCAGCACTGCCCTCTCTCCTGTCCCCACAGCTTGAGACGTGGCAGCAGGCACAGGGCTTTCTCCCTGCTGCTGTCTCATCCCCGGAGCAGGTTGGATTTCTGGCTTCAGCATCCGCTGGGCAACCCCTGGCAAACCGCTGCTGCTTTCCCCGGTGTATTTCTGCTACTAACCATCTCTTTCTCTTCCTCCCCTTCCCTTCCCCTGCTCTGGGGCCATGCAGCCTGCCAAGTGCAGCCAGCAGTCCTCTCTCTGCCTCTCTTGGAGCACCCCAAGGGAAGCCCAGACCCTGCGGGCAGTTCCTGAGAGGACGACAGCCATCAGCACCGCCTGTGCCTCCGCTCTCCAGGGCTGCGCCTTCCTCCCTCCAAGCCGCCAGAGAAGGGGGAAAGCAGCCGTGTGCAAGGAAAAGCCTTCCCGGGCCGCCCTCCCACGGCTTCCGAGCTGAAAGCCATACAGCATCCCTCCCGAGTGCAATAACTGGAGTTCCTGCTGCCTCCCGGGGTGGGGAAAACCCCACACAACTGAGCCAGGGCCACCAGTGGCTCCCCGTAACCAGCCTTACCCCGCATGCCTGGGGGCTGCCCGCTTGGAGACGCCGGTTTTTGGGGGAGCAGGCTTAGTGTTGGGGCCGAGCCGCTGGTGTTACCCATCCGATCCCCCTGGGCTTTTCCCCAGCCCCTCTCCAAGCCCCCCATAGGAAGGGATTTGGTGTATGGTCAGCGTTCACCCTCCCAGACCCTGCCCCACAAGTTCCCCGTCTTACTGTTCGTGTTAGCGGGGCTCTGATTTAGGGGAAGGGTCCCCCCCGTGGAGCCGCATGGGTTGGGAGACATTCTATGAGGCCCAGTTTAGAGCCCGGTAGGATTTGCCACCTATTTATGCCTTTGATTTTTGTAACGAAATAAAATTTCTCCTATTTCCTATACGTCGGTGTCTGCCCGTGCTGTGGAGCTGCTCCCTGTGCCTTGTGCTTAACCCGTGTGGTGTGGGGGAGCCAAGGACGGGTTCCTGCCACGGGGTCAAGAGCTCCCCAAGCTCCCTTCTTGTACCGATGATGGCCTCAAGGCGAGGCTCGGCCTCCCCCAGCTTTAAGCAGCCTTCTCCCTGCTGTCTTCCTTGCGTTGACCCCCAGCAAAATTCATCGGTGTCCCCCCCCCCCCCACGCACCCACCCCAGCCCTTGAAATGCTGGGAGCAGCCCGGGGAGCAGCGGGGCGCTGAGCACCCTCCCAACACCACCGGGATCGGACGCCAGTGGCCTCCTCCTGCCGCGGCCGAGCTGCCGCAGCACCCAGCCCCAGCCCGCCGGCGGCATCAGCATCACCGGCTCACGGGGCAGGCGGCACGTACCGGCCTGGGCAGCGTGCCCTGGGGCTGAGCTTTAATTCTTCATCCCTCTCTCCCCGTCGGCGCGCATTCGGGTGCTGCTCTGCTGCGTCCGGAGCACCCATGGGTGCTGTGCAGGGTGATGCTGCGGCCGAGCTCACCCCCAGCCTTTGCCTCAGTGGGGCGCAGCAAGCTGGGGCTCTTCCCTTTACCCACCCTGCTTCTTTTCACAAAACCGGTAGAGCAGAATATTTTTGCGGTCTCTTCGTAGCTAATTGCAACCTAAATTTGGCAGTGGCTCAGCACTTTTGGCAGGGGCCGCTGACAGGAGGCAGCTGAGCCAAGGCCGAGCCAGCGACCCCCCCCTCACAGAGCTCGCACTGCTGCTTCCTATGGCCCTGGAGGGGGGGGGGGGGCCTGCATGGGGTCTCCTCCCAGTTGCCCCCCCACAAAGGGACCCATTTTTGTGATGGGAAGAGGTGGCGGTCAGAGGGCTGGGCCTCCCACCAGGGTTGGGCCTCCCACCCCTCGTATGGAGGATTTTATGCTTGTTTGAGGGGCTTTAGGGGTCTCTGGGGTCTCACTGGACAGCGTGGTTGTGGGGGGCACCCCACCTGCCACCCCTAGGACATGAGGCAGGCCCAGGAAGGTGTTCCTTTGAAACCACAGCCTCCATGCGGCCATTCGGTCTGAAAAGCCTTCCTGTGGCTTAGCGAGGCCTGCTCTGCTCTCACTGCTCACTGTCTGGGCACCGCACATGGCACGGGCACCCCAAACCCCACATCTCCCATCACCCGTGTCCTGAGACACCCTGAGAGCATTGCAGGGAGGGCCCGGCTATACTGGGGGCTGAGGCTGTTCTGGGATGCACATGGTCAAGAAAAGCAGCTCCGGCCTTCCTCCCGTCCCCAGCATCCCCGTCAGGGCCGAGGAAAGCACGGCATGGTGTTGATAAACCACAGGGCTGTGGCCCCATACGCCTGGCTGGCCCTTCTTGCACGCTCTGGCCCGGCTGAGCGCAGGGCCCCGCGCGGGCTGCAGCAGCGCCGGGCGTCTGCCAGCAGCAGCCGGCGTGTGGGAACAGGCTTAATCAGGCTGAGAGCGAAACTGCAGCGCAACAACGCCGAGCGCAGATCCTAATCTGGGCAGAGCAAGCACCTACTGCAAGCTTTTGCAAAAAAAAAAAAAAAAAAAAAAAAAAAAAAAGAAAAAAGAAGAAAAAGAAAGAAAAAAGAAGAAAGAAAAGAAAAAAACAACCCCCCCCAAAACCCAAACCCTTCAAACGCAGCGTGAAGAGCTCAGACCAGTCACTGGTGAGATGCTCTGACCGGGCTGCAGCGGGGGAGACACGGCACCGGGTCAGCAGCGAGAGGCAAAGAAGCCTCAAAGGGGCTCTGCAGGGTTTGGGGGCTGTCAGCTCAGTGTTGTTTGGTGGCATTTTGGATTGTTCTGGGGCCGGGGCCTGGCGTTTCCAAGGGCCAGGGTGATTCCCCCGATCTGGGCAGTGTGGAGGAGCTGGGAACGCCCCAACCCCGATCCCAATCCCGATCCCTGCAGCGGTGCTTGGGCAAGGCAAGGGCTGCTCCTCCTGCCTTGGTTTCCCCACCTGTGGGAATAAATACCTGCCCTTCAAGCCCTCGCAATTACCAGTGAGTTAATCACCACGTAAAAACGACAGCGATAGGATTTTTGGGGAGGAGACCATCTTTACAACCGGGCCCACCCCATGCCCTGTTTCTCCAGGGGGGTGGGAAAAGCACACCAGGCGCTTCTGCTTCGCCCCCAAAACGCCGACCCCGCCACTCCCCGTTCCAAGCACTTCCAGCAGCCAGGGATGAGTCCCCCATTGATCCGGGGGTGGGGTTGGGGTTCCCCGGGGACCCTGGGACGTTCCTGGGATCAGCTTCATCCTCCCAGCACCCCAGGGACCCAGAGCCCGAGGCAAGGGCAGGGCGGGGGCCGCCCGCTCGCCCCTTCCCCAGCGCCTCGCCGCCTTGGGGCGCGATGAATCACGGCAATTTTCCTTTTAAGGCCGGGCTCGGCGGGGAGGAAGCAGAGGAGGAGGAGGCCGCTCCTTCAGCCTCACTGGCTCCTCCCGCTCTCGCTCGGGGCTCCGACGCCCAGCCAAAAGCGAATCCGGGCGGCGAGGTTCGGCAGAGGCTCCGACGGCTCCTGGCCCGCTCCTCGCCCCAGCGTCTGTCCTGCGCGCCCGTCCGCGTCCCCAGCCATGGCAAGAAACCACCAAGTACAGAAGGCCAAGCTGGCCGAGCAGGCTGAGCGCTACGAGGACATGGCGGACTTCATGAAGGCGGTGGTGGAGCACGGGGACGAGCTGTCCAACGAGGAGCGCAACCTCCTCTCTGTCGCCTACAAGAACGTGGTGGGGTGCCAGCGCTCGGCCTGGAGGGTCATCTCCAGCATCGAGCACAAAACCGAAGAGGGGGATGACAAGGCACAGCTGGTGAACGAGTACCGGGAGAAGGTGGAAGAGGAGCTGAAGAGCGTCTGCAACGTCGTCCTGGGCTTGCTGGACAAGTATCTCATCAAGAAGGTCAGCGACCCTGAGAGCAGGGTCTTCTACCTGAAGATGAAGGGAGACTACTTCCGATACCTGGCCGAGGTGGCCACAGGGAACGACCGCCAGGAAACGATAGACAAAGCCCAGAAGGCGTACCAAGAGGCCATGGACATCAGTAAAAAGGAGATGCAGCCCACGAACCCCATCCGCCTGGGGCTGGCCCTCAACTTCTCCGTCTTCCACTACGAGATCGCCAACGCCCCCGAGCAGGCCATCTCGCTGGCCAAGACCACCTTCGACGAGGCCATGGGGGACCTGCACACGCTCAGCGAAGACTCCTACAAGGACAGCACCCTCATCATGCAGCTGCTCAGGGACAACCTCACGTTATGGACAGCCGAGTGCGCAGGCGAAGACGGCGGCGAGGCTGGTGAAGAGCCCAAGAACTGAACGGCCCCCGCGGGGCCAGGGACCGGCAGCCCCCTTCCCCCCCCCCCCCCAACACCTCCTTCCTCCCCACCTTTCGGTGTCTCTTCCCTTTTTTTTTTTTTTTCTTTTTTTTTTTTCTTTTGGGAAGGCATCTCAGCCCCCTCCCCACCCTCCCCCCCCCGCCCCCCCCAGGTTGGGTGCTGGAGTGGGGGCCATGTGTGGTGTTTGCTGGGGTGGCTTTGGCAGGTCCTCCCCTTCCCTCTCCCTCATGCTCTTTACTTTGGGGGGGGGGGAGGGGAGGGGAGGAAGGAGGATGCCTCCATCTCCCTTCCTAGAGTACTGCGAGTCCCCCCCACCCCCCAAAATTTAACATTTTAGATGGAAGCAGGGGGCTGCCTGGTTTGTGGCACCTCCAAACCCACCATCCAGGGGTGGGGGGGCTGGAGCCACGCTGCCGGTCCCCCGAGGCGGCGGGAGGAGGTGATGGGACGGGATGGGGAAAAGAGAAAGAGGGGGGGTTTGGGGGGGGGGGGGGGGGGTCATGAATCGTCAAAGCCTCTGTGCGTCTCCAATAAACCGTCTCGTGCACGCCTGCCTCTGTGGTTGCCTCGTCTCTTCCCCCCCCGCCCCCCCCTCCGCACACATGCCCAGGCAGCTCCTGCAGCCGCCAGGCACCGGCATCACCTCCTGCCCCGCTGTGCCGGGGAGCGGCCGGGGTCCGCAGCGCTCCCCCCCCCCCCCCCCCCCCCCCGAGCACCCGTCTGGATGCTTGTGGCCTCCCCCCAGCCCTGCAGTGAGGTGTCGAGGTGCTCACTGAGCCCCTGGGGGGGGGGGGGTGTGCCGGGAAAGGGCTCTCCAGGTGGGGTTTCCAAGGGGAGAAGGTTTGGGTAGCCCTGGTAAGAGAGCTGAGGTGATGTCCCAGGTCCCCAGCCCTGCAGCGGGGTGTCCCCACCCTGTTGTGTCCTCATCGCTGTCGTGTCCCCCATCCCTGTGTCAGCCTCATCCCTGTGGTGTCCCCATCCCTGTGTCATCCCCATCCCTGTGGCATCCTCATCCCCAGGGTGTCCCCATCCCCGTGGTGTCCTCATCCCTAGGATGTCCCCATCCCCATCATACAACACACAGTGCCCCAAAACCCATGGCCAAGGGACCTTTGTGCAAGCAGGGGATGGTCACCAGGTTCCCCCCCCCCCGCCAAGTTCTCCTCCATGGCTAAGCAGGGGTTCTCCTGAAACAGCGACACGGGGAGGGACACCATGTCCTCCCCATCAGGGTGGCGACGTTCCCCATCGAGGCCTGGATGCGCCAGCGCAGGGGGAAAGCTCAGCACTTCTGGCCCTGGCGCCCGGCCACGGCGAAGGGCGCAGCTCGTGGAGCGCAAGTTTCAACACGAGAGGCTCATTACAATAAAATACAGTCACGGCACCCTGGGCTATGAGCTCATCAGATCAAGCGCAGCAGGGCTGGGCCGCGCTGGGCAGGACCCGGCCTTTGATGGGAAACGCCGGGATGCCGGGAGGAAGCGCGCCGTGACTCAGGGCGCGCCGCCTCTGCGGGGTCCCTGCGTGGGGACGCCCCCTCACCGGGCTTAAGCACGGCCAAACCCGGGGTTTGGGGGAAACTGAGGCACAGCAGGGAAGCGACCCAGGGGGTGCAGGGTGAAGTTGGTGCCGTGGTGAGGTTCGAGAGGGCTCCGCCGTGGGAACGCGTTGGCTGTGGGAGGCTGCGCGAAGCAGAACCTGCTCGCCCGGCCGCAGCTCCCGGGGCAGAGCCAGATCAGCGCCCTGCGGGGCACTGCTGTGGGGGGGGGGGGGGAGGCCTGCGAGCCCCCGCCCCAGCACTGGGCTGGAGCTGAGGCACAAAACCTGGGGCTGAGGATGGAGGACAGGGTCGGGGGGGGGGGGTCCCGGTTGGGAAGGTCCCTTGGTGGTGGTGGGAGCGGAGCCGGTTCTCTTGGTGGGGGGACAGTGAGGGGCCCCCCTGCTTGGCCTCCACCTGGCCTTGAGCACACCCAGCCTGGGAACCGGCCCCAGACTTGTAATTAGCCAAAGTAGGGCCGGCAGACGTGAAAAACGAGCCACGGGCCCTTGCTGGCCCCTCACCCCAAGGGCTGGGGACACAGGGAGGGGACAGCGGGGCTGGTGGTGCCCAGAGCGGGCCCAGCCTGGGGGGACGCAGGGATGGCCATTGGTCCCTGCTGCTTCTGGGGGCTGGGGAGGCTGGAGGACAATGCGGCCTCCCAGGAGGAGGTAAGCGGGCAGCCACAGATTTCAGCAGCGCCCCAAATTGCAGCGTGGCGGGGCCGTGTAGGAGGTGATGCTCTCTGGCCTCCCAGCCGGTCCGGTGGCTTTTTGGGGCTGGGAGGGAGCCCTCAGGCCTCACAACACCGCTGTCAGCAGCTGTGCACCGCCTGTCCCTGTCCTTATCCCCCCCCCTCACCCATCCGGAGGATGCTCAGGCATCCCTGGCACCACTCAGGAACGGGGCACAGCAGAGCCACACACTGGGATTTAATGTCTGGGGCACCAGCAGAGCAAAGGGACTTGGGGTGCCTGGGGCCAGGGAGTGTCCCCAGCCCAGAGCCACCCTGGGAAGGGCTGGGGACAGGCTCTGGGAGCAGGGACCTGCCCTAGCCCCATGCCTTGGGGCTGCCTCCCCAATGCCATGGCTAGTAGCCATGGGTTTAAGGCTACTGAAATGGGTCTCTGCTGCCCCAGCCATGCTGCCTGCAAAATCTGGAGGGTGGCAGGACCCACAGCCAGTCTTGTCCCTTGTCCCCAGGCTGGTTTTGGGTGGGTGGCAGCAGCTGAGCCCCCTCCCAGGGGTTTGGGATGGCAGCTTTTGGGGTGCCTGTGGTGGGTGCTGCCCTAATGGCTGGCTTGGAGGACCCCCGAGGCTGGTGGTGGTGGGGTTGCTCTGGTCTTGGGCAGGTGTTTTGGGTGGGTGCGGTGCCTGGAGGTGTCCGTGAGTCTGTCCGTGCACTGCCCAGCCCCACGAGGCTGAGCCCTGGTGTGCCCACACCAGCCCCAAATACTTGCCATTTCATCCCAGGACCCAATAATTTGTGTCCCTTTTGCTTCAAGGCAAGGGATGGGGCTGGAAGCAGCGGGGACACACCAAACCCCCGCTCAGCACCTGCAGCCGAAGCCACCCCCCCCCCCAATTCCCCATCCCCAGTGTCGGGGTGGGCGCAGCACCTGGAGGGGGGCCGGGGCAGGAAGGCCCAGCTCGGCCCAGAGCCGGGCCCCCCCAGGGCTGTGCCTTCGTGACTAATGCTGGCCCCGTGCCCGATTGCTCAACGGGGAGCGACGGGAGCCAGGGTGTCACCTCCCTCAGCCCCCGGAGCCGTCCCCTCCCGGCATGGGGATGTGCGGGCACAGGACCAGGCTGCAGAGCCACCCTCAGCACTTCTTGGCCATGGCAGAGCTTCCCCGGGCTCAGGACTTCGTGTTGCCTCCGATTTTTTCATTTTCTTCGGCGCTGGCACAGCACTGCAGGGCTGGGGTTGCAGATGCTGCACAGGTGTTAAAGCGCAAAAGCAGAGCGGCCACAAAAGCTTTGATGGCTCTTGCATAACTCTGGCTTGACCTGACCGTACCCTTTTAAGCCACCAAATCTCTCAAAGCCATGAAAAATCAGCCAGAAAGTTCACTTTTTTTTTTTTTTTTTTTTTAAATGCTCACGTCTTCCATCCCTTTATAGCAACTGCAGGGCTCAGAGATGACCAGGAGAAGCCCACAGGACCGACGCAAGGCTGGAGTTTCAGCTCTGGTTATGGTTAGATTGGCTTTCAGCCCTGCAGCCCGAGATAGCACTGAGAGGCAGCTGCCAGGTTTCAGCCAGGAATACCCAGGGAAGCCCCTGGGCTCTCAGGGAAAGTGTTCACGTAGGGGCAGGAGACAGGAATTTGATTTATGTTTGAAATGTCTTTCATCACGTACCGATCGGCTAAATACAACCATGTCTCTGTGTGAGTGGAAGCATGGGTCTTCATCCCCTTCTTCCCCTGAGTGCTTCTTGTCTGGATTTTTCCAAATTCTGGCCACAAAGCTGTGGAAAGGAAAAATTTAGTTCCGTGCCTGCCAGGCAAGCCCCCAGTCCCATTTTGATAGCGAGCCACTGGTCTGCAGTCGCACTGCAAAGGGACAAAGTGTGCTGCAAGGAGCTGTGCTGCTTTTGGCAAGGTCTTGGGCAGAACGCTGCGTCTGCACCGAGCTGGGACCCTGCTCCCAGCCCGTAAGCCACTGCGGGAGCTGCTTTCCACCACCCCAACCTCCCCAGCACCTCTGGTCCCAAGCTGTCATCTGCAGCTGGGACGTGGAGCAGGTGGCTTGGGAGGTCTGGGGGCTGCGGCCGTCACCGTCAGGATGTATTATTATAATTATGTAGGAAATGGGTAAGCCCCAGGATTTGGGATCAGAGGAAGGTATTGCAGGAAAAAAAAAAAAGCCCAGAAAAAGGTGGCTGAGAGCAGACAAGCCAGCAGCCGGGGAAGGACGTAGATGGAAATGATGTGCTCCAAACTCCTGCTGAGTCACACAGGGTCTTTCTTAATCAAAAGCTCCCAAAAGCCGCGTTCGCAGTTTCTGCACCGCTGTCAGCGCGCTGCGTGCGCACCGAACGCCAGCACTCAGCCCCTGGAGAGGCGCGCGCGGGAAGTGACCTGCTTTCACATCCCACAGCCGCTCTTCCCTGCTCCCTCCAGCAAAGACTTTGTCTGTTCTCAAGCAGATCATAGAGGAACACGACGTCGCAAACACGGCACATTTCTGCAAAGTACACAACGCAACAGCTGCTGTGACGTTCCCACCAGAGGCTTTTTAGCCCCGGGCTTTGTAGCACTCGGTTTTATTTATTCAGGTTCAGCAAACTCACAAGATGAAAGCGAGACGAAGAAGTGTTTTATTAAGAAAGAGTCCATCATTATTTAAAAAAAAGAAAAACAACCATCTTTCTGTCCTCCTTGAGACAGATTGGAGGCTTCTCAGCCTGGATGTTCCTATGAGGACTGTGTACAATCCTCCTAGGCAGTAAACCTAGAACTTATGCCAAGTCTCACTATAAAAGAGACAACGCAAACTGATTTTTCTTTCTCTGACTCCATCTTGGTCGTGATGGGGAGGAGAAGACTTGGCAAAGGTTAGTCTCCTTCACCCAGCTTCTCTTCTCTTGCTAACCATGCCTTCCCCTGGCTAAACCTCCCTTGCTTGCCTTGCTCTCAGCCACAGCCTTTCCACAAAAACGCTGCTCTGTGCAGTGGGGCTGAAACACAAGAGGTCAAATCCCCACAGCAAGGGAGTCCGGAAGCCAGACTTCTGCATGGAAAGGCTTTCACTTGGTCTGAGTCAGACGACACGGAGCCTCCCTTCGACTCCCGGCAAGGGAAGGAGAGCTGTCAAAGCAGAGAGCAGCTGCGGCAGAGGCGGGTGTGTTACATATCCATCACTTCTTCTTCCACGGTCTTGTCCCGAGATTGCACATACTTCTCCTGCACTGCAAGTGTGCTGATAACACACTAATTAAGGAAAACAAGGCAGCAGGGCAGGGCTCAAACACTCCCTTCTGCAAGGAGCTCTAACGTTCTCAGCGAGGAACCAACCCCAACATTAGCCCGAAGGCTGGCAGGAAGACAGCAGTACTGGCAGCAGCACGCATCACCTGAGTTATTTCTGGCTCGGGCTGATCCCAGACTTGACAAGTACAGGAGAATCAATTGTATGGTTTGGACAAAATGCAACGAAACAGTCCAAGTGAGTTTGAACGAGAGGAAAGTTGTCAGAAGATTCCTCCCACGTTTACAATATCAATTAGCAATAAACGTGGTGGCTTTGACGTGGACAGCTGCACGCGAAGGTCTGGGCTGAGCTGTACTGACTCGCTGCCTGTAAACCACTGAACAGCATCAGGTGTTACAAATAACCTGCGAGCTGCCGTACCACCTCCAGGCCCTCTTCCCAAACCCATACAGGAGAAATTAAAACTTAACACAACCGAGGAGCAGTGAAGGATACGAAGTAAAGTGGAAATCTGCTCCAACTGCTGCCGACATCAGGGCTTCCAGGCTCCTGTGCTCCTGGTCTCCAAAGGAGTAGCCGTTGGCTTTGTCCACGGCCTGCATCACCTGCCGCATACTCTCCTTATCCTGAAAGGGAGGGAGATGACACACAAGGAACCTGGTCCTCCCCGGAGGCGGGAGCTCACGCTGGGCTTTACCGCAGATTTTCCCGAGGCTCAGGGCCACCCAAACAGCACCCAAAGCCCCGATGACGCTTCCCTGCCTCCCTGAGCCCAGAGGGGTGACAAGACAAGGAGAAGCTCCCCCTTGGGGTCGGAATACATGACGGGCTGACACCCTCCACCCTCTCGCTCCCTTTCATCACCGCTCGTCTCAGCCTATCCCTTTGTCGACACTTCCACCAGCTACAGAATTAACATTTTCAGCCCTTCCTCACAAAGGTACTCCTCCCATCTTCAAATTATTTTGTGCTCCCTGACTTAACGACGTTCCAGGTAATAGTTTGCTCAGAATTGAAACGCAGGTTCAGAAGACCTGCATGGAGGGGGAGTCTTAATTCCCCACCCCAGGTCACAAGGCCCACATAGCCCCAAGCTCATTAGGTTTTCCTTTTCCTTTGGCTGCCACAGAACATTTACAAGTCTGGGCGCATGTCACTGTCCTCCTACAACCCTGAGTCTCTTCATAGCAAAGCTTTTCAGCCCTCATGGCTCTATTTTTCACAGCCAGTTTTGGGGGCAGGAGCAGGCAGAGGCAACGTTGAATTTTGTGTGTTGCCCTTGCAGAACTCATCCTTCCCCCCCACTTTTGAACACTCAACTGTACCCTAGCTGCCACCAAACATGCTGGCTACGTATCCAGTGCTCCCTGTTCTCTCCACCCCTCTCCTCCTGCTGCATCACCTGGACGTTGAGCGGAACGAAGGACACCAGGCTGTAGTCCTCGATCACCTCCACCAGCTTCGCGTTGAGGCGGCGGTAATTTCTGAAGAAGGGGTCAGAAGCTAAATGGTCAACCAAGTAAGAGAGGTCCAGGACCTCTGTGTAATAATCCAGGTTGAAAGCTGCAGGGAAACAGCAAGAAACTCTGAAGGCAATTTGTAAACACTGGTGATTCCCCGGCCGGAGGATACCACCAAGAACCCAGTGAGATTTGCACCATTTCCCTGACCCAAAAAAAAACCCGTACCCAAGCAACTAATCTGCATCTGACGCTGCCCTGCTCCACGTCTCCCCCTCAGCAAAGTCTCTTACCCAGCTTGCCGTACTGCTCGATCAGGTCCATCTTGGAGAGGACATTCACGTGGGGCAGTTCCACGTGCAGCATGGTGGAGAGCGACGTGCAGAGCACAGAGATGAACTTGCCGGGGTCTGTGCAGTAGTGAGAATCCACCAAATGCACTGCAGCCAGCTGGGGAGCCAAGGCACAGAGGGACAGCACAAGGTCAGTAAAGAGCCCATCCGCTTGCTTTTGGGACAGTCTGAGCACGACAACCCTTTCAGCTCTAACTACAACCACACAGACTCCTATGTAGGGAAAGTTACCACCTACCTTCCAGCTTGTGTACATAAAACATCCTATATGAATATACGATTGCTCATACATGCATAGATCCACCTATCTCCACTTTCACACCTGTGGACCACCTGGGGGATTCAGGACTGAGGGTGCTGGTGCACAGAAAGGGCCGTGGGAAGGCTTCTGGCATGCTAGGCTGCACCAGCAGCACTTAAGGACACTGTAAAACCTGCGACTGCTCTCCTGTTTCTCAGGGCTTCCTTCTTTGCAGATGAAGTTTCCCTTCTTGTCTGTACTCCGCAGGTTTTTGGGGTGGCAGGTGGGCTAACTCTCCTGAACTACACGACTACCTCAAGATTTCCACGCTCCCCACAGGAATGCTCACGCACAGCATACACTCGGCAGCAGTAACCGTAGCACACCTCACTCAACAGGGAGAAACAATTGTCATGTGGTTTGAAATAATAATTAATAATTAAATTAATGAGTCGTTTGATTCCCCGTGTTTCATGCAGCTGTAACAATGTGGTCTAAGATCTCTGGTAAGTTACTGCCTGTTACACAATGTTACTCAAAGTCAGGGCTCTATAGTCCTGTGTGGCTGAGTCACGGCTCTGCTTCTGCAGCAAAAAAATGCCAGTTTGAAGCTCACAGGCAGGTGTAAGCACTCCAGTGAGCATCAAAACAGGAGCGTAACTATCTGTTTTTTTAGTAACTACAATTTCATGTACATTTATTTGAATAAAAATGAATTGTAATGTACAGATTCCCAGTGACATTCTCAAGCAAATGAACTTGCCGTTCTTGCTCACACCGTACGTGGTTTGCACATTCATGGTTTGGCCCAAATGCAAAACAAATGCAACGTAGGCAAGTTAGCTTGGTTATGGGACTCTTCTCACCTGCACTTCCTAATTTGCATCTTCCATTGTGCAAGAAAGCACAGAGCACGTATTACAGCGTGCACAGCGATTTGGTTTGGCTGCAGGAGTGGCAGGTAGGGCCTGAGATGACACCTGAATTTCTCACAGTGCGATGCAAAGGATCCCCCACTCACCCTGCACGCACATCTCCCTCCCTGCTCCAAAATATAGCACCGACAGATAAAGCACATGAGCTCTGTGGACAGGACCTTCAAGAAGAGTAAGACTGGGAGGAAGGAATCTGTTTCTGTTCATGATAATGACACTGCATTAAACGCCCTGCACAAGCTGCTCTTGCCAATCCCTCCAAGCATAAAATGGGGACACATTCCTCTCCTCCCCCGATAAAGCACTTTCACATGAAAGGGCAAACAGGTTAGAGAAGAAAACAGTCATTAGTACCCACATCCACAATCAAAAGCCCCGACCACATGGTACACAGCCTCAGAGCCCCTTGCACAAGTGCAGTGCCGGGCGCTGATCCCAGCTCCCTGCAGAGCCCAGAACCCACCCTGAAATTCCACTTGGCCATCTGGGCAAAGACGTTCTTCAGGGCGCTATGGTGGGTGTAGAGCTCTACCTGCCCCGGGCAGTCAAACAAGTAGTAGTGACCCCTGAAAGCGGCCAGCTTCTCCTGCAGCCAGTCGAGGTTGGCCTCCAGGTACTCCATGCAGTAGATCAGCCCCCCGTTGGGGCCCAGCTTCAAGCTCTCCATCACGTCGGGCAGGGTGATGAGCTCGGAGATGTCCACGGCGCACGGGTAGGGCATCCCCTCGTTGGCGGGGTCCAGGTTCACCACGGCCACCTTGCGCCCGATCCTGCCCATGAACTCCTGCATGCCGTGGCAGTAGGTCGTCTTCCCGGAGCCCGGCGGCCCGATCACCACCTGGCCGAAGGCCAGCGAGCTCCCCTTGCTGCCCTCAGACATGTCGGCTCATTTCCTTCTCCTAGGCAAGGCAGGAAAAGCTCCCATTTACCATCTCGTTTGCATTAATAAGAACACCATGGCTGGGTCTTAGGCCCAGCAGGGAATTCAGAGCCAAGGAGCAGGAGGAGAGGAAGGGAAAGCGATGCTGTGTGAGCGCTGCCCCGCTCGCTGCTGTCACCCCCTGCCTTAGGACCTGGTCACTACGCTGTCCCTGTCACCCCCCTGCCTGCCCAGCCCCTCACGCCACAGCTGAAAACTGGTACAAAACCCCAACGAGAGCTGCAGGGCTGTGCTGTAGGGCGCAGGTCCCTTCTCCTGCCTGCCTTTGGGGTGAGTTTAATCCCGTTGGGCACTTCCTGGTGTGACAGCACCCCTATATTCCCTCAATGGGTGCAGCATGTCCCCAGGCCCCTCTTCCAGTCCCGTGTCCCCGTGCCCTGACCCTCCATGTCCCCTCTGTCCCCTCTCCTCCCCACCTAGCCCCACGTCCCCCCCCTCTCCACCTACCCCCTCTTCTCCCCATGTCCCCACATGCCCCCTCTCCCCCATGCCCCTTCCCACACCCCATATCCCTTTCTCCTCCCCATGTCCCCCCTTCCCCCAGTTCCCACATCCCATTTCCCCACAACGTCCCCTCTCCCCACATCACCCTGCTCTCCCCCCACCCCAATTTCCCCCCTGCGTGTCCCCCACATCCTCCCCTATCCCCTCTTCCCCCCCTTGACCTAATTCCCCCCCCATGTCCCCTCTCCTCGCCCATGTCCCCCCTACCCCTGTGCCCCCCCATGTCCCCCCTCCCTCCCCACATCCCTCCTTCCCCTGCGCCCCCCCACGTCCCCTCGTGTCCTCTCTTTGCCCCCACGCCCCCATGTCCCCCCCATGCCCCTCATGTCCCTCGTGTCCCCCCTTCCTCCCCAATATTCCTCCTTCCCCTGTGCCCCCCCATGTCCCCCCACGCCCCCCTCCTTGCCCACGTCCCCCGCACGTCTCCCCTACCCCCGTGCCCCCCCACGTCCCCTCGTGTCCCCTCTTAGCCCCCACGTCCCCAGGTCCGCCCCGTGCCTCTCACGTCCCCCCCGCGCCCCCCCCGGCCGCTCACCGCCACCCCGGTGCCCCCGCCTCGGCTCCGGGCGGCCTCGGGCCCCGCTCCCCGCGTTCCGGGCCGGGCGCGGCCGCCCCCACGGCGCCCCCTGGCGGCCGGCGGGACGCGGAGCAGCCGGGACTCGAACCCGCGCCCCAACGGCTCCGAGCCCTGGGTCCGCGGGTTCGAGTCCCGGCCCCGGCGCTTCCCCTCCCGCACACACCCAACCCTCCCACTCCGTCTCGCCGAAGTGAAATCACCCTGCACGGTCCCCGAGGTGTTTAATCAAGGAGTGCAAAGTCAGCAAGAGGGCCAAGCCAGAGCCCGCTGGCACAGAGGACACCTAATCCACATTTAACGCCACAATACCAGGTCACCGGGATGAAAGCACTCAGGCCAAGGGACTCCGCAGCCTGGAATTGGTCTTGGAGAGCCATGGAAGGAAGCAGCCGCTACACTCAGCCACAGGGAGACGCCTCCCAAAGGCTGCCAGGGCACGTCTTTCATCCCGGTGAGTTTCTCCCGGGACTGTGGGATCGTCACGCCCAAGCAAGACGAAGCTGCGGGCCAGCAGCAAGCTTTCTGCAGGACAGTTACATTGCCACAGCTGGCCCTGTCTGTACTTGTCCTCCCCTAGGTCTCAAGGATCCATGATCTACGAGCTCTAGTTTTTGGGATGAGCTGGCTGCAGACCTAGCACACAGGCTCAGCTGATCCAGGCAGGAGTATCAGCTTTAAAGCTCCAGTATAAAACGCAACACCCACTCCGCTCCCAGTGAACATATATTCCCCCCTCTCAGTAGAGTGGTTCAAGGAGGAGAAAAAAAAAAAAAAAGACAACCAGGTTTTGGTTTTGTTTTTTTAAAAGATTCTTTCTTCCAAAAATAAATATATGAACACTCTGCTCCAGACTCAAGACCAGCAGGAGCCAGCCTGCGGTTGACAGGAGCAGCACTAGTTAAAAAAAAGCTCTGACAGTCTTTACTCAGTGTGACTGGGCACTGAAGCTCTCCAGGGTGCCCCGTGATGCCCGGACAAATGGCATGTCCTGTCTGTACTTCATGGCAGTGGGCGGCTGGCGCCTGAGGAGCTGATCACCGCTGTCCATGGGGTCAGGGTCATCGTAGATGGTCGAGATGAGGACGGAAGCGTCCCGCCGGGGCTTCTTCACCTTGCTGAACATTGGCAGTTTCTCCCCGTGGTATCTAGAAGGAAGCAGGTGGTGTTAGGTACAACACTGAGGCAGTGGGACACCCCTGTAACCCCAGACTATCTCCTCCACGTGCTACAAGGGAGGACTGAGCTGGTGCAGTTGTCCTGTTCCTGTCTGTGAGATGTCCCTAGAACAAGAGCCAGCCCTCAAGGCACACAGGTCTTCCTCAGCTCACTTGGGCTTTCCCTACAAAAAAAAACTGTAGCAGAGGTGATCCTTAATTCCTGAGCACAGCTCCCCTGTGTTTTTGTGATGCATGAGCCTGAAAACGGTTCCCCTCCTGATCTAGCACGAGCCCCTTCACGAATGCTGGGCTGCTAGGAAGAGCAACGCGTTCAGTTCTGGAGTGCTGTGCAGGCCCTACTGCCTGCTGCACGGGGGACAGCGGATCCCTGGGACAGCCTTACTGTTCTGGTTCACACTCCACCCCTTTTGCTGCCATTTAGCTGCAGTAGCAGCTCAGAGAGCCCAGGAAGAGGCTCCAAACACAGGCTGGAAGGGCAGGGCAGAGTACTTACCCCAGCCCCCTCTTGCATCTGGGATTCTGACCCTCGTTGTCCAGAGCTTCGGCCATTCCAGAGTTGCTGCTCCCCAGCCCCTGCCCTTCCATCCAGCCCTGCTGCTCCAGCACCTTCCTGCCAAAGCCCTGGGAGAGGAGAAAAATGTCAGAGTTGGCGGACAAAGCCCATCTTCATCTCCCAGAACCCTCCTCCTCCAAAACCCACACCCTTTGAGCACTGCCACCACAGCCCTTCCCGCCTTGCCCCATCCACTCCGAAGCACGTATCCAAAGCTCACCTTGGTGTATCTCTCAAAGGTGCCGATTTGCTGCCCTGAAACGGAGCCATCCTCCAAGCCATCCCGGAGTCTCTGTTCCAACCACATCTGGACCGAGTCCCGAGCATCCTTATCGCCTCCATCTAAGGAGAGAGAAGCAGGAGTCAGAGCAGCACAGCCCAAGAAAGCTGTTTGCTGCTGTGACTTCCCCCAGAGCACCACACAACAAGGAGGTAGAACCTGTTCTTTTTGGCAGCTCTCACAGCCAGATGAGAAAAATGTCGTTTCAAGTGCTCTGACGTCTTGGACGCTTTCAAAGGATGGCAGAGGCAAAACGTTCCCCACGTCAAAAAGCCTCCAGGGTCAGAACTTCCCAACCTCCCCCATTTCCTAAGGAGTTTTTCCAAGCTCAGATACCTTTGTCGTAGTAGACGCTCATGTCCACATCCCAGTCATCCGCAGTCTGCTCATCAAAGTCTGCCAAGAGAAGGAAAGAACCAGTTTTGGTGGTGGCTGTGGAAGCCTGACAAAGAAGAGCTGCTTGCCAGTGGCCAAGCCCCCTATTTTCTCTAACAAAATGGGAAGGAATGGGGTATTAGAGACTATTCAAGCCACAGTGGTTACCCAAGAGGCTGCCAGTAGGACCAGAGGGGTCTCTGGTCATTGGACTGAACCTCTGAAGGTTTTTTGATCAAGGGAAGGTTTAAAAAGTGATGGCAAGATGCCTGCCTATATCTGCAGCTGGACCAGAAGGACTGTACCCAATTTACCCGCTCCTGCAGGCTGGGCCCCCAGTCCCCAGCCTGCGGTGGTCAGTTTGTAGCTCAGTGACACAGACGCCACCATTACCTCCATTCTCCTCCTGCCAGTACTGAGCATCCGTGTAGAAGACGAGGCCGGAGCCTCCTTTCTCCCACTTCAGCTCGATCTCCTCCTCAAAGAGCCGCTCCTCCACGCGGTCCTGCTTCGTCACATCCTCGTGCAGAGCCTCATGTCGCTCCCACTCCTCACAGGTGTCATTGTCCTGCAAAGGAACCAGCGAGAGGTGGGTGACACCAGCAGCACAGAGCCTCCTTTCCACTCCCTGACCCTCACGGCCCGTTGCAATGCCTTCCCTACGAAACAGCTTTGTCGACAGAGCTCGTCTCAGCCTGCTGCTTTCAGGCACTGACACGACCGGCGCTGATGACCTCATTCCCCTGACTAATGCCATCTTCAGAGTCAGCAGACAGAAGTGGTGAAAAATACCACATCACACCCACTTCACGGCATGCTTTCAGCAGCGTACCCGATCTGTAACGCGGAGATGCCCATTTAAGGAGCAGGTGTGTTGTACGTAAAGTCAGCACCAGCAACAAATTAATTCCACTCCAGTCGATCCCTAAAGAGATTGTATCAGTTCCAGAAGAGAAGCTGGCTGGCACCGCCACAGATCAGGCTGACAGCTTTATGCTGCCTGCCCAGTTTTGGGCACAGCCCTTCCAGGGAGACATTAACCAGCTAAAGAATGGCCTAAAGAACAGCTAGAGATCCAGGAAACAGAGCCTGTGAAAAACGGCCAGAGGAGCAGAGTTGCTCAGTCTGGAGAAGAAAAGACCGAAGGCAGCCGTTGAATAAGAAGTCTGTAAAGGAGGGAACAAAGTGTTCTCTGTGTCCGCTGTTGCTAGGAGAACCTAATGGAATAAAATTGCAGCAAAGATCTGCCATACGAGTTAATTCTGGCGTAGAGTGGCAGGACAGTCAAGAACGGGAATGGCTTGCCTCGGGACTGTGTTGCCTCAGGTTTGGGCAAACAGGCTAGACAGGCATCTCTTGGGGGGAGCGAGATAGTCTCTGGAGAGCCAGTCCAGCCCAGTTTTCTAGGAGTCCTTGTCAGGAAAGCCATTTTTCTCTGAATGACTAACTTGCACTGCAGAAGCATTCGAGGTGAACCACCTGTACTGCTCTGCGTGTCGTTGCCAGAGCACTAACGTGCTCCCCAGTCTCCAGCCACCTCATTTACAAGCAACAGCAGAGCCAGACCGACCGGCCGCGCAGCAAGCAGAGGTCCCCTCCTGCAGCACCAGCCGCAGCCTGCGCTCACTCCTCTGGACCAAACCCTTCATGCTGAAACCCAAAAGCAGCTGAACTTGGCCAAGCTGTTTCAGAGGTGTTAACGTCTGCACCGCTACATGCACCAAGGGGCTCAGCACGCCAAGATGCGAAGAACTACATTTAACATCATTTTCAGACAAGTGATTTATACAATACAACTAAAAGGTTAAAAACGAGCTCTGAGGGTTCTATCAGCCCCCCCAGCTTTGCAGGCTGACCTCAGATGGCACTAGAAAACTCCACTTACGTCATCCGAGTGCGACTCCTCTCCCTCCTTTTCCTGCCCCTCATCTTCCTCAGCGCTGGCTGGATCGGTCGCCTCAGATCTTGCCACAGGCCCCTCGTCCTCCGTGATCTCATCCCCCGTGGCGGTGTAAACTCTTTCTTCTTCTATAACTGTCTCAGTGTCCTGGTATTCAAAAGGCACGTTCCCATACCTCCGGCATGAGCCTGTCTTCGGGAAATCCAGCTGCAATTTCTTGATGACCGGGGGAGGCAGCCTGCAGGCACGGATCAGCTCCAGGAAGACGCTCAGGGGGGTGCCCACATTCCCGAAAGGCATGCAGGAAGGGGGGTTGAACTCGGGCAGCCGCTTCAAGTCTGCTTCCGCGACGGCTTCGCCTGCGGCCCTCGCGTCCGCTCCGCTGGGAAACGCCTCGGCGGCTGGAAGAGAGAAGGAACGATTTTTTTTTTTTTTGGGGGGGGGGGGGAGTGAGGGGGGCAAACACAAACCGTGCACTGGAGAGAGGTAAATCGGGGCCCTCCCGGGAAGGAGGGGGAGTAGACCCAAAACTGTCTCTTCTCGCCCCATAATGAAATTAGGGAGTTAAAAACCTCCGTGAGGGGTTTTAAGAGCTGACGCGGGCTGCTGGGACCCGGAGCCAAATCTTCTTGCCCCAAAATGAAATTAAGGAGTTAAAAACCTCCGTGAGGGGTTTTAAGCAGCTGGGAACAGGAGCCAAACGGGTCGGGAGGGGAGGGGAGCCCCGGTGCCCTGTCCCCCCGGTGCCCGGTCCTACCTGTCCCGGGGCCGAGGCGGACCCTGCGCACGACGCAGCGGCCGGGCAGCGAGGCACCGCCGGGCCCGACCCAGCTCTTCCCCGAGTACATGCGGACGAAGCGGCGGGCGCGGCCGGGCCTCACGGCCACCGGGCAGCAGCAAGTGCTCGGCGGCCCCCCGCCGCCTGCCGGGCCCCGTTCGGGCCGGTGGCGGTAGTGGAAGCAGAGGAAGCCGCCGGCCTCCAGGAACTGGCTGAAGTAGGAGCGGAGCTGTGCGGAGCGCAGCGCGGCCGGGATGCCGCTCACCAGGCAGTAGCGGGCGGCCCCGGCCCCGCCGCCATCGCCGGCCCCGCCGCCATTACCGGCCCCGCCGCTGGGCGCCGCCATCTTGTCCGCGGGTGGCGCGAGGTGATGACGTCAGACACCCGAGGGGAGGGGGAGGGAGGGAGGGCGCCGCCTGGTGGGCGGCGGGGGGGAATGGGAATTGGGGGGGGGGGGGGAGGGGCACTGAATCCCAGAATCCCAAAATCACACAATCACACAATCACACAATCCCAGAATGGCCAAGGTTGGCAGGGACCTCTGAAGATCACCTAGTCCAACCCCCCTGCAGAGCAGGCTCACCCAGAGCACCTTGCGCAGGATGGCGTCCAGGCGGGTTTTGGGTATCTCCAGAGAAGGAGACTCCACAGCCTCTCTGGGCAGCCTGTCCCAGTGCTCTGTCACCTCCCAGTAAAGAAGTGCCCCCTCACATTCAGCCGGAACCTCCTGTGCTTCAGTTTGTGCCCGTTGCCTCTTGTCCTGTCGCTGGGCACAACTGAAAAGAGACCGGCTTCATGCTCTCGACACCCTCCCCTCAGATATTCATACACACTGATGATCTCTCCCCTCAGTCTTCTCTTTCCCAGGCTAAATGGGCCAGTTCGCTCAGCCTGTCCTCATATGACAGGTGCTCCAGTCCTCTAATCATCAATGGAAATTAAGAACATCAAACATCTGATTCCTTAGTTATTAAACAAATCCTCTTTATTATTTGAATAAAATATATTTAATATGAACTCACAGAAGAGAATCCCTTAGAAAACTGATGACAACCATGTAAAGTTTTCTTAATTAGCTTCCAGTTATCTTACTGGGTGCTGGGGGCACTGGGTGCTGGGGTTTACTGGGTGCTGGGGGTGTCCCTGCTGCCCCCCGTGCCACCCAGGTCCAAAGCCTGAGGGCTTGGCCTCTACTTTACCTTTACAGTCAGTAAAGGAGCAGCTCTGGGGGCACCATGAAGGAGGGAGCAAAGGGGGGGCTGTGGGGGCCCTGTGAGGGGGATGAGGGGATGGAGCACAAGTCCTATGGGGTGGTTTGGTCTGGGGAAGGGGAGGCTCAGGGCAGACCTCATCGCTCTCTGCAACTGCCTGAAAGGGAGGTGTGGGGAGCTGGGGGTCGGCCTCTTCTCACAGGTAACCAGGGATAGGACCAGAGGGAATGGCCTCAGGTTGCGCCAGGGGAGGTTCAGGCTGGAAATGAGGAGACATTTCTTCTCAGAAAGAGCGGTCGGGCGTTGGGACGGGTTGCCCAGGGAGGTGGTGGAGTCACCGTCCCTGGGGGTGTTCAAGGAGAGGTTGGACGTGGTGCTTGGGGACATGGTTAGTGGGCGATGGTGGTGGTAGGGGGTGGTTGGACCAGATGATCTCGGAGGGCTTTTCCAACCCTAATGATTCCAGGATTCTCTGTCTGTGTCACGGGCAGTGACATGAGGTACCACCTGTGGCTGGCTCCACCGTGCAGGTGGACCTGCAGGGATCCTGTCCCCAGGAGCTGCTGGGACCGGAGGGGCTGGGGGCTCTTCCCTGTTCCGAAATGTTTGCCTCTGTCACCGTGGCAATGGGGCTGTTTGGCACCCGACACACCATGACTCACGCACGCGTCACCGCTGTGTGGCTCATGGCTGCCCGTGGCTGGCGTGGGCCTGCGGAAATCATCTGGTGACTCACACGCTCCTTCCCCATGGAAAATGGCTGTCGGGAGCTGAGATCACCTTGGAAGCAGCCCGTCACCCTTCTGCAGCTGGGGTGAGAGCTGGGGGGACAGACAGACAAAAGAGTCTGTCCTCCCCCTGGGCTGCTGGCTAAAATTTGAGGGGTTTCAGTGGGTAAGAGGGGACAGGGAGGCCTCATGGGGCTTTACCAGGCACGGAAAGCGTGGTGGTCGCGGTGCCTGGTGGCAATGACTGAACATCCAGGTGAGTCAGCACCCAGCACCAGCGCTGCGCCTGGCTGGGAGCCCTCTGGGCGAGGCTGCGCGCGTGAAGGAAGGCACAGCGTGTGGACAGGCCGTGGTTCTGCTGCCTCTGCAAGTTTCTCTCTGCTGGGCGCTCAGGAGATTGAGAGCCACGTGGCTGTGAATCAGCTCCCGTGTCCACATCACAGCGCTCCCCTGCGATGAGGAGGCAGGAGGATTTTTACGGAGAGCCTCTGGGGAAAGTCTCTGTCCCTGTTCGCTCTAGCGTCCTTCCCACGCCAGGCCCGCAGCCAGTATTTCTGGAAATTTAGAACCCCAAAAATTTAACACCATCTTTGAAAGTCAACGCCATTTTCCGAAGTGTAAAACATTTTATTAAAAAAATAATTTACTGTATCTTATATACAAATCACAAGAATGTTCACTTATAAAATACTGACATTCGACTTGTTGCAAAAGCTGCAGACAGGAGCAGCGAGCTTTCCAGACGTGCTACATGTAGAACCTGCTCTAACTCAAGACAGGGATGTTTTGTTCTGCCACTAAATCAGTTCTGCCTGTTTCTGCAGTGTTACAGCTCAATGAGTTTCTTCCTGTCACAGAAATGGAGGTAAGACCACAGCCTGAGCCACCCTCAATATTGCTAAAATCACCGCATGGTGTATGGGTAGGATGGAGTCCCTGGTATTCACGCAGCACTACATGACGTAGGTTTAGCTGCTCTTAGGTAGTCCATTGCTCTGAAAACAATCCTGTTGCAGTTCATGGCATAATGGAGAAAAGATGCAATCTAATGGAAGGTAGAAAGTACGAATTTGGCTGCCTGCACACCCTGTAAGATTTTATACTCTGGCCTCTCCCCTCTTAGTGCTTAAGGAAGATTCTTTATGAATATTGCTACAATTTCATGCACAATAGAGATAGACCAAAGCTTCACCCAGACCAAATTCCACTTAGTAACACCCTATGCGTGATCCCACTGAAGACAGGGTACTCAGCACACCTAAGTACTGCATAACCAAGCTGTTACAGGTTTCAGCTGAGGCCAAGCCTCATCTCAGAGTTAGCAGCAAAATGCACATTGATTTTGACGGGACCAAGGATTCGCTGAGCGAAAACCTGGAGTGGCCTCTAACCCCATCTGCTCTGTGTCAGAGTTTGCTGGCAGCTACGTATCACCAGCTATAGGCCAGGGAAAGTCACATACACACGTGCTCCCTGAAGCTGAGACTGGCACAGGTGGAGCAGGTGCTGCCATAAACATCTGCCAAATCCAAGTTATTTTCCTGTGTGCTCTGTGAAGCCTCCCTGAGTCCTACAGGCTCATCCTAGTGACAGGCACATGCACAGCCAGTTCTTTGCAGAGTCCAAGCACCCATCCTACTAAATCCCCGCTCCCTGATTCTCTCTGCTCCCTGTGAGGTGTTGGGAAGCACCCACGAGGCCGGCAGCCGAGCGCAGCGTCTCAGAGCGCCATGCGTGGTGTGGGAGCCAGCTGCCTGCTGGTGATTTCGTACAGCATTTCCACGATGAACCCAACGATGTCTGCGTTGCCGATGATGGGCTGGAAGAAGAGGTCTGTGATAAGGGCAGGAGGGATGGATTTCAAGGTGGAGGCAATCAGCAAAATGCGGGCAAAGCGGCCCTGGTCCTCAGGATGCAGGGGCCGCAGGACCTCCTGAAGTGCTCGCTGGGCTTCCCGCTGAAGGCTCTCGATGTACAGGGAGGCTCTCAGCCCTGGGACATCTGCAGAGAGAAAGGAGGAAAAGCCCATGAAGAGGGAGGCTGGAAAACAGCTGCAGGTTTCTCCCATTCCTTTCCCCTGCATCTCAGAGGGAGTCTCTGAGCACCACGCTAACAAGATGTACACAGCACTGCTGAGACGTGGCTATTTCAGGGCTGCTGTTTTGAAGGAGCAAAAACAGTTAACAGGGCAAACAAGCTTTACAGAGTAAGTACAGGGCTCTTCGTTGTTTGCAGAGCGATAAGGTCTCTGTTTTTAATGCTATATTTAATATCCCTCCTTCCCGCCTTCCAGCTGTCAGCTGCATTATCGGTGCTAACGATAAGGCAAGCAGCCCTCTCTGCTCTCACGCACGCTCCTGCCCGTACTCTGAGCGACTCCAAGCCAAGAAATATGTTTTTAGATGCTAACACGTGCAGGGCTTTCTCTTGCTACCAGCAGGCAGGGCTCAGAGGGTTGAGCACTCACCGGGATTAAAGAGAATGGCTCCCTTCAGGTAGGCGTATTCCTTGGGGCTCAGGTCCAGGCTCCAGAAGGTGTTGAGGCAGCACTGCAGCCGCTGCACGGCAGCCAGCGTGGGCTGCGTCCGCTCGGGCTCCTGCCGTTTGCTTTGGCCATCGAGGAGGATCTTCTTGAGCATGCTGGGGGCCGGGGTCTCCATCACCTCAAACGTCACCATCTCCTGCGCCAGCCCCAGGAGGAAGAGGGGGACCCAGCAGCTGTCCAGCAGCAGGAGCTGGTCCCCTCGCGGCAGCAGGTGGAAGGAAGGGAGGTTTTTCATGAAGCTGACGGTTTTCGCCAGCACATCGGAGGCAGCCTTGCAGGTGACGTGGGGTGTGCGGAGGCAGACCGTCCGGCGCTGGTGGCACAGGCAGCGCTGCTGGGCCGGGCTGCAGCTGCCCCGGCTGTGGTTCAGGTTCTGGCTGAGGAGGTTGTAAAGGATGGCGGTGCGGTTGTCCTCCTGCTGGCACTGACACCTCTCGCAGTCCACGTCCATGCTGCTGGTCGTCATAGCTGAGCTGGAAGCCCGGATCCTCTGTGAAACTCAGCTCCTGCTGCAGCAGATGTGAGAGAGCCGTAGACTTCCTCCCTGTCTCAGCCTGGAAATACCCTGTCCTCCCCGCTCTGCCAGCACATGGCTGCTCAAACCAGCTCTTATAAGGCTCGGTCACAAGTGAAACACCCCTTCCCAGCCTTGACCGCTCTGTGATTAAGCGGTCCTCATTAAAAAAAAAAAAAAAAAAAAAAAAAGCAGCCGTCCCCTGGATGATTGGCTGGGGCCAGCAAGTTCTCGGCGTGGCGTCAATGGCCGTTTTCTCAATGAAGCGCCAGCAGCTGCCGCGGGGGGACGGGGCAGCGCGGGTTGGGCGGCCTTATCGCGATTACCCAAACAGTATAAACAAAGTCATTAACCCGGGCTGTACCATGGCACCAAGGCCCCGCGCTGCAATCAGGCAGCACTATATGGCAGGTGTCACTGCCAAGAAGTTCACACACACACACACACACACACACACGGCACCCGTCTGGAGCGAGGGCCCTGTGGCAAATGGCCTGTGTGCTCCGGCCTTGGAAAGAGCAACCTGGAAGTCGTTTTATCAGCAGATATTTGCCTAACCTTGTTGACAGGAGCCTCGCTGCTCTTACAGTTAAGGAAGCGGGTGGACTGAACGACTCATCCCGAGGCAGGGCCCCATGTGTCACAGGGGAAATGCTGGGCAGGGGTGGACCGGGTTTATAGATTTTCACCTTGAATTGCTCAGGTATTTGTATCTGCTGATCAGAAGCTGGTTTAGGGAAGGGGCAGCATCCGAGTAATGATTTCAGGGGGCCTGCTGGGGAATCCCACGGGCAGCAGGAGCCTGTGGGCAAGGCAGGGCCCCACGTGTCACAGGGGAAATACTGGGCAGGGGAGGGCCAGGTTTATAGATTTTCACCTTGAATTCTCAGCTATCACAGAATCACAAAACGTTAGGGATTGGAAAGGACCTTGAAAGGCCAGCTAGTCCAAGCCCCCTGCCGGAGCAGGAGCGCCTAGATCAGGTCACACAGGAACGCATCCAGGCGGGTTTGGAATGTCTCCAGAGAAGGATGCTCTGCAGCCCCCCTGGGAGCCTGTTCCAGTGTTCTGGCACCCTCACCGTGAAAAAACTTCATCTCATATTTAAGCGGAACCTCCTACGTTCCAGCCTGCACCCACCGCCCCTGGTCTTATCATCGGATGTCAATTGTTAGGTGTCAAGATGTATTTGTATGTGTTATCAGCACAAGTTGGCTTAGGGAAGGGGCAGCATCCAAACACTGATTTCGGGGGGCCTGCTGAGGAATCCCCCGGGCAGCAGGAGCCTGTGAGCAGCACACCTCGCCCTGACGGGGACAACCCTCCCCGAGCACACCCAGCTCTGGGGGGTGCAGACGGGGGGAGGGGGGGATCACACAGGGGGGAGACCCGCAGCGGCCTGCGGGGCCTGCTGGACCCGTCCCCACGCAGGCTGCAGGCCCCTGCCCTGCTCGGGGCCTGGGTGAGCGGCCCCAGGAGCCGTGTGGGGAAGGGGGCGGCGGTGGCGGCTCGGTGCCCACCGGGGCTGGGGAAGGGGGGGGGGGGGGGGGGGCGGGGATCAGGGCCTGGCCCCCGGGGCCTCCCCAAGCCCCGCGGAGCCTTCTGGAAAGGCCTAGGCCTCTCCGTTGCTGTGGCAACCGCGCCCCGCTCCTCTCCTCCCGCCTCCCCCACCCCTCCGCGACCAATCCGCGAAGGGAGCGGCTGGGCCGCGCGCTGCGATTGGCGGAAGGGAGAGGGGAGAGGCGAGCGCCGCGCGAGCTTCCGCTCCCTCACCTTCCGGTTCCGGCAAGCGGCGGCGTGAGGGGGCCGAGGCGGCAGCGGCGGCGGGGTCAGGGTCAGGATGGGGCTGAGCGCGGAGGAGGCGGCGGAGCAGGAGGATCGCTTCGACGGCATGCTCCTGGCCATGGCCCAGCAGCACCAGGGCGGCGTGCGCGAGGTAGCGCCGCCGGGCCCGGCGGAGGCTTCGCCGAGCTCCTCCGGGGGTAACGGGGGGGGGGGGGAGGGGCAGGCGGCGGCCCTCGGAGGAGGCCCCGGGGGGCCCCACGCAGCCCCCCGGGTTCCCTCCCCCGCCGCCGCCACGGAGCGAGGGGCCCCCGTGTGCGGCCTCCCCACGCCGGGGGCTCTCGGCCTCGGCAGCGCCACGCGCGGGGCCCGGGGCTGCTGCGGCTGCGGAGCGGGAGAGGCACGGGAGGACGGAGCCGCCCTGGCCCAGTTTTGCGGTCCCTCGAGTCCCCAGCGGGTTGTGGCCGCCGCCAGGTGCCGTTAAACGCGGCCGCGGCTCCTCCCCTCCTCGTGGGGCGCTGCGGGGGCCTCCTGCTCCTCCAGGCGGTGGCTCCTGGTGGGGAGCTGGTCCGCAAGGGGGGGTGTACGGGAACAACCCCTGCCCCCACACATGGGGAAATGGTGTTAAACACAGCTCCTCCTGCCGCCGTGGGGCTTCAGGTTGAAATACTGACAAGACATAACTCCTAGGGGAGGGGGGAGTGGGAATCAAACCCACTGAGAGTCAAACCCGTTTCCGTGGGGGTATTTTGGGGTGGCAGTTCATAACTGCCAGTTCACCAGCAACATCTGGCAGGCAGCAAGACAGTCAGAAATAAAAAGAAGTTTAAACTTTTGTAAATAAACAGGACGCAGCTTGGGGGTGGCTTGCACACTTTGAGGGCACAGGCATACGGAATATGCGAGCATCTGCATACATTTGTGTGTGTGTATATATATCTAAAAGCACATATGCATAGCCAAAGTTTCTGCATCAGAGAGATCTGAGTAACAGTTTGGGATGGCAAAGTAGGTGCGTCCCCGAGGTGACCTGAGAATAAACTGGTTGCCCTCTCTTAACATGAAACACACACATGCCTCCGAAAAATGGGATCCAGGAACTGGATCTCCATAAAAGCCCTTGGCTGTTTTCTCTGGGAAACAGTCACGGGGTTTCAGTACGGTCCTGATGCAGACACAGATGGGAAGGGCACAATAAAGGCTACTCTAGAGACACGAGGTCTGGAGTGATCTGGTCTCACCGCTCTTTTTTTCCTCTCTTCACCCCTTCTCTTCCCCCCTTTCTCTGTTCCCTCTCTACCAGCTTGTGAACACGTTCTTTAGTTTCCTGAGGCGTAAAACAGATTTCTTCACTGGTGGAGAAGATGGCGTAGCAGAGAAGGTAAAAAAAAAAAAACAAAACCAAAATCCACGCTTTTTTTGCCTTATTTATGTGCCGTGTCTATGCCATGCTAAGATTTCCCTTTCTGAAGGCCCCAAAGCCCTTTAATGCCCTCGGGGACGAGCAGCCTGTGCTGCTGATGAAACACACCACAAAACAAAGCAATAATGAGCTGCCCCGATGTGAGGTGAGGCATGATTGCTTGTTCAAGCGATACCGTTGGTGCAGGGCTTTTTTTTCTTTTTTTTTTTTTTTTTTTGCCACGCTCTGGCCAAAGGCTTGTTTGGAAAGCAAATCTGCCAGACACACTGACTTAACGGTGACAGACACTGCAGAAGCGATAACCCCGGGTTACCTTGTTTGTTCACCTCAGAGAAAGCACAAAGTCCACGTCTCTGCACATGCGGCTGCACCTTTGTCTCCGGGCTGCGTACCTGTCTGGACTGAGCGAGCCCGGGGCACTGGGCTGCCTCGCTGGCGGGCGGAGCGTTCCAGCAGGAGTTAGGCAGGCTCTCTGAAGGTTTCTTGGTTGGACTCACCCGCGTGGTGGCCGTTCCCCTCTGGCTTAGCACGTGAGCTGCTTTGCAACGCTTGCCTGGGGGCCGTGGTGCCCCTCGGCTGCCCGCCTGGCTTTGAGGCTGCAGGCGGTTGCAGCAGAGCTTACAGGGGAGCTGATGTGGGAGGGTCTGGTACTTCTAGATCCCAGGCAGTATGGAATTGAGGACAAAATCTGGAGTGCTTGTCTTGTCTAAGACTTGTCTTGGCTTTCTGGTCTAGTGGAACTCCCTGTGAGCAAAGCAGGCACTGCTGCCACGGGGAGCGTGTTAGGGAAGGCGTTAATTGCTGACACAGGGCGTTATGTACGCTGTCTAGTCCCCGGAGTGGCTAAGTGAGGCAGGTAAGGGAAAGGGGATGGATTCAAAGGAAGAATGAGGTGAAGTCGCCTGCTGTTGTCCTTAGACTGGAGAGAAATCTCCCAGATTCCTGAGGACTCTGCTCCCTGGGACTGAAACCGAGCAGCAGCTTGGAGATAAGCACTGGTTGGTGCTCTTGGAGGTCCTGGCTACTGCCATACCTGTTAAAATGCTTTATGGTCTCCTGAGGAGGTGCTCAGCACAAGGGCTCTGCGACACCATAGTAACAGCACAATGTGCAGAAGCTGCTTCCCCAGTCCTGCTGGTCCTTTGGCATCAAAGAAAGAGAGGAGAGGGTGGGAAGGCATCGTCTTTTATGCAGCCCTTGTGTAGAGCGAGGGGATGCGATGGCAGTTGAGAGAAATGCAGTGCGCGCACTGGCAGGCTCGGGCTGTGTAAATAGCCTCGCTCCCTGGCTTGTTAGGAGCAGGAGCTGGGAGATGCACGTCTTGAATTCTGTGTCCTAGGAAGCGCTGGGCTCGGGTTGCGTAAATAAATCTCACTTTGCCCTTCAAAAACAAAGCCGAAATAGTTGGCGGTTGGGTACAGAAGTACGCGAGGCCTGGGTGCTTTGAGCTGCTCTGGAAAGGTGCTGATTCCTTGTGGAATTTCTGGGGTATACATGAACGAGTACATGAAACCCGTCTGAAAACTCCACTCCGATTTAATTACTCAGATCGTCTCTGCGTTGTTTTCTGGAGCAGACAGCAGCGCTCATACGTGCTGCTTTGCACAGCATTCCCTGGCATTATCGACCACGAGGCAATTGCTCTGGCTTACTGCCTGTGTACTCAGCTTTCCCCCTGAGCAGTACAGCCATTTGCATCAGAGACCTTGGGATTTTGCTTTTCAGTCACAACAACAAGAGCAGTTGTAGGTAGGTTTGGAGCAAAGATTTTTGGAGGAACTTGACCCTCAGTAAAACGATAAGCTTTTCATTTTTTTCTCCGCTAAATCATAACACTGATATTAAACTGCAATGCCTGTTGGTTTCTGCTTGCTGCCCTTTGCTGTTGCAGTAGTAGCAACCTTTCCAGGAGCTTTAGAGCTTCTTCATTGAAAAGGTTTCGTAATACAGATCTTAATAAGAGAGGAACCTCCATCTAGTGCCTGGGGAAAGCGTGGTTGTGGGAGAGGACAAAAGTAGGTGCAAAAACTAGGTCTAGTGTCGCTGTTCTTCCAGCTCTCGTAGGTGTACGGAGAGTGGTCAAAATTTTGGGTTAGGCAGCTGCTTGTTCTGCTGGAAGAGCACAAATGACTAAACAAATGGAGAATCTTTATTTTTTTGTTATCTCCATTGAAATACACTCCCTATATAAGAAAGGGCTAGGAAGGGCTGCATTTAAATACTTGAAGCTTTCCCCCCTCTAAATTTTCAGTCAAACGACTAGAGCGAAAATGAGGGGAAGTCACATCAGTATGGCTAACGTGTTCTCAGAGCCTTAGTAGCTAGTCATTTGGGTTTGAAAAAGTGGTTTTTTTTTTCCTTAAACCTTTTGTTATGTGTTCCTGTCTTTCAGCTGATCACAGACACCTTCAACCATCACAACAAACTAGCTCAGAAGGAGCGGAAGGAGAAAAAGGCTCGTCAAGAGGCGGAACGGCGAGAAAAGGCAGAGCGAGCTGCGAAACTCGCTAAAGAAGCAAAGCAGGAAGCGAACGAGCCGAGGATTAAGGAACTTACGGACGAGGAAGCAGAAAGGCTGCAGCTGGAAATCGACCAGGTGAGAGCAGCGTTTGGCACGTGTGGGTGCCGTCCAGGCCTGGGCTGTCTCCTCTGTTGGCTGGCACGCAGTTCGGGTAGTGGTGAGCGATGTAAAAGGCCGTGTCTGGATCCCCAGATGGGAGCAGGTGGTGTGCTGCTAACGTAAGTCAGCCGAGGACCGTCGTTGCTTTTTGGTGTGGATTTGCCCATAAGTCACGTTGCCTTTCTGCCCTTGGCAAGGTGTCTCATAGCAACACCCTCTGCTGCTGTCATCACGGCGGGGGGACTTCCCTTCAGCAGGACCACTTTGCTGTAACGCTGTTGGAAGGGCTGAAAATTCCCCCTGTAGCTCCGAGTCTGGTTCTTTAAGCTCCAGATGAAGAGGCTGAGGCCACCTAGTGTCAGATCAGCAAGTGGCACAAAGTATCAGCGCTATCTGAGCGTGTTCATTCTCTGTTTAAACAGAAAAAAGAAGCACAGAAAGAGGTTAACAGCGTCCCAGTGAAATCCTCGGAAGATGAAGGTGAATCTTCAGATTCTAACAAGCAGGTAAAGCTCACCTAGGGACTTTACGTTAGGCTGAGAGAAACATGTTTCTGGTTAACCATCAGAACTCTCGTGAGCGTTACGGGATGTCCAGCCTGGCTTTCTTTGGGAATATGCACTGAAAAAGTTGTGTCATAACACAATTTCCAAAGACTTCAACACCTCTTTTGCCCCCTTGTTACTGTGTCTTAATAGAGACACCTTTCCAGTGTGGGTCAAAGTTATGTGAATATTGAATATGTGCAGCTGAAATTCTTACAAAAACCTAGAATTGTTGACACAAGTGAAAGATGCATGAAGACTCGAAAAACCTTTCTTTACACTCTAAATTGGTTGTTTAGGAAACAGATGAAGAAGAGGAAGATGAGAAGGATAAAGGAAAACTTAAACCCAACTCTGGCAATGGAGCTGACCTTCCAAATTACAGATGGACACAGACTCTTTCAGAGCTGGATGTAAGTATTGCCTTATATCCAGGGCCTGAGGAATCTTAGCCAGGAAGTAAGAGCAAGTGCTAGTAAGGACGGTGGACCTGATGCCCTGTATCTCGTTTGCTCATGGAAGGTTGCTAATTTTACTTAATGGCAGCATTTCAATAGCTGGAGGAGAGCTTGGTAACTAAATACAATTCCCAAAAGCTGTACTTAACTCTGACAAACCTTGACGAACACGGTTAAGACATTAAAATCTGCTTCCCTTCCACTGAGGTACATTGGCCATCCTGTTGCCAAATTTACACACGTATCCTTTCATCCTATGCCTGCTTGCTCAGTACCGTAGGGAAAATCATTGAGTACTGTCTTACTCTGGTGAAAGCGAGGCAAAAAGCCTTAAAACAGCAGCACGAGAGGGCAAGGAGAGACTCCATTGCTCTGCTCCTCACATCTGACCTCTGTCTGGTCCAGCTGGCCATCCCTTTCAAGGTGAGCTTCCGGCTGAAGGGGAAGGACGTGGTGGTTGATATCCAGAGACGGCACCTCAAAGTCGGCCTGAAGGGCCACTCGCCCGTTATCGATGGAGACCTTTTCAATGAAGTGAAGGTGGAGGAGAGCTCCTGGCTGATTGAAGATGGTAAAACAGTCACCGTGCACCTGGAGAAGGTAAAGCAGAACAGATCGGGGAGAACTGGGGCTTGTCTGCCTCTTACTTAGTGAAATGAGAGTCACAAAACCAACGAAAGCCCTGGGCTCTGTGAGCTGAAACAGAAGAATCATGCTCGTCCGTTGCACAATGCCAGTGATACTGCTGGAAGCAGGGTATTTCAGTTTGCCTCTATTTTCAGCCTACCTTCATGCTAATCCAGTATGCCCAATTGATTGCTAGGCAGTTCAGGAAAAGCTGGAAGGAAATCAATAATTTTAAAGTTACGCCTTAGTGGAATAGCGCTATTCTTTCACATCCGTTAGCGACATGAAAAATCCAGGGACAGAACTTATTGCTGCTCTTGTCCCTTCTGGGCCTCTCCAGGTGTGTTTTTTTTAATCCTCTTTTGTTGTGCCAAACGTGACGTGTAACATGCTCTCAAGATTTGCCAGTTATGGAAATTCAGGCTAGGTGAAGTGGTTAGAAAGGAAAGTAATGCCCTTTATCCACCTTCAGATTTTACTGACATTTAGAAAACCGTCAAAGTTTGATTCCAGCGTTTTTTTTCTTGTGACTGAGACATAAAATTCCAAGAACAAGTCCAGGAAAAATAAATAATTTTTGCCTCTTTGTTCCTTCAGATCAACAAGATGGAATGGTGGAACAAACTAGTCTCCACGGACCCAGAAATCAACACCAAGAAAATTAATCCAGAGAACTCAAAAGTAAGAACTCCCTCTTGTACTGAATGGAGCCTTCTCATAAATGTGCTCGCGCTGAGCTCACATTCAACTACTACATCTTTGTTCTGCTAGCAGAAAAAACAGCGCTGGGAGTACTGATGCATATGGTGCTATCTTAGAATATAAACGCTCCCAGAACTGCGAGTGAATGGAGCTGAGTTTATAGATTAGTGTCTGCATAAGTATTTCTGAAGCCCGTGCACGCAGCACCATGTAACGTCAGTGTAGTCGCGTTCTCTGCAAGCAGGTTGTGTGTGGGGGGGGTTGAGGAAGGTTTCAGTGTTGATAGAAGTCCTTGGTTTCAGTTGTCAGACCTGGACAGCGAGACTCGCAGCATGGTGGAGAAAATGATGTATGATCAACGACAGAAATCCATGGGCCTCCCCACGTCTGACGAACAGAAGAAGCAAGACATTTTGAAAAAGTGCGTAGAACTGATTAATTCGTGGGTACTCGCTTTCCCATACCCCTTCTCCTCTTCTCCCTTCACAAATATCTAGCAGTGCAACCGAGCAAAAAACGGGTTGGCATTCAGTCCTGCCTGAGTTCATGTCAGCAGTTAGACGGTCATTGGCTACCCACCGGTGTCTATAAAAGTCAGTGGGTGTAGAAAGTGTAATGGGAAATTCTAGGAACAGCCTAGCTCTGGCATTGTCTTAATCTGCTGATTTCAAGTCCAGAAAGCATGTTTGGGCATGGAGGTGCCATCTCTACTGAACTTTAACATGGTCTTGATTGTTTTCTAATCTCCTACTCAGTAGCGCAGATAATCTCCCCGCTCTACACACCTGCCACCAGACAGCTGTCTCCAGGCCCATAACCCTTTTATGTCTTTATTGCCCTGTTTGGCATAAACGCACCTCGGCGGGGAAATTACTCACAGGGCTCCCAAGGCCGCGTAGGAAGGCGTGGAGGCAGTTCTGGATCAGGCAGCTTCCTCAGCAAGTGCAAATCCCCGTCTTATCTCCGGGTTGGAAGGAGGATTAGTGCAGCAGGCCTGCCTTCTGCACCTGACTCCTTTCCTTCCTTGGCTTATCTGTGCCGGCAGAAGCTTCGCTCTGATCAGTGCACTGAGTTTAGGGTAGGGTGAGACTGCTGGAGCAGAGACCAGACGTCCTCAGTGCCCGTGGAGCCGATAGCATGGCAGGCAGTCCTTGCCTCCCTGGAAAGTGCATGTACAGGATACCTCGTTGGCAAGGTCACTCGTTGGGCTCCCTGCAAGTTTGGCTTGGGTGCAGATTGGCTGGTAAGGAGCGGATGGGAAGTTTAGACTTTGTTCAGGCCAAAGTGGACTCAGTGACACCCAGGTGGGCGCTGATCTCTGCCAGCGAAGCCCTCCTGGCTGCTAAACAAGGACACGAGTCCCGCAGCACAGATTTCCGTGGAGGTGGAAATGCTGCGGTAGCATTTCAGGGGAAAACACGAGATGAGAGCGTGGAAGAAGGAAGGGGGCCTGCCCTTCCTGTGCTTTGCGTCTGCATCCCCCACACGGTTACGCGTTGTACCCCATGGTGAACTGCAGGGCAGAGGAGGAAGGTGGGAGCTTCTGCGTGTGCTAATGCCTCGCTGCTGAGCACCCGCAGGCACGGCGCTTTGTTCTCAGAACTTTCTGATGTGGCAACCCGTGTCCAAATAGTCCTATCTGCTGGGGTTGCAGGGCATTTGTAATCAGGTTGCACCTAGTCTGAGAACAGATTTCTCCGGTCGTGTGCTTCGTTAGTTTTCACTGTCGCAGCACTGGAGACATTCCCGGTGTCTCCAGTAATGCGTAATGTGAACACGTTTAAGCTTAAATCATAATCTGCCCTTATAATCTCCCCTCTGCCCCACAATCAGGGTCATAGCTGCTACGTGTCTGTCCGAGAGGTAACAGTTAAAGGGTGTGTATCTGATAATTAACAACTGCCATGTGTCTGGGCTTGCTGACCTTGGCGGCTGGTAGGATTGCTGATACCACTGACCTAAGGGAAAAGCGTTTGTAGTTTGGAGATTGTGGCCCGGGAAGCTCGGTAAAACAGTCCCTGCTGTGGAGGGTGTGAGGAGGAAGCAGACTCGATAGCACAGGAAGTAGGGACGCCTTAAACCTTGGGAGAAGGCTGCCTCGAACCTGAAAAGCGGAACGTGAGGAGGCTGCACGAGCGACTTGAAATGGGATTGAGGGGGTGCTGAGTTCTTAGGCACTGTGTGTCCCTGAGGGGAGCTGTTCTGCGGCTCCTGCTGACTGACCAAGCTCTTACCTTTGTTTTCCTTGCAGGTTCATGGAGCAGCATCCAGAAATGGACTTTTCAAAGGCTAAATTCAACTGAGTCCTCCTCTTTTCCTCCCCTCCCTCGGTCAGCCCGTCGAACGGGGCAGGATTTGTGTTGCCGGATAAGTAGGGATCCCTTACCTTGGGCAAGTAAGCACTTCCAGCATCCCCACCTGAGCTTGCTGGGGAGGCAGCTCCGTGAAGTCATCCTCAGTTGTCCCGTGTCAAGCAGAACACAAGGCCACAGAACCAGCCTGCAGCAGTTCCAGTCAGAGCCATCTGCGACACTTCCCAAACAGCAGTTAGCAGAGAAGGAGGGGCTAGAGCAAAAAGAGCATTAGGGCTACAAGAGCCAGACTCGAGAGGCTTTGGGACATACCCTTAATGTATTGCTTAGCTTAATCTCCTGGCTCTTCAGCGTTAGTAATCCACGCTTTGCCGTATCAGTTCTGGCAGCAGGTTCTCCTGAGATTTTACTCCCTCCCCCTTCTGGCATTCTTGCTGTCTTGTGAAAACAAGGGCCGGTTTATTTTTTGAAATAATTCCTGTTCTGCTTCCCTGGGCCTTGGGAAAGGAAAACAGTAGCATAAAAATCAGCCGTTGCAGCTCCTCCTCATTGCCATAACCCATCATTTTCAGGTAGCAGAGGGCATCATCCTGCTGCGTGGAAACCGAATGGAGAAAGGGTAAAAAAAAAAACGGTTCCCTTTTCCTCACCTGTAATGGGCGCAAGGGTAAATCACATCTGAGCAGAGGGTTTCGTGGCTGAGCTGCACTTGGTGCCTTCCACCCTTGCTGCTGCTTCTGTTCTTGCCAGAGGTGGAACAGTCTGGACCCCATGGGGCTCAAGGGAGGGCTCCCGTCCCAGCTGGAGAGGATGACCTGCTGCCCTGTGGGAAAGGAAGGCTAGGAAATCTGTGGGTGCGGGCAGGGAGAGGGCGTGGGGGGGTCTTTGGGGTGCTGTTCTTACTGGCAGTGCATCTCCCGGCCCTTTTCCAAGCGCCTCTCTCCCTGCCGACCGCTGACAGGCGTTGCTGCGTTCTCTTCTGAGCTCCTGCTGGCAAGTGGCGTTACTCTGCATGTTCGTATCTTTGTTAAAACTGCGGTGCAACATAAAGACAAAAAAAGTGGCATATTTTCAGGCAGAACGTGTGATTTCTTCCCCAGGAGGGCTCCAAGCAGCCCGTGCAGGCTTGGGTGCAAGCTGGGAGGGGGCAGCGCCTGCAGACGAGGGTGCCCCGGGGGGGGGGGTTGGCTGCCTGACAGGGGCTGGGGCTTGTGCTCTGTGGCTATTTGTGAATCCCTCTCGGGTTCCCCGCTCGTAACATTTGCTCCCCAGCTAAGGAGAGGCAGCAGGAGCTGTGGGCCTTGCTCAGGAGCACCGAAAATCTCCGTGCCCAGCTTAAACCCCTGGCTGTGACCAAGGCTCGTGGCTCCAGGCTCCACGTAGCAGCGTGTGACTGTGCTGAGGAAGCCACCCTTGCCCCAGGTCTGCTTTATGACAACCGCGTGAGGAAAGTGGCACAAAAGCCGTGGCTCCCGTGAGTCCTTTACAGGCTACCCCAAAATCCTGCAGCTGGGGTTCGTGCTTCTGCTGCCCTGAGACGTTTCCACCTCCCGCCAGAGGGAGTGGGCACAAACGGCTGAAAAACGTGCTTGGGCAAAGTTCAGCCTGGCATTGCACCTGGCTTATTTGGATTTATTTTTCGAATAGGAGGACGTTTGCATTCCGTCTTCCACTTTTACAGGCCCTCAGGGTCAAAAACCAACACCCACCCAGCCGAGCAGCGACCTTGTGGGCAAGCGAGGACTCGGGTCAGGGCACCTGTGTCTCGCCTGCCCTCCCCACTACCTGCTGGGATGGGGCAGCTGCGCTCGGGGTCCCGCTGCCTGTCAGTCTTGCGGTTACCTTGTGCACCTTTGCCTTCCTGGACTTGACTGAAAAACAGCAGAGGGTCTTGCGTTGTTGTAGGGAAACCAGACAGCGCGCTGGCTTCAGAGGCTCTCGGCCCTGGTGTGAACGTACCTGCTCTGAACCACGGTGCGTGGAGCAGTTGGGCTTGGGGGGGGGGGGGGGGTGTGTGGAAACGAGCTACAGTGCTGGGGGTACAACGAGCTTCCCTCAGTCCCCAGTGGTGCGTCAGAGCACGGCTCGATGCCGCGCTGCTTCCCGGCGAGCAGGAGAAGGGGCTGGCCACCAGCCCCTCCTGCAGAGCAAGCACGGGCAGGCACCGGGGACCGGTCGTAAACCGGCGCGGTGCACGGCACCACCCCGAGCCCAACCTTGGTGACTTCCCCGGCACCACCTCAGCCCTGTAACCCGCACCAGAAACCCCAAGCTCATCCCAAAGGGACGGCAGGCAGCCGGACCGGGGGCTCGGCGGGCGGCTGTCAGCGTGGGGCTGCCTGGCCTAAGTGCAGAGTGCCCGTGAGTTTTGTTGTTTTTTTTTTTTTAAACAACGCTGTTACCAAAAACCAAAATCTCCGCGGCTGCTCCTGTCCTCAGCCCTTCGGTCTGTGCCCGTGTGAGCCCAGGGCAGTGGTTGGTGCAAGCAAGACTGAAACTCCTGAGTTTTCCAGTTCGGGCTGGCACAAGTCGTACGCTGCTTGGTGTCACTGGCAGGAGGCGGGCTGCGGAGCGGGAAGGCAAAAACAGAGTTAAGACCAAGAAAAGTCAGTAGCAGGAACCCTGGAGGAAGCTGCGAGGGGATTTTTTTTTGGGGGGGGGGGGAGAGGGGGAGCGACGTCATTTGCCTTTCTTTCAGGCACGTAAAGAGGAAAGGCAAACAGTTCTGGGAGAACTGGGCCAGAGCTGCAGCTCTGAACTGGCAGCGGGTGAATGCCCTGAGCTGTGTTTGTGAACTGGGGTTGATCCGAGCGCTACGCCTGGACTTCAACCCTTCCAGCCAGCGGAACAGAAGGTGTTTCTCCCGCTGGCCTTGTCCTCTGCAAACCACCCGGCTGCCTCCGACTTTCTCTGGGCCGAGCTGAATCCAAAGCACCCTTTGGGCCCCGAGAGGCGGTTTCCTCTGGAGCAAACCGTGCCAGGGCAGGACAGCTCTGGGCCGGGCAGCTGCAAAAGCGGCTCAAAGATTGCAAATCCCTGGGTCTGAGCTACCGGAGAGCCCGGACCGCAGCCTCGTACTCGTGACCCACGCAGGGAACGTGCCTGCCACAGGGGACATCGGGGACCAAACCCAACAAATATTTCCTTGTATTGATTCCCAGCAAACGTCTCCCTGCCCGAGCTGTGGCTGCGCTCGAGGGTGCCAAGAGATGACGGTCCCTTCGCCTGTCACACCCATGTCGCATCTCCCGGAGAAGCCGTTTCACTGCTGCCACCCCTTGGAGCAGCGGCTGCCAGCACGCTCCGGTGCGGCACCCGGCTGCAGCTCCCTCGCTGCTGGTTTTGGGGCTGTCCCCAAGCGAGCAGCCAGGCTGGGGAAGGGGGCACGGCTGCTCCCCTTCACCCGTGGCTCGGAGCAGGGGCAGAAGGGCTGGAGCCGAGAGGAAGGCCCCAGCAGTGCCGTGGGACCCAGCGAGGCGGCCCCTTTCCTGAGGTAGCGCCGACTCTTCCTTCTCCCATCTTTTAAAAACAAAACCTTGAAGGCGCGCAGGCTCTCTGCAGGGCTTCCCATGTGTTAAAAGTGTCTCCTGGTCTTTTGTCTAGCATCAGCTCTTGGCGTGGCCTTGATTAATGACAATCGCAGCTCACATCTCTCAGGAAACAGCACAGGCCGCAGGACGGCTTAGGAAGGAGCAGTGAGATAGCAGAACCCCAAGGAGGGAAACGGGCACGAGGCGTTTACATCAGTTTCGCTTCGCGTACTTCGAAGAGAAGCCACCACTCCTCTGTCACTGCTAAGGACCAGGCTGTAAAACTTTGGGTAAAATTAATCTGCTTTCTACCCCGTAAGCTGCCCTGAAATAAATCCTTCAGTAGCTCAAGGTGTGGACGGGGAGGTTTCCCTAACACGTGCAGCCGTTCCGATCAGAGCCACCGAGCTTCCTCAACCCCGAGCCGAGGAAGCCGCTGGCAGTGGGGTGTCGGGGACTGCGCGGCACTGGGTGCTACTGGAGGCACTGGTCCTCGCCGCAGCAGGGAGCGCCGCTTAGCACGGTGAGGACACGTGCGCTGCGTGGTCTCGGGGAGAGGCTCCTGACAAAACCGAGCCCAGCAAAACCGAAGTCTCCAGGAAAAGGAGGGTGCTGAGTCATGCTCCCTAAAGGAAGCGCCCAGGCAAAAAAAAAATAAAAATAAAAAACAAAAAAAAACCACCACATTTGTGCATTTAGCTGGGTAAAGGGCTCTCGTATTTCCGAGATCTCTTTGGCAACCACATCAGATCACCCAGCAAAACACTCAGTGCTAACGCTCAGAGCAAAAACCACTCCAGCAGCAGCTGAGACGGCTTGGTCAATGGCAAACGACCTTCAGCAGCCGACCAGACTGCATTCATCCCCTGGGCAGCTGTGAGCAAAGCAAGCCATGATCAATGCCTGGTCAATGCAGCAAACCAACGCTCAAAGCCAGGAGAGGTACAAAACACAAGACAAAAAAAAACAAAACAGCAAGAGAGAGCGAGCAGCTAGGAGATCATAGTTCTAAAGGCAAAGATTTCAAGTATTTCCAGAAACAGCAATGATCTTGCAGCAGCTGTGTTGAACAAGCCAGCTAGTTTGGGGCAGGGGACGAGCTCCCACGCTGTGCAGGCACAACCCGAAACATCCAAACAGCCCTCCTGGGCGTTCAGGAGACCCAAGGGAAGCAGGAGCAGTACCGTGCACCGGTAACAGCCGCTCTGCGCCACCCCACCTGGTCAAACTCCCTCGGAGGGAAGACCAACCTCCTCCAGGAAGAGCACTGCAGGAATTCAGGTAGAAAGGACAGAGGACAGAATAACGTGGCCCAGGCTCGCAGGAGGAACTAGCAGGGCAGCTTAGGAGCCGGTGGGGACAGCAGAGTCAGCAGTGACACAGCCACGTCCCAGCTCAGTGCCAGCGGCTGGCCAGCAGGCTGCTGCAGGCAGCCTTTGCTCCGCTCCCCTGGGGCCCTGACAGGCTGGTCCGAGGGCTGCAGGCACCAAAGCATCCTCTCTGGCAGACCCTTTCCAGCTGCGAGAAGGCAGCATTTACCTGGTTCTGGGTTTAAAATCCTTCCAGGAAACATCCCTGCAATGAACGGTGCCTGGTGGTCAGGCTGAACTGCAGTCCTCGTTGAACAGAAGTGGGACGGAGCCGGCAATCGCGGCACCTTCAAGCAAGAGGTTTCTACGCCCCAGGAACAAGTTGGAAATTCTCCCCCCCAGGCTCAGCTTTCCGAACACCGCCCGTTGAGCTTCCCTACATGCAAACAGGCACTTCCCCAGAGCATCCCTTATTTGCATCTGGCTTTCCCATGTCCTACACACCCGCTCCGCATTGAGTCCTGGGAACAATCCCCCCATGCACTGCGAGTGCTCCCAGCTGGACAAAATCACCTTCGTGCTCGTGCTGCTGGGAGGGCAGAGAGCAGCCTCCCCTGCACAAACCACCCTCCTGGCCCCGGCTCCCCCCGCGGAAGGATGCTCCCCCAGCACCGGTGCAACGTGAGCAGAACGTAAGAGACAGAGCCCGGGTAAAGAGCACACCTTCTGCTTTATAAAAAAAAAAAAAAAAAAAAAGACCGAATCGGATTTTAAGGGTGAGAAATGCAAAAGAATCCCGCTAGACACCACAGGTGCACCAGCTTCAGGGGCCAGGGGATTGACAGTACTCCACTTGAGGGTTTTTCTGGCTTGTGTGTGTTTTGCAAGTTTGATCCATACACATTCACTCGTGGTACACAGACTGAACAAAAAAAATGGGCCACTGCATCTGTAGTAGGCATTGGTAGCTCTTTGCACGTCCGTTCTCACCCCCTCGTCTCCACAGCTCCACCGCAGAGCTGCGTGTCAGTGTGACCCGTGCTGACGCCTCAGTGCACAGGTCTAAGTAAACTTGTCCCAATATGTATGTACAACTCCGTTCGGAGGCAGGAAGCCCAGCGGGTCCGTCGGTACATGCAGCATTCGAGGAAGGTCACCAAACACAGCCCATCTGGGAGTCCCGGGCTGTCCTCGCCTCGCGTCTCTTCTTGCATAAACAGGGTTTTTCACAAATGGCCAGCTTTAAAAACAAAGCAGGGAGGGGAAGCCAAACCAAAGTCTCAGTCTCTCCCCTTTATTGTCAAAATCTCTCCAGTCAGTGTCTCAAGGTGTGGTCTCAGTAACGTCCATGATTTATGAAAGCATGCTCAGAAACGCGAGCAGTTTACAAAAACAGGCTCTAACAGGGACTTAAACTGTACATTTCAAAGGGCTTCGGCCAGTTAAATAAGCTTGACTGCTTACGTAAGGAACATAATCCTCTCCCCCCACCACCCCCGTACCCAACCTTTTGAAGAGTAATCACAGGCTATGAACTCAAGGCACATTTCAGTTCAATTAAGGCACAAAAACATGGTCCACACCAAAGCACAGGACCTATTTTGGTTTCCCCTCCCCAAAAAAACAGCGGGTGTGTTTATTCCATTACCGGTAAATTCAACTAAGCATTTTCTAGTCATGTCCAAGGACACCCGAACGTATAACCAAGTCCCATGGCTTCTCATGTTTACTTTACGATAACCAAGTGGCAGCAACAGAAAGATAGGGCTTCCTCCTGCTGCAGTGCTGCAGCCCTCAAGGTCACCTGGCTCCGTGCCCTCACGGTGGCAATGCCGCATCTCGTGCTCGTTACTGGCTCTTAAAGAAGAGCAAAGGGAAGGAGAAGGTTCCGAGTGCCCCCAGGGGAAGGCAGGACCAAGCAGCTCCTCGCAGACCCTTTGGAGATGCTCTCCAAGGAAGGCTTTCCTTTCAAAGCAAGCCACTTTTAAGGGAGTTTCTGGCAGAACAGTCGAACAGCCCAATTCTTAATCACAAAAACCTTCAAATGAACCGATTCTCTCATTCACCTGCCATAACCCAAGTTCAAGGCTTGCCCCAGCAGTCAGCACCAAATGACACCAAGCAGGATGGGGAAACGCAGAGGGCTTGGCAGATGAGTGAGAAGAGCTGACTGGCATGCAAGCCACAGGTCACCAAGTGCAACCAGAATACCTCGTGCTGGTAGTTCACATCAGATTGGCAGCAACTGGGAGACGAGTGGGGAAGCAGTCCAGGCATCTCGCCACCCTCCAGTTGGCACTGACTATCTTGGGAGACCAAAAGGCCAAAGATTAAATGAACCACGTTACCTGAACCTTCTCCTTACAAGGCAGCAGGAGATGACACCGCTGAGGTGTCACCAGGAAGGTGTCAGGAGGAAGAAGGCGTCATCTGGCCACTGCAACACCACGGACAGAGGACTTAACGCTCCTGGGACCACCAACCCAGCCCCTTGGCACAGAGATCTGGGTCCCTAGAGAGCAGATGCTTGGCTTTCGCCTCAGCACCGTCACAATCACAGAGACACCATCTGATTATTCCCTCCCCAGGTTAACTTAAGCAACGCCAGAAAGCAAGAACTGTACAGCAAATTCTCAAAGCAGGGAAAGACCTGGGCCACTGGGCTTGTTGAAGCTAAACGTGAAGATAGGAAATAAAATCATAGAAGCACAAGTCATCCAATACTTCCTTGTCCATCTTCTCCTCCCTGGGCACACATTCCACCTCCCAAGTTCATTAGCTCCACAGTTCACTTCCTTGATGTTCTATATTGTCCAAAAAAAATAAAAATCCAGTGAAACTCAGACAGCAGAAGTAGTTTGGCTTCAACAAAAGGATAAGGGTAGACTGGGGGGGGGGAAAAAGTGACATAGCATGCTCCGTATTGAAAGAGGAGAAAGCTGATGGCAGCAAAGCCTCGCAATGCCTGCCTGCTGCTCGGGTCCTTTTCCTTAACAATACACCTGAAGCAGAGGTGCTCCAGATGAGTCAGTCTCTGTGTCTTGGAAAGAGGAATCTCTGCTTGTTGGAGAGCCTTGGAGAGGAGAGAGAAGAGATGGTGACATTAGACAAGGTGAACTGTAGCAGCCAAGTGCCTGGCAGTTAGGCAAGCAGCTGCCACAAAAGGCTTTGTGTATCATGAGGGAGGAGAAAGCCACACAAAGCCCACAGGCAGGGATCAACCCTGCCTGTATTGTGGCCATCTTCGAGGAGAGATCTGTTATTATGCAGGAGAAAACTTGTCTTTTAGCCCTGGGCGGCTCTTTGGAGTGGAGCATGCATGCCGTGAGGATCAGAGCTCAGGGGACAGCCAGTCATTCTGCCCCACTCCCCTTTTGCACAGTTCTCTTTGTTCCCGTGTAACCCAGCTGTGACCTTCGCTGGGCACACCCCAGATACAGCCCCAGACTTTGTCAGGGTACTCGCAGACTGGCAGCTCTCGGGGCAGGCGCTGTGCACAGGCAGAGAGCACCCCACACGGGGGTGTCCTTCCCTCTAGGAGGACCCAGAACCCGGGCAGACCCCAGCCTTCTGAGCCCCCTTCGCTCCCAAAGCTCCCGAAAATGACACACCTTACGGTAACCCAAGAGGCAGATGCCAGCTCAGCCTTTGCAGGCGGTGAAAAACAAAGGCACACGTAACAGGAAAAGCTCAGGGCGCTCCCCTCACTCCTGCTAAATCCCCTCCCACAGCGAGGCCTCTGCAGCTGAGACCCCCGGCCAGGCACGTTACCTGCACTGCTGTGCCGCCTCATGTTCCTGGCGATCACATCTGCCGGCGTTTCCTCCGAAATTTGCACCGCCAAGTCTGGAACGAAAAAACAAGAGGGCTTGAGACAGGAAACGGTGACTCAAGAGCAAAGCTACCTGTCAGGGAACGCCGGCGCTCTCCTTCAGAGGGCACCACCCGCAGGTAACAGGAGAGGCAGCATCTTATTCCCCAGATTGCTTCCACCTTTGTCTCGGTAATCTGAGTTTTATAGTCCATCACCACCAGGAAGTAACAGCAGCCTGACTGTTAAGTGAGGAAGCACGACAGCCAACCAGTTTCCTCCATTACTTCTGGGTGTCTCCTGGCTCCCCGTACGCAGCTTGTCAAGGTCTTTCTACAACAGGCTCTCCTGTTCTAGAGGTCAGTCACTTCAGGCTGCTGCAGACAAGGAGAATATCCTTGGAATAGCCACGAGGCACTCACACCACGGCCACAGCCCTCCCCTCCTCCTTGCAGGGCTATTTACTGCTTCCTCCTCACCCCCCCGTGCAGAGGAAGGCTCAGCTCCAACACAGCCCTCTGTCACAGTGGTCTGAGAGCGGAATTAGCAAGAACGTTGCTGGAACACGGGGAAGAGAGCCGGCACGGTAACTGGACATCCTCTGCAATAAGCCAGCTCGTCTGGTCATACCAGTTACGTTTGACTCACAGTCCTTCTGCCTAGCTGAGAGGTTCAGAGCAAAGCCAGCACCATTGCAGAAGCAGCAGAATAAGTGCTGCATTGCTCAGCGCAAGCTTTCCTGGCAGTGACAGATACTACCAAGAAAGCTACATCGCAATGACTGGCGAGAAGCAGAGGTCTCCACAAAGATCTCCGTTCACACATCCGGGAAGAGAAGCCCAGCCTGAAGACAGGCACCAGTTCTCAACCCTACTCCACTGCCACATCTCCACAGCTTCGATTAAATTACCCTGCTGTAACGCCAAGGAACCTGCACGTACCGTCTTGGCTGATGACCGTGGACTCTAGCATGGTTTCGTTACCGCTGTCCGGTGCGTTGCCTCTGCTGGACTTCTCCTCGTGGCTCTGGCTGGCTGGGACAGAAATATGGGGCCGGACCCTGCTTTTCCGGGTGCTGATGCGTATGATGCCGCGGACCAGCCTGCACTCAGCATCCTGCTCGTCCAGGTTGTAGTCCTGAGTTATGCTATTGATGAGGTCCGAGATCTTGTTGGTCTTCTCCAGGAAGACAGTGTCTGACGTGCACTTGGCCAGCTCGTCGATCTGGTGGACGCTGAAGAGCTCCGTCAGCTTCTTGAAGATCAGGACGTCGATCTCCCTGCTGGACATGGAGCCGTTCAGCTCGCTGATGTCCAGGTCGGACTCGTGGAAGGAATAATACTCCTCCGAACTCCGGTGGCTGCTAGGAAGCGGCGGCTTTTCTATGCTGTTCCTGAAGGGCTTCTCTGGCAGCAGCTCCTTGAAGTACGAATCGGATTCCAGGTGGTGGCTGGGGCTCCTGTTCTGATAGACAGGAATGCCCTTCAGTTTGACATCCGGGTAACTGAAACTGCTGCCCATGTGGGACTTTTTGATCTGGTTCCCGTTCTTCTCGGTGGGAGAGACGTTGGCAGGGCTGTTTGGCAGTCGCCCGTTATAATCTCCATTCTTCCCATCATCAGTGGAGGTCTCAGCGGGCCCCGGGTAGGGGATACAGACACTGCAGTCCTGAAAGCAGCCCCCGCAGGTCACTATACAACAGAAAACAGCCTTGTACGTGTTCCAGGCCTGAGACAGAGAGGAACAGCAAAAGCTCTGGTTCGGGGGAGCCTCTGCTGTACCAGAGATAAAGGTAATCGTTTCTGCCTCTCTCCCGTTAGACTCTTTGAGGTCGGCTTTGCGACCTTTCCTGTCCCGCATCTGCTGGGCTCTGGTGCGGCCCTGCTTGATTTCAGGCGTAGAGCCGCTGAACACCTCCAGGCTGACATCGGCTTCCTTGGATGCTCTGGTCCTCAGGGGCACGGCCTCCTGGTAGGACTGGTTCACCTGGCGGTGGCTGTTCAGGTCGGGGGGGAGTCCTGCTTTCCGGCCCAGCATGGCTCACCGCTCAGGCACCTGAAGAACAAGAAGGCTTCGAGTCAAACAAAGCGTGTCTGCCCCCAGCCTCACCTTAGCGAGCTCCCGGTCAACAGAGAAGGGCCTAACGTTCAAACTCCGTGACGCCTGAGCTCAAATCCAGCATCTCAGTTATTTACAGAAACGTTTTGCATTAGAACTCGCTCGGTTCTTATTTGTTGCACAGACAAGAAAACTGCCCTGTGTTTCAGAGCTCCCCGACTCCTACAGCTTTGCTGCTTCCTTTCAGCAGGTGCCCGAATCGGGAAGGAGATGTTTTAGAGGGGCCCCTTTCAAGGCATCAAAATCGCCCCAGCCTTCAGAAGAGGTTTTCCTAAGGCAGCTGAAGAAGGCAGGCTCCAGAGACGCTGCTTCCAGGCGATAACCGAGCAACACAGCCGTAGGTGGAGCTGACTGACAGGCTCCAAAGGGAAAGTATCTCCTTTTAACCAACTTCCCCTTTGCCTTGCATTCTTTGGGACTAAGCTGGGCTCTGACAGCACTTACCCGTTTCAAAACACACTATGCCCAGGAGGAGATGACAGGTATCAATCATTATGCAAGCTGCCAATTCAGACTCTAGGTTATTCGAATGGCAAATTTGGAGGATTTAGCAATGACGGCGTTACTAACACTGCTGAGTTTTGCCAGTCACGGCCGTGTTACGTCAAAGGCTTCGCTAGGAAAACTGCTGCCTTCATCTGGATTAAAGATCTTGTCAACGAGTCCGTCTGAAATCACGCCTCACGGGAGCAAAACTTTTACAGAGCCCTGCTGCAGGAATCCTAGAGCGAGCGAGCTGTTCTCCTAGCCGCCGTTCTACCACAGCTACCCCAGGTCTGGGCACAAAGTGTTTTTACAGGCTCCTGTTGTCACACTGCACAGATCCCACAGGCAGAGTCTGGCACACGAAATCTCCCCATTACAAAGAAAGCTCAGCAACGGGCAACGGCAAAGGAAGTCAGGTCAAGGCTGGCGCTCTCTACTTTTATTGCTGTTGCTTTTATCCCAGCCTGTGACGGGCCCCTAAATTGTCCACGGTTCCTAAGCTTCTTGGCTAGCACCGCTTTCACCCCCAAGAGATCCTTTTCAATACTAATTAGGCTAATTAATAAACAGTGAGAGCCCAGACATAGCGTAAGTGGTTTTGGACTGCGCCTGCTGCTCTGCTCTGTACTTTCTATAGGGCACCTCAAGCATGAGTAAGTAAATCTGTCCTGCCTTGTCAGAGCGTGCTTTGCAGGCAGCGTGACACTACGGCTGCAACGCTGCCCCCACCAAGCAACAGATGCAGACTGAAAACGCTCCCCAGGCAGTTATATCACACCACTGCTTTCCAGGAACCTTTTGGCTCCATGAGTTTATAAGAATTCGTAAGTAGCGCCTGTCCCAGGAGCTCCTTTTGCACATTCCTGGGTGATATGCTAAACCTAAAAGCCCCAGATGCTCCAATCTCGGTGTCAAACGGGCAGAGCTCGCCAGACTCGGCACCAGCGGAGGGTTTTCATTGCTCTCACTTCAGAACCGTCTTTATTTTTTTCCTCAGTTTCACCATTTTTGTAACGAGGTCCAAAATTTAAAAGCAAACAAAAAAATATTTGAGCTGATCTAATCACAGAAACACTTAGGGGGATGTTTCTCTCAGTAGGGAGGTCTTGTTAACGGATCTAACGCGTGCACTGCCCGTGAACAACCACCATCATTTATGGAACGAAATATAACATCCTGAAGTTTCAAAGCATCTTTAGTCTAGGAAAATTATCTCAGCTCTGCAGAAAAAGACCACCAGAACACCCGTCTGAAAGCGTCCCAGCGAGCACGTACAGAACACAGCCCATCGATTCAGCAGGTTCCTCTGGCACAGGGACCGCAACACGCAGCTCAACACAGCCCCAAACGCACACCTGGGCTAAAATCCACCGCCAGGCTGATACTCACGGGATCGCCGGGAGCTCTCTCTGCTCTCACGCAGGCACCTATCCGAGTCGGGAAGATCCTTCCAGAGAACTTCAGTACCCAAAGAGCGAGGTGGGAGCTGCAAGCAGTTTGCGCGTCTAAGAGTTAGCCAGGGTCTAAGATCTTCATTGTTCAGAGGACAGGATTTCCTTCGAAAGTTTCAAAAAAAGGCTAAATTAGGTTGCGAGTACGCTCGATAAAGCCACGCCGGTTTGCCAATAACCACAGTGCCCTGTTTCTAGAAACTAGGGAAGTCAAAGCAGTCATTTCAAAATGGGCCAGAAGAGCTAAATTCAGGATTTAGGCATAGACAGAGCTTCTCTTGGATCTATGGATGCTAAATTCAGGATTTAGGCATAGATATAACTTCTCTGAGGTCTATGGAAGCTGCGACACCTTGTAGCTCTCCCAGCCACCCCCATCAGCAGCGAAAGCTGCCCCAGGGAGCACCGGCTCGGCCTCCGGATGGAGACCCTGGCTCGGAATAACACGGCCACTTCGTGCCCCCACGTCCAGCCTCCCCCCTCAGGCCCTGACCAAACCCAAACGCCTCGCACCGGGCCCCTGCACCCCCCCAGCGCGCCCCCCCCGTGCTCCAGGACACGGGGTCGGAGCGGGGCTCCCGGAGAAGGAACCTGGTGGGGCCGAGCGGTGCCGCTCCTCTGCCCACCGGGACACCCGCGGGGCCCGGCCGGTTCCCCACGGGGCTGGGGTTAAAGAGTCCCCGGAGGGTGGCTGGCAGGCTCTGAGGGGCTGGGCACGGCCTGCCCGGTCCCGGTAACCGGAGACCCTCGGGGAGAGCCCAGAGCCCACCGGGGACGGACCGGGGTCCACCGGGGGGGAGAGACAGAAGACCCCCGGGGCAGGACCAGGGCCCAACGGGGACGGACCGGGGACCCCAGGGGCAGGACCGAGGACCCCCGGGGGGAGACCAGGGACGAACCGGAGACCCCCGGGGCAGGACTGGGGACCCCCGGGGACGGACCGGGGCCCACCGGGGCAGGACCGGGGAAATCCGGGACCCACCGGGGACGGACCGGAGCAGGAGCGGAGACCCCTGGGGCAGGACAGGGGACCCCCGGGGCCGCCCCCACCGCCCTCCAGCCCGACGGGAAAGCCCCGTGAGGGCCGCAGGCAGCTCCCAGCGACCAGCCCCGGGCCCGGCGGGGAGGAACGGGGCCGAACGGGGCCGAGCCGTGCCGGGGGGGGGGGGGGGGCTCAGCCTGTCGGGGGGCGCAGGGCTCGGGACGGACCCCGGGACGGCTGCGGGGCGGGGGCGGGGCGGGGCAGCGCCTCCCCGCTGGGTGCTGGGCCCGGCGCGGTGCGGCGGGGCCGGGGGGGCAGCGGCGGGGCCCGGCCCGGCCCCGGTTACCTGCGAGCCAGGGAGCGGCGCCGGCCCCGCCTCACCTGGGCCAGGTGCGCCCACGTGACCCGGCCCGACGGGGCGCCGCGAGGGCCACGAGAGCGCGGCTCGCGAAGCTGCCCCTGAGCCACCCCCCTGCGGCCTCCAACCCCCCCCCCCCCCCCCTTGTCCGCCCCGTGGGATCTCAGGGATCCTCCACACACGCGGGATCCCTCTTCCACGCGATCCCAGGGCGCAGACAGAGTGTTTGTGTCCCGTTCTGGGTCCTCCGGGACAAGGGAGGCAGGGATACACCGGGGGGGGGGGGGGGGGGGGGGTCCATGTCGATGGCCACCGAGGTCACAGAGTCACAGAGGTTTGGGCTGGAAGGGACCCCAAAGCCCACCCAGGGACCCCAAAGCCCACCCGGAGACCCCAAAGCCCACCCAGTTCCAACCCCTGCCGTACATTAGGATGCCACCCGCTAGGTCAGGCTGCTCAGAGTCCCCTCCAGCCTGGTCCTGTACACCCCCGGGGCCTCACCAACCTCTGAGGGAAGAATTTCCTCCTCACCTCTGATCTAAATCTGCCTTCTTTGAGTTTAAAGCCGTTCCTCCTCCCCCCCCACTCAAAGGACATTGAGGCCCTGGAGTGTGTCCAGAGAAGGGCTACGAAGCTGGTGAAGGGCCTGGAGCACTGCAGGGACCCACATCAGCCCCCAAGCCCTGCCCCAAGGACCCGCACCCTCCATGGGGGTTATTTCACCCCGTAAGCTCAGCAAACAGCATCGTCTGTCCTGCTTTGCCCAGCAGGAGGGTCCTTTATGCCTGAACCCCCCTTGGTATGGGGGTGGCATGGGGATGCGGTGCACTGCCCGGGTGCCAGCTTGTCCTTTGCTGCTGCTCGGTGGCTGAAGTGCTGGTGACTCACGTTCCTGGGGTCGAATCCTTCCCCAGAGAGGAAGAGGAGAGCAGAAACGCTGCAGGCAGAGCTTGGCTGAGATGCACCAGGCGGGCTCCGAGGGAAGGATGGAGAAAAATCAATTCAAAGGACGACGCGAGTGCCAAGAAGCTCATTCCTTCTCTAAAGGGCATGAAGACCGTGTTTATTTATTTAAGCCCCTGGCACAGGAACACTGTGCTTAATTCCAGACAGTGTCGTTTCCCTGGCTGGGGTTTCGTTTCTGTACAGCTCGATGCACTGCTTGGCAATGCCTCGGCTCCTCCGTCTGGTGCTTCAAACACAGCCCCCAGCCCCCAGCCCCTCATCAGTGCCCCCCTTCCCTGGCAGAGCCAGGAACCTTGGGGGTGCCTTGGGGGTTCCACCCGAGCAGAGCAAAAAACCAACGAAGGATTTTCCGTTCTTCACCTCTTGGACCTTTACTTGGACCTTCCCATCTGCATGATTTTGTTGGTGCGGGGGCTGCCCCCTGCTTGCTCCCAGGCCGGTGCTTGGGCACCAGCATCCCCAGGCAGCTGGGGGCTTTTTAAGCTTGTTGGGGGGCTGCAGACCTGAACCCAGGAGCCTGGCCCAGCCCAGCCTGCCCCCAACCCTTCCCAGTAACCTCCCAGCATCCCAGCCAGCCGTTCCCAGTAACCCCCAGGAACCCACCCAGCTTTTCTCATTAACCCCAGCCCAACCTTTCTCAGCGTCCCGGTGCTGCTCCCACCGTGCCGGTACCGCACCGTTACATTCCAGGGACGCCCCCCACCGTGCCAGTACCGCACTAGAGCCGCACCTGCTGCCCCCCCATGCCGTGCCGTGCCATCACGTCCCATCCCCATCCCACCCCATTCCCATCCTATCTCACCCCATCCCATCCCCGACCCCATCCCCATCCCACCCCATCCCCATTCCATCCCCACCCTATCTCCACCCCTTCCCCATCCCAATCCCATCCTCCCCCATCCCTACCCCATCCCCGTCCCAATCCCATCCCCATCCCTATCCCAATCCCATCCCCAGCCCGTCCCCATCCCTTCCCAATCCCCATCCCATATCCCAATCCCATCCCCATCCCTATCCCAATCCCATCCCCAGCCCGTCCCCATCCCTTCCCAATCCCCATCCCATATCCCAATCCCATCCCCATCTCCACCCCTTCCCCATCCCCATCCCCCTCCCAATCCCATTCCCATCCCATCCCCATCCCATCCCCATCCCGGTGCCGCCCCCACCGGGGCCGAGCCGCGCTGTGCGGGCGCCGCCCCCGGGCTCTATATCCGCTCAGCACCGCCCCGCACCGCTCCGCACCCCTTCCCATTCCCATGGCGACACCAGCAGCGGAACCAGCACCGGCCCCAGCACCCCCAGCACCCCCAGCACCGGCGGGCGAGCAGCACCGGGAGCTCAGCCCCAATTCCCCGCGCACCGCAGCATCCTCCCCGGCGCCGCCACCGGCCCCACCTCCGGCCCCACCGGCCCCGAGCGGCGGCTCGGGGGAGCTGGCGGCGGCTCGGCGGCGCTTGGTGGCGGCCGAGGGGCGGCGGAGGGCGGCGGCGGAGCTGGAGGGCCGGGTGCTGCAGGTGCACTGCGCCCTGCGCCACGCCGAGCTGCGCCTGGCCGCCAGGGCCGAGACCCTGGGGCGGCTGGGGGCCGGGGTCGCTCAAGCCCAGCTGGCTTTGGCAGCCCAAGGGCAGAGGTTGCAGAAGGGGCTCCGCCGCCGCTCTCGCCTCCGCTCGGCCCCGCTGCTCGCCGCCGCCCGGGCGCTCCGCAGCTGCGTGCCCTGGGCAGCCCCCCGCAGCCGCCGCTCCGCCGCCTGCCGCCTGCCCGCAGCCCCCCGCAGCCCCGCCTAAAGGGTGGTGGTGGGGGGGGTGGGGGGGCTCTAAAGGGGGTGGGGGGGAAGGGGGGGGTTGGGTGGGGAAGGGGGTGCCCAAAGGGGGGGGGGGGCTTGGGGGAGGGTGGGGGGGCTTGGGGTTCTGGGGGAGGATGGAGGATTTGGGGTGCTGGAGGGTTTAGGGGGAAGCTAGAGGGGGTGGGGGGTGTCTTATGGGGTGGGGGGGAAGCCGTAGGGGTCTTGAGGGAGGTTGGGGGGGGTCTTGGGGGTTGGGGGGGGATGGAGGATTTGGGGTGTTGGAGGGTTTAGGAGGGTGGGGGGAGCCTTATGGGGTGGGGAGAATCTTCAGGGGTATTGAGGGAGGCTGAGGGGATCTTGGGGAGTTGGGGTTCTGGGGGGGTGGGGATGATGGAGGATTTGGGGTGTTGGAGGGTTTAGGGGGGTAGGGGGAACCTGCAGGGGATGGAGGAAGCCTTAAGGGGTGGGGGGGACCTGTAGGGGATGGGGGAGGTCTGTGAGGTGGGGGGAACCTGCAGGGATCTTGAGGGAAATCTATGGGATGGGGGAACCCAGCAGGGTCTGGGTCCCGCGAGGGTGGCCTGAGTGTGATGGGGGAAGACTCTACGGCGCCTTTAGGGGATCTGGTGGGATTGGGGTGCTCCAGGGGACCCAGCAGGGTCTGGGGACTTTGGGATGCCCTGAGGAAAATGGGTGGTGGAGGGTCCCTGGGGGACCCTATGGGGTTTGAAGTGCTTCAGGGACCCTGCAGGGTCTGGGGTCCTTGGGTGTGCAGGGTAGGTGTGTGTATCAGTGAGGCTGGGGGCTCCAGCAGGGTCTGGGAGCCCCTATGGGGTTGGGGGACCCTGCAGGGTCTGGGGTCCCTGGAGGATCTTACTGGCTCTGGGGGCAACAAAGGGGGATCTGCTGCCAGCAGCCCTCAAAGGCAGCAGGTTCAGAGCAGCCGCTGCGGGGCAGGGCCCCTTCCCCAGGGATGCCCCGGAGCCCTGGGGGTGTCCGGCAGGACAATGCGGGGGACGCAGCCTCGCACCACAGCTCGGGTACCGGTTCTCAGCCTGAGCGTGCCCCACGCAAGCCTCGGGACGATCAAGAGGGCTGGGGGCTGCCCCACATCCACCACCTCCAGATGGCGATTTCAGCTTTGGACTGCATCTCTGCAGGGGCAGAGAGCAGAGGAGGACTGCTCCTTGCCGTGGCACTGACCCCATTTGCCTCCCACCGGGCTCAGCCGGCCGCTGGATGTTTGGGACTGCTCTGACCGGGCCAACGCTGCTTGAAGCCTCCTTTCCCTGTGCCTCCAGCTCCGAGCAAGCGTCCTGCGGGCACCCCAATGTCACCTTGCTGCAGAGCGTGCCCCTGGGGTAGACGTGCTGTGGGATCTCAAGGGACGAGGAGGTGGGCTCGGGACCAAGCACCCTCTCTGAGCAGAAGGATGGTGCAGGGCCGCCTCGCTGCTGTCCCCGTCTGTGCCCCACCAGCCCCGAGCTGGCCTCGTCACGGAGGGCTCGGACCCGACAGCATCATCCCCATCGTGCCGGGAGCACCGCAGCGGTCCTGCTGGCCAAGCTCTCCTCCAGCCAGCCACAGGGCTCGTAGCCCCTGGGCTAGCAGCTTTCCTCAGCCCCACGGATGAGCCACGGAGCTGGGGGCTCGCTTCGCTGCGCCAAGCTTTCGCCGTGGCTTTCCCTGGAGGCTGCATGCATCCCCCCTCCTGCCAGAAGATCCCAACTCAGCTTCGTGTGTTTGTTTTTTTTTTTTTTTAATTTAAAAGACAAAACCGCTTGATTCGGGTCGGGGTGGGGGGGGATTTCACTGACTCATGAATGTGCTGCTCCTACCTTCCCGTCAGACAGCAGGTCTGTTGTGTAACGCTCGCGTCCGCGCTGGCTGGGGCTGCCGCCCGCCTCGCGCTGCCCCCGCTCCACAGCGGGGCACAAGCAGAAGTAAACTCCATATATTTTATTCCTTATGTTTGGTGTCCTTAGGTGCTGGCTGAAACATCACCGAGAGGGTGATTAGAACAGGGATTAGCAAATAAGCCCCAGTAATCGCATGTAATTAATACCGGGGTGGATTTCACTGATTAGTGACCTCTTCCTCCAGGCACGTAGGGGCTTGGAAAATGGGATAGGGGCTCCCTGGCCCAGAAAGGGCCACTGTGGGCATATGGGTCTCTACAAGGCAACTATATATATATATATATATATACACACACATATATATAAGTTACATGTATACACATCGAGTCTGCCCTAAAAAAAAAATATTGTAAGGCCACAGGACGACACCCATAAATATGTGCAGGAAAAGTGTGGCAGAGCAATATTTGAGCATCGACTTCATGTTAACAAAGCTAGGAGGCAGCACTGGCTGCAAAGGTGTCTCTCCTATTAATTCCCATTTTCAGACTGATTTTAAGTGCACGTGCTGCTCGTTTTCATGCTCCCCGTGCTGCTGACATCCCACCTCGGTGCTCCCTGACTTCTGCCCTTGTGTGCCCAACCATAATCCCAGGCAGGAGGCATCCCGCAGCAGGGTGGGAGGCTGCTGCTAATAGCAGCTTACGGGGCTCAACCAGGAGAAAGGACACATCATCTCTCTGTGATCTCTCCCAGGCTTTCAATTAATAGTATGAAATGCACAGCTTGGGTTTAAATCTCTCGATTTCCCCCCCCCCCCCCACTCTGGTGATTATTTGCAAATCAGCTTTTGACCTGATTAGAGCCGAACCTACTTAAAGGAATTGCAGGGAAAGACCTTAAAAAAAAAAAAAATCCACTCTGTTAACCCGGTAAGACCAGAATCATTCAGAAATCCTTTGGTGCAACAATTCCTCCCCACCCTTCAGTCTCGGTACAATTACGGCCTCGTCACACCGTGTTCCTGCAGCGTCTGCAGCTGAAGTGTTAAATTCATTGTGCTTCACCCACATTCCTGTTTGCCTACCAGATAGGGGAGGTTGTTGCTGTTAGCGAGGACGGGAGGGCTGGTGGGAGAGCAAGAAGCAATCCCAGGCGTCCTTGAAGCTTTCACTCCTGCAAATAAGCGCTCGTTTACCTCAAAAATAATAATAATAAAATACCTTTTTGCTTTGGATACGTGGCGAAAGCTGCGCTTGAGGCAGAAGGGATTTTAAAGGATGGGGGGAGGCAGTTGTGGCCTCCTGGACACCCACAGCCTCGGGGGGCAGCGGGATGTCCCTGTTCACAGGGCATCATCTTGCAGCTGAAATGCAGGGGGAGGGGTGGTGGGAGGTTGGTGGCATCCGTGTCCTCAGCCCGGTCTGCAGAGTAAAAGAACAACAGCAGCTCCCCCAGGCCGGTGCCTGCGTTAGGAAAAACAAAAATTAGATAAAATCTAACCCGAGTCCCATCACAGGGCGCTTGCTCCAGGCCAGGATAACCCTCCTGGGACTGCTGGGGGATGCGGCCACCTGCACCCCTGCCCAGCCCTCGCACCCCAAATCCTTCCGAGTCCCAGGGCCGTGGTTTTGGGCAAGGAACCCCGTGTCACCCCCAGAGAGCTGTGCTGCCACCACCACCGCGCTCACCCACCGTGGGGGGGACAACAACCTGCTGGGGGGCCCTGGGCCCCTTTTGGGCTCAGATTTGGGGAGAAAACCCCCAAACACATGGTCAGAGGGGAGATGTAGCCCAGGATTTGGACCATTCCCTGCCTGCTGCCAGGAGCATCCCTGGCTGGGAGAGCAGAGGGCTTTAAATAACCCCCAGCACCTCCACCAGCAAAAACGCTGCGCAAAGAGCACCCCCCCCACCGCCTTTTTATGAGATTATTCCGTTAGAGAAAACAACTTTCTAGGAAAAAAAAAAATATGCAAAGACCTAAGACCAGATTTTCTGCTTTTCTCTCTTAATTCCCAGCCGTGGGACGGGGTGGGGGGGGGGGGTGGGGGGGAGGACACGCGTGGGGCCCCAGCGCCCGCTGCGGGCCGGCGACACCAGAGGGCACTGCAGGAGCCGCCTTGGCGCAGCCCGGCCCCGAGCGGCTTCGTGGGGTGGAATCGGTCCCCCCGGGTGTCCCCTGGGTCCCCAACCTCCTTGGGGTCCCTACCAACGTTGGGGTCCTCAGCCCTTCCCTCCCAGAACACCCCCTCCCCATTACTCACCCTCTCCCCCAGCCTCCAGCATTTATTCCCTTAAAGGTCCCAATTAGCCCCAATTAGCCCCAGCGGGTGGGGATTGCCCCCCCCAGCCCTGATTTGCTCCTCCAAGCACCTGAGTCCATCCCACAGCACTGCCCTAAGCTATTTTTTTGGGGGGGGGGGGGGCTGGAGGCAGCACACTGGGGGTTTCGGCCTCTTTCCTTCCTCCAGCCCCCCTGGGAGGTAAAACAGGGGCTGGGGGTGCGCCTTGGTGCATTTTTGGCTCCTTTTGAGCCCGTGAAAGTTTTTATCTCCCACCCCATCCTTTGGCATCTGCCCCGTGATGGGCACCCTTGTGCTTCAACTCTTGGTTCAGACATGCTGAGAAAAGTTGATTAAATCATTTTATTTTCAGTTCTGCTGGCCCATTTCTCCCCAGACCCCCCCCCCCCCCCGCTGAGGGCCTGAGACACCCCTGTGCCCAAAGACAGGGCTGTCACCATGGGCTCTGAACCCCCTGTCCCCACCACCCCATCACCCCCTGTCCCCACCACCCCATCACCCCTTGCCCATCACCCCTGTTCCCACCACCCTGTCACCCCTGTTCCCACCACCCCCTGTCCCCACCACCCTGCCACCCCTGTCCCCACCATCCCATTGCCCCCTGTCCCCACCACCCCATCCCCACCGGTGCCATCCCCACGCAGCCCCAGTGCTGGGGGGGTTTCCAGGCCCCCGGAGCCTGTTCCTGCTGCAAGTGGCCGCGGGGCTGATTCCCCTACGCCCGCCTTAACGTGCTAAGCCCATCTTGGTCCAGTTCTCTCTTCCCCGCTAAGCTCCTTAAGTCACTGATCTGGTTAAACCTCAGCGATCAGTTTGTTTTGCCTGGCAAGTTAACGCACCTAATTCCTCGCTACCTCGCTCCTGATGCTCACCCTGCGTGGAGACGCAGCCGGGTGGGTTGGGGATGCTTCGCACCCCGTGGTATGGGGTCGATGTGACACCTCTATGGGGTCCTGCACCCCTTGGTAGGGCTGCAGAGCCGTCCCCATCCCAGAGCTTGGGTGGAGAAGAGCAGAAGAAAGAGGCTCACTTAGCCTCATCCCCCTCCCCGCACACCGTCCACATTTTTGGCTGTTGAGGAAGGTTTTCTGCAGGCCTTTGGGCAATTTGTTAAGGGAATTGTTTGAGGGAAATGGGGTAATCAGCCCTGCTACGTGCGGGCTCAGGGCTGTGGTTTCTCGTGGCCTTTCTCCTTCCAGGAAGGCCAGGCAAGAGAAGGCCGTTGGGCAACAGCGGGGAGCGTCCAAGCCGTGATTTTCCAGGGTTCAAATATCTCTGCCTCTGACCCGGGCTTGGCTTAAGTGCCCCACAAGGCTCTCTCGGCGGAGCGGTGTCTCTATTTTCAGCCCTAATCCGATCACATGCCTCCGCCTGTGCCTCCGCCGGCTCCTGCCCGAAGCCCGCAGGTGCCGGGCAGGATCCGGCTCCTTCTCCGTGGGACGAAGCTGGCACTTGGAGGGTGATGCTGAGCGTCCTGGTACCCTCACGGGTCCCTTTCCTACAGCTCCAGGGTTTTCCCATGCCCACAGCTTCCAAATCCACTGCAAGCCCCGTGAAGGGCGATGGAGACACCCCGAAATAACTATACCATGCGCACAGCATGCGGCCTCAAAGGGCAGAGTGCACGGAGGGGCTGCACCTTGCTCGCCGTCCCCTGCCCCACACACTGGGGCTGGCAGAGGTGGGAGCAGGTCCCCCCACGCCCCTATACCTATAGATTGAAGCCACCCCCTATAGGGACCTGTGGAGCAGAGCTGCTAAGCGAGGCAGCCCGCCCTGCACGTTTCCTTAGGCTGTCCACGCTAATCCTCAGCAATCCGATGTGATGGGAGACCTGTAACCTGATCGCGGTTCCTTAAGGGTTTTAGCGGGATTAATTGCCAAAAGCGCTGCTTATTGCTCGCAGCGGCAGGGGCACGGCCCCCCTGGTGCTGCTTTCCCCGGTGCTGTGACCCCAGGGGCTCTGAACCCTGCACGTCTGTGAGGAGCCCCAAAAGCTGCGGTGATGTGATCCCCAAATCCCAGAACTGGAGCCTGAGGGTTTTGGGGTTTGTCCTTCAAAAAGGAGGGAGGAGAGGCAGTGCTGTGGGGTTCGGGCTGCGAGGTGCTGGCACACCCCGGTCCCCACACGCGGGGCTTTCCTTCGCCTGCACGGCGGTCGCACCCCGATGTTGGTGCTGCAGGGCCTGGGCTCCGTGGCTCTGGGAGGTGGGGATTTGAGGTAAAAAGCCCCAGATTTTTTCAAACGTGGTGTTTGAAGGGAGGTTAACTCCACCAGGCGCGGTGATACTGCAGAGCTACACACCGGGTGTTCTCCAGGGCTCGAGGGGTCCCAGCCAGGTGCGCATGGTGGGGGTCCCGCTGCTTGGCCCCCCCGGGGGACCACATGGCAGCGGTGCTGAGCAGCTTTGCCATGCCCTGAGCCTGCAAGAGGCAGGAACCCATAACGATAAAAGAGAGAAAAAGCAACCCACAGCCCTTCTTTTCATTCCCTTTTTTGCACCAGGGGTGACAAGGGGTGGCTGCCGTGATGCGGGAAGGCGCCGCCGCCAGGAGGAGGAACCCCGGCACCCCGCAGCACCCCGCGGCACCCCTGGGCACCGAGAGCCAGCCGCAGCCCCGGCTGACGCGGTTGGGCTGACGCGGGGACTATATCGGTCGGTGACAGGCAGGAAAGGAATCCGCCGAGGGAAGCCAAGCGCAGGCTCGGCGCTCCCCGCCGCCGCTCCTCTTATGGAGCGGAGCAGGAGGGCAGAGGGGCCGGGGCAGCTCCCGTTATGGAGAAGCCCTGGGGAAGCCCTGGCTCGCACGAGCTCTCCTCGGCCCCGCAGGACGCCGTGGGGACTCTGTGCTCGGGGCACGGCACCGCCTGGGGACACCGTATCCATGACTGCCGGTGCCTCTTGGAGAGGAGGAGGAGGAGGAGGAGGAAGAGCTGGCGAGCTGTTCCTGACACCTGCTTGGTGCTGAGCCTTGGTGCTCAGGGACAGGCAGCAGAGGCTGCCAGACCCGTCCTGCCCGAGGTGGCACGGGCACAAGCGGGTGGCACCAGCTGTGGGTGCTGCTGGGTGCCCGGCGGGTCGGGGCAGGTGCTGGGGAACCAGCCCTCGCCTTTTGCACGGGCTCAGTTCCCAGCTCCAGCATCATTTCCAAGAAAATCCTGGGCGGGTGGGAACCACGCCGTTCCCAGCACTGGCGCCCAGGGCTCTGGCGGAGCGGTGCCACCCCGGGGGGTTTGGGGCATGCAATGGGGTCCCCCCTCCATCAGCTGGGGCCAGGCACTCTCCTCGCAGCGAAGGCACAAGCTGCAAAATTACTTACACTCGGAGGAACACTGCAGGAAGGAGAAGCCCTTAGCTAGCAGCACAGCAGCCAGGGCCGGCTCAGCTCCATCATGCTGGCAGCAAGGAGGGCGGCGAACCTTTGTGTGGCAGGAGAAAGAAAGGGCTGCGGTGGCAGGAGCAGCAGCTCCGGGTGGTCCCAGGCACGAGGGACTGCTCGGTGCTCGGCTGCTGTGGGCAGGCAATCGCAGGAAGGTGTTGGTTGGCAAACCGAGGACTATTTCGCTTCGTGTTGTAGAGGAAGGGGAGGTTTAGGGTGGCTGGTGTGGCAGGGGGTGGCGGGTGTTGGGCAGCATTGGTGGCAACGTGTGACGTCCCTTCCTGACAGCTCGGCGCTGCCACCACACAGCAGTGCTCACTTCATAAGCAGATGGGTTTTGGGGTGGGTTTGGGGTCCCTGGGGACTGCAGTTGCTTTGAGCACCTTTGGCAGAGGAGGAGACGGCCCCGCTGCAGCCCAGCTCCTCCACGAGCTGCCGGCCCTGCTACCCAGGGCTTTTCAACACCAGCCAAGAGCGATGCCCCTTTGCTGGGGTGCAAACTAAAAGCCTCTTTGTGCAAACCCACGGAGCAGAAAAAGGTCCAAAACCGGGGCAGCTCAGCACGGGCACAGGTCAAGGGCACGGCCGAACCCCCTCCCCGGCCCACATCCAGCTCCGTGGAGCCGCTGCCTTGCCCTGAGCTGGGGAAGCGAACGCCCCTGCTCTTTCCCACGTGTTGTTGAGCTGCTCAAATATTTGCTTTGGAAAGCGCTGCCTTGCCCCGAGCCCCGCAGCCAAGGCCGTCCCTGGCTGCTCGCAGCAGGCACCGAGGAGGGATCCTGCTCAGAGGCAGCCCCGGGGTCTGACTCGAGGGAAAGCGGCCCTGGGGCTGGCCCCGTGCTCCAGGCTGCTCTTCAGGACTGCGGCACCTTCCTTGGGGTAGGACAGGGAAATAGAAGCTGGGCCATAGGACATGGCCCCAGGGAGGGGACCTTCCTCCTCCTCCTCCTCCTCTACCCCCACCAAAGCACCCACAGGGCTGGGAACCCACAGAGGAAGGACAGAGCAGGGCGGTGGGGATGCCAGTGCCCTATCCCACAGCACCCCAAGAGCTCAGGGCCATCAAGTGTCCTCACCACGCTGGGAACCCTCCAAAACCCAGCGAGACTTCAGCAGAGGGAAGGGCTGGGAATCCGCTTTGTGGTCTCAGAGGGAAGCCCCAGCCCTTTGGGCTATTTTCCAACCCTCCTTTGCTCTTACAAACACACTTCTAGCTCCCCTTGCAGCAGGAGGGCACGTCGGTGGGAGCAGGGAGGTTTCAGAGCAGGAATTTGGGGCAGGGGCCCCTCTGCCGCCAGCAGCCGCGGCTCCCCGTGCTCTCCCGGCGCTCCCCAGCCCTGGCCTCCGCGCTGCCGGCCGCCGGGAGCTGGAACAGCCCTCGGTGTCTGGGACACTGCCCTTTGTTTCGGAGAATAAAGTTAGCGCTGTTACTCAGCCTGTCGCTATTCCAGCAATTCCTGCCTCCACTTCTGCTCGGCAGCGGGAAGCATTCCTGCCCGCGGCTGCCAGGAGCAACGCGCACGGGGGGATGGACGCGGTAGGGGTCCCGCGGGGCGGCCGTCCCACCCCCGCCCTGGCCCCCATGGGAATGGTTTTTATGGTTCTGGGCTTTACCTTGGCCTCCTGGGTCACTGCGGTGGCTCCTCGTGGAAGAAATGTCCTAATTCTGATTTGTTTCGTGGTTGTGGCCGCAGGAAGCCTTGACACGGGGTGGTGCCTGGTTTGCATCCCCAAGGAGCCCGTTTCCAGCACGGGGCACTGGTAACTCACTGGATCCATGTAAGGAGCAGCTTTGTCGTCCCCTGGGGGGCCAAACCGCAACCGAGCAGCCTGCACGCTGCAGGGTGTGCTCTCTGGGATGATGCAAAAAAATAGGGGGAAAAATGGAGAAACTGAGGCAAGGCAAAGCCGAGCAGCTTGCCCAGAGCCGTGCTGGCTGGTGCCAGCAGAACTGGGATCCTGCCCTGCATCTCCTGTGCCCAAATGTGATCCCGATCCCTGTGCGCGGCCCAGGGACACAAGCAGGGGCACCAGCAGCCCCCAGACTGGGTTTCAGACCAGCCACCTGAGGGATTTTCCCCACATCCATTATCACCCATGGGACCTGGGTAAGGAGAGCTGGAGGATGAGGGGCTGGGGATGAAGCGTTATCGCCCAGCGCCACCAATTTCCATGGAAAGTTTTGCTGATGCCAGCAGGGCTCTCGCAGCACAAACCATCTGGGGCCATGTTTATTTTCCTGCCTGTTTTCTGCCCTTTCCCTTCCGATAGGCAAAGCAAACAGCCTTCCTCTCCGCCCTGCACACGCTTGCACCGTCCCTCTGCTTTTGCCCTCGTGGAAGAAAAGGCAGTGGCATCGATAAACCTGAGCTGGGGTGTGAAACAAGTCCCTGGAGCTGGCGATGCTCTGGGGGAGCCACTGGGGCTGCCCTGAAATTGTATCGGGGCTTTGTGGGGGAAGGAGGGAGAGATTTTGGGGGGCTGCACCCAGCTTGCAGCAATTCCTCTCTCATTGCTGGCTGGAGGACAGAGGGACGGAGAACTCAAATCAAAAACTGGGTTGAAAAGCAGAAAACAGCCTCCTCCTGTGGGCTGGTGGAACAGGTCCAGGGCCAGGTGGTGCCAGCATCCTCCCCTGGAGAGCCACCCCTGTAGGGGCAGATCCAGCCCTGATGGAGAGGTTGGGGGGCTCCTCACAGCCCGTCCTGGTGGCACCTGTGCCCGTATTGTGGGACACATCGAGCTGTGAGTGACAGCAGAGAGGGAACCCAGCCCCGTTCTCATTTTGGGGACGCTCCTGGACAGCCCCGTGCGGGGCAGCCCCTCTGCTCCCCCCAGCCTGGGGAGCTGCCGGCATGGCACCAACATCCCTCCTCTGCTTCGCTGCAGCTGGGGATGAAAACCTGGAGAACAGACCCCCCACAATCCCAAAAGCCACCGAAACCCCTTCAGGAGCACCCCATCCCCTCGGCTTTCATCTGACAAGGACCAAGCACAGAAACCCCAGGGCACCGCAGCCCGTGCCTGGGGCTCCGCGCTACAGTGGTCAGCACGGGAACAAAGGGAGGTCGGGAGGCCGGGAACGTCCCTTCCCAGCCCCGGGGACATTAAACAAACCCCAGAGACCATTGTCCCTTTGTCAGCCCCGCAGGTCAGCCGGGGTTTGATCTACAGCCCGGCACGTCGGAGGGAAAAATTCCTGCTGAGGGTTTTGGTGCAAGTCCCCGCCGGCCTCGTCGAGCTGCTGGGCACTGCGGACCCCCGGACACCCTTCCCAGCTCTTCTGAAATGGGCTCAGTGTTGCTTTTTCCCCAACTTTCCCCTTTTTAAAAGCTTGTGAGAAGATCTCCCTCTATTTGAGAGCAGTGTTCGGCGCATGACCTCCACTGCTCAGGAATGAGGGGTAACCACGGACGTGTCCACCACCTCGAAGCCTGGAAACATCCTCCATTTCATTTTTCCAGTGGAAAACTGCATCTGAAAGGGCAAATTCTTTTGGCTACCGCTTAGCCACTGGCCCTGGCTGATGTGGGGACCAAGCAGCCCGTTTCTGTCCTCCTACCAACCCAGCCCATCAGAGCGGGCAGCGATCCAGCCGACGGAGCCGATTAAACCCATAAAAGCCTCCCCTTGGCTTTGCAGCCCATGCCGAGGGCAGCAACGAGCCCAGTATTTGCGCTCGTCGTGGCTCGTGCATTTTAGAAACCCGTCAATTGAGCCTTATAATTGCCGTATAAACCAAAGCTATTTTAATGGTGCTATCTCCCTCTCCTAGGCTTTTCTGATAACCCCGGAGTTATGTACATAAATAACGCGAAATTGCCGTAATCTCCTGGATTGTGCACAGAGCTCTCGCTGGGAGAAAGCAGCCAGGACACAAAGGTTGCTGTAATCTTGAAATACTCATAGAACAGGGCACGGCCAGGTGAATTTATTACCTGCTGTCAAGCTCTGCTCCAGCTGGGGCCGGCCGAGCCGCCGAGGAGAAATCCAAACAGTGCCGCTGCGAGCAAACACTGCCGCTCCTGCGGCTGCTCCTGCCGGCCCCTTATCGCTGCTGCTTTCCAGGTTTGGGGTTTTCCTGGTGCTGCGAGAGGTGAGCGCCCAGAGCTCTTTGCTAGCAGCGTCTCGAGGGGCTGTGAAGCCCCAGCGAGCAGCGAGGTGCCAGTGGACAGCGTGGGGGAGCCAAGTGCAACCTCTGAGCATCCCCGGGCATGGAGCTGGACCTGCCGAAAAACCCTATAAGGATGCAGCCTGTGTGCTTGTCCTGGTGTGTCCCAGCACGGGTGCAGTGGGTGCTGGAGAGCTGAGCCCCCTACGTGGGAGGGGAGAGGCTGGGTTAGGGGGTAGGAGCAGGCTGGAGCACGGCACATAGTGCAGGGACAGCCGGGTCCTTCCCTCACCCGTCCGGCACAGCTTCCCGGAGCCACGTCTGGAGAGGGGTAGATGGATATCACAAAGCACCCAGCTCCTTATTACCTCCTTTTTCCAGCGCATCTCCTGCGAAGGGACAATTAAAGCATCTTCCCGAGGCGTGACACACGGCGTGGGGACTCCCCAAGCTGCCCGGGCTGGTTCGGGAGGGTGCTGCTCCCCCGGCCGTCCTCGTGCTGGATTGCTGGGCCCTGGGACAGCCACAGGCTGGTGGCAGCCACGTCCCCTCCAGCCTTGCTGGGTGGCTGGAGAGGCAACGCCTGCCAGGATGGTTCGACCCCTGGGTGCGGGAGGACGAGCCACGGTGGCACCTCTGGCCGGAGGGAGCTGTGGGTGCTGGTGTGATGAGGCAGGAGAGGTGGCCCCGGGCTCAGCCGGGCTCCGTGTCCCTTCCTGATGCCCAAAACCTCATGTATGGCACCCTTGGGCACCCCATTCCTCCAGGAATACAGCCAGCTGAGCCAGCAATTCAGACACCCACGGGCTACAGCTGCGGTTCAGGGCATCCTTTAATGCCCCCCCCCCCGCTAAATACCCTCTCGGTCGATATTGCAGCTTGAAATCCAGCACTCACGCAGCTGCTCCAACCTAAGCAGACGCCTCGATCCTTCCTGGAGGCTCTGCGAGGCGTACCCACAGGGCAAGACCTGGGGGAACATGGGGAGGGCACGGGGGGGGAGACCCCGGTGAGCATCCTGCGGCAAGGGGGAAGCCACAGCGATGGGCTCGGCGCTGCCCTGTCCCGCGGCCAAGCGATCCCTGGACATGGCCCCGAGAGCACTGGCCCAGCCCCGCCGCACGCAGCTTATCGAGCTGGACCCGCTCCAGGCTGCAGGGCCGGGCCGGCCAAGTCCAGCCAGGGCTGGGCTCTGCTCCACGCGGGTGAGACACAAAACTCCTCTCCTGCTGTCCTGTCCTGCCGTCCCGTCCTGGTTTTGCCTCCTGTCCCTTTCTGCCCCGCCGCTTCCCCGTGACGCAGCCCCAGAGCATCCTTTTGGTTCCTGCCCAGGACACGGCACCAAGGCACCTCTTAGAAGACAGCTCAGGTCCTCAGCTGCAGCACGGGGAAGGTGCCAGCCCCTGTGCCTGCAGCGTGCTCCAGCCCTGCGTCCCGTCTCTGGGTGCACGGACACCCCCCACACACCGGGGTGAATCACAACAGCTCCCTTCACCCCGTTAATACCCCAAGACACAGCCATAAAGTGGCTCCAACCCGTACCCAGCAGGCAGCCTCCGAAGGGGCAGGTGCTGACTCCTCCGTAGAGTGGGTGAGCAGCGGCACGGGGCTCTCATGCCGTGTGAGCCCTTTGGGTGTCTCGGCATCCTCCCTGTCCTGGCGAACCCACCAGGCAGCTGGCAGGGGAGCATCCCTGCTTGGCACGGGACAGCCCACAGTGTGGGGCCGAGCTGTGGGGTCCTATGGGCTTGGTGGTTTCCCCAGCACAACCTGGTCACTGCTCCATGGGGTGCAGGGGGCAGAGGCTGTCGCTGTCTCCGTTGCTACCTCCCCCTCCTTCATCCCAGCCACACTGCTTTCAGGACACTGTGGTGCCCGCAGATGGCTCCATGGAGGAGAAACCCTCATGCAGACGTTTATGTTTTACCCCACAGCAGCCTGGAGGTGATCTGCAGCTGCTGGCCTGCGGATAAAAGAGAGAAAAACCCCAAACAGCTTCAGTGTTGCAGCGCCGGGCAGTGGTGGGCTCACCCCGTGCCCCCCTGGCCCCGCACCAAGCAGCGAGGAGGGAACAACGGGGCTAATGAGAGGGTGGACTCCCTCAATTAGAGGATAACACCACAGTCCTGGCTCTCAAAGGTTTTTGTGAGTGATGAGTGCAGGGGGGATGAGCCTGGGCTCCTCCACCTGCGCCAGCACCCAGGGGCCCTGCAGCTTCTCTGCACTGTGACGGGGAGATGCTGAGTGTACGGGGGGCTGGGGTGGGTGCTGGTGTTTGGAGGGGTTGGGGCTGACCTGGGGGCTGTGGGTAAGAAACTGCCGTGTAAGAAACAGCCCAAGAGACGGGGCTTGGTTTTGCCATGGGGTAAACCAGGCTCAGCCAGCACGCAGGCTCTCCTCTCACCCCAGCACAGCACGGGGCACCCTCGGGGCGGGTCGGGGTCACTCCGCGCCACACTTGGCGCAGCCTGGCTGGATAAAACAAGTCATCGGCATGGTGACGGTCAGGTAATCATCATTATTAGGGCTGACCCTCGGTGATGCCACCTGCCTCCGATTCCCTGGCCATTAAGGGGAGTCGGAGGGTGCAGGTTCCCTCCCAGGGCTGGCCGTGACGTGGGAGCGCGGGGAGGATGCGCTTACTCACGCTGCGCCCGCTGTCACGGGCGGCCTCGGCACGCCTCGGAGCTGGAACACCTGAATCCTGCCCCAAATTAGAGCCTGGGCTTCAAAGGCTGCCTTCCCTCGGCAGCATCGCAAAGTCCCTGAGCTGCCTGCGGTCCGAGCAGCCCTGGAGCCGCAGAGGATGCGGGCGCCGCGTTCCCAGCATCGTGTATGGGAAGAGGTCGTCTGCATCCCTCCTGCCCTACAACCTCCCCCAGTTAGGGCTCATTTTTGGCTTTCCCAGGATGGCAGCACTGCCTGGGAGCTCACCTGCTACAATACACCCAGGCAGTCGATTCTCCCTTCCCAGAGCAGAGGCTGCTCCCCAAATCCTGGCTCAGCAGCGAGGAAACCCCTCTGCTAAGGGAAATTACGCCCTTGATGCTCACGCTGGCAAATTGCAGCGTTTAGGGCCGGCTCCAGCCATCCCTGCCCCAGCAGAGGAGGGGCAGGGGAAGAAACAGGCTCGACTCGTTGCGCTGACGAAGATGGAAGAGGGTGGTTAGTAAGTGGCACGTTCACATTACGTCCAGCCTCGAAGGAATGCAGCCAGGATCCATTAGGGGAGCAGTCGTTCCGTGAGTCACGCCGCGGCCATGCGGATTTAGCCAGGATTTCGAGACCAAGCGACCTGTAATTGCACATCAGCGGAGGGATGCTTGCAGTAATCGGCCGGCCCGGCCCGGCCGCTGCGGGGAGAGGGAGGAGGGCCGGCCGGGGCGTGATGCAGCCAGCCCCTCGTTAAATTACCAGGCAAAAATGTAGGCCACACCAACGCCACGGGGAAACGCGCTGCCTGGCGCTCTCCCTTTGAAGGCAGGGTGACACTGCTCCTGCTGAAGCCGGGTTTTGATAGCGGCGAGATAAGCAGGGTAAATATGTCGTGGTGGCAGCACGGGGCAAGGATTGACCGCCCCGGTGCTGAGCCCAGGACAGGCGGGCACACAGGGCAAAGCCGTCCTCGTCAGGGAGATGTTCCCATCCATCACCCATGGGAAACGTCGCTCCCTGGCCGGGACGATGTGGGAACGGCTCTTCCACTCTTGGCTACAAGACTCTGGAAAAATGATGTGAGCCTGAGGAGTACAAATGCATGTTCTCTCTTGCACAGCAGAGAGAGATAACACCCTGCACCTCGCCGGCGCTGCTCCAGCCCAATGCCTGTCCCCAAAACCACGCTCCCACCTCTCCTCGCCCCTACCCTCTGCTATTTCTGTGTTAGGGATGAGCAGTGGCTGGGGCAGGGGTTGCACGGACCCCCCTGAATCCCAGCCCCGCTGCATCTCCTGGCTCCGTTGTGCAAGAGCTGGAGGCTGCGGGTAATCTCTTTTATTCCTTTCCCAAGAAAACATGACTTGGCGAGGGCTGTCACTCATCCCCTTAACAACGCTGGATGCCAGCGGATGATTTCAATCACATTTGTCGAGTTGCTACACGCTGGCACCGGCGGCTGGGCAGGGCTGCGCCCAGGTGCTGGGTGGAGGGAACGGGTGCTGTGCTCAGGGAACGGGTGCTGTGCTTGCCAGCACCATCGGGTGCCACGACCTGAGCCTTGAAGCAAGAGGAGCTGCAGGGAGGAAGGGAGAGCAGTCAAGGGGATGCCCATGGGTGCTTCGGGGAGCCGGGTTGATGGTCCTGGGGAGCGGGCGAGCTGCTCCATGCCGGCTGGTGGCTCCTCGTGATGCCTCCCGAGGGAAGGGGACAGCTGAATGCCCAGCTCCAGGTTGTCTGCAACAAGGCGAGGCACTGGGCCTGCTGCTCCTCCTTGCCTGACCCCGCACTGGGTTGCGATTCTAGCTGAACATGCCACAGACAGGAGGGACAAGAAGCCTTTAAAGTGCTCCGAGCCTCCAAACTGGCGCTGAGCGAAGCTGCAATCCCATTCACAACCCTTCAGCCTAAACCAGGACCTCAGGCAGACAGTAACCAGGGCCAGCAGATAAGATACCAGGGCTCAGCGGAGCCGCGCTCCACGCGTTTCTCGCCCCGAGCCGCCCTCGCTCCCTGGGGGCTCGGCTGCTCCCCGGCCCCCGGTGCCATCCCGTGGCAGCTCAGCTCCGTGCCGGCCCCGCCGCCCTCCCGGTCTGCACGTATCAATGGAGCATTTGTCTCGTGCTTGGCACCAGGCGCCGGAGCACAAGGGTCCGTGCGCTGGCTCGCCCAAACACAGCTATAAATGGCAAGAGGAGCCGCACAGACAGGCTGTTCTCGCAGTCGGCACGCTCTCAAATAGCACGGTTAACACCCGCGCTGCCCGAGCAGCTACTGCGGAGGAGCACGGGCGGACAGAAGGTCCTGCGCGCCCCGAGAGAGGCTGATTAGAGCCCAAGGTACGGCCCCCCAAGGCAGCCACCAGCACGCACTGGGATGGTGCCACCCGCGGCGCCAAGCAGAGCGGTGGCAGCTGAGGGGTTGGAACAGGATCGCGATCGGAAGGTTTGAGACAAATTCCTCCCGTTTCACTGATCTGGGGCTTGGCCAGACCCAGCTGCAGTTGGATCCCGCAGCTGTAAGCCCTGCAGATAAACCACAACACTACCAAACACCCCATCATACCGACCACCCCATCAGGGCACCCTCCATCCAGCTGCGCCGCAGGGCAGGTGCCAAACTGCTCCAAGGTGCCCAGCGGGCTCTTCCATGCCCAAGCTGCTGGCCACGGCCAAGCAGAGCCCAGCTCCACCATGGGCACCGCACCAAGGGTCTAAAAATAGGGGCAGAGACCTGAGCCCAAGGGAAACCCAGCCTGCGGGCAGCCTCAGCACACGGAGCACCCGTGGCTCCCCGGAGACCTCCGGCAGCCAAATGGCTCCGCGCTCCCCTTCCTTTTGTGGGAAGGGCACCAGGAGAGCAGCAGGAGCTCCTCGTGCACTCAGCACATCTCTGGTGTCAGGCACAGCACCAATCCTGCCCCCAGCACAGCCCAGCTGCCTGCACAGCCCCTCTGCAGAGTGCCCAGCACCACGCAGTCCTCATCTCCTACACCAGGTGCTCAGGGCGCCGGTCCATCACCCCCTGTCCAAAGGGGAAAAAAAAAAAAAAGACAGATACAGGCCGTGAGAAAAAAAAAATATGGTTTTATTTGACAATTAACAAAAGAGGGATCCAAATCTCAGCTGTAAACACGGAGAGCTCCTTTCTGACCACAACGAGTACTTTCCACCAACATCCTTTTGTATAGCCTGATCCGCCCCAACAATGACAGCCAACACTGTCAGGGCTTTTGCTGCTCTGCTCAGGGTCACACACCCCGAGCTTATTCCCCAGCGCAGCACCAGCCACCCGGCAGGACCCACTGCTGGCATGGGAAGGAGCCAACAAACCGAATATTTCGGGGTCAGCTCTGCCCACAGGACACCTGGGGAAGGCAATGTCATCCCATCTTGCCGTGCACAGGGTCAGGGAAGGCGGCAGAGCTCCCAGAGCAGCTCTGCAGGAGCAAAGCCCTACCTGAGTAGGTGATGGGGACAGTCCCCACGCCAGCCCTGCTGGAACAACCCCAGCCTGATGTCAGGGGGAAGCTCAGCCCCAGGACTGCCAGAATTTGGAGAAGCAGAGCCTTTGGAGAAGCAGAGCCAGCAAGTTCGTCCCAAACAAGGACTGGCATGCCATCAGCTCGCTTGGTGCGGTGGAACCAGAAGTGCCTGTAGCTCCGCATGGGGAAGTGAAACTGCAGCTGAGGCTGGAGGGCAGCCAGGCACAGAGGAGCTCACACCCAGCTTCCAGCCAGAGTGGAAGCCTGCCCCGAGCACCAGGACCTGAGCTTTTGTGGAAGATAAGGCTTTTGGAGCTCCTTACCCTCACCTTTCCAAAAAGGACCCCTAGGCGCGTCTCCCAGTGCCACCCCAGCCAGAGGGACCTCAGATGACCAAGGGAGCTGGATGCCCATGGGGCCACGAGCAATTCGAGGAGCCACCAGGAGCAGAGGACACCGAGGAGCAGCATTATAAATAGAAGCCTCCGGCACGGAGCAGCCTGCCAGCAGCTACACGCTCCCAGGCTTTGCTGCCTGGATGGGGAACCAGGAGCCCAGGGTGCCTGCACCGATTCCTCCACAGCCGAGTTCAGACCTGGTTCTTCACAGGGTAGGGGCAGCAAAGGGAACACGCCCCTGCCCTGCTGGACAAGCAAAATAAAAATCCAACAGATTTGAATACACTGTATTTATTTGAAACAGATTCTAAAGAATCTAGTGAGTCTATGTCAAGCCCATCGCATGACAAGTGATACAGGTGTAGGAAAAAAAACATTTAAAACAAAATCAAGTGCCATTCAAGCTACTGGAATTGTCCATTGCCCCCTCACAGGAGGCAGCACAGTATCACTGCAAGATCGAGAAAATTCGGATTCAACCCATTCACAGGAGTCCCACCACACACACTATCATAAACCAAAAAGTGCAATCTCAACATAAGTCGCCTGTCGAGCTGTTGGCTGTAGGGTTTTCTTTTTTTTTTTGACATCTTAACCAGGAAGGAGAGAATCTCAGTTTAGTGCATTTGTGTTTGGGGGTAGAGAGTAAGAAGCCTGTAAAAAAAAAAAAAAGCATGCTACATGTCATCTATGTGCATCTGAAGACTAAAATGCAAGAAAAATCGTCCCTTGGAGCCATGAAGGGGGTATAGAGGCATAAAGGGGGTATACTGGGGATGTCCAAAGCAGCCCTTAAAACAGTTTTACCTTGCACCAAAGAGTCTCAGCCCCCACCAAGGGGATCAGGCTCAGACCTGCGGCACCCACTCCGTTAGCAGCACTTCCTCTTCGGTGCTCCCCAGCTGGGAAGCAGAGCTGGACCAACTGAGACCTGCTTAGCTAGTTGGTGTTTTAGTTGGTGTTAAGCACAAGAGCCCCTGCAGCATCCCCTCCCCGCCCCACATTGCCCCTACCCCAAAAAACATCGCAATCTGGCTAAAGGCATTCCAAGTATCTAGACTTTATTAGTGTTCGGTCTGCCCGGCTAGTACAGGTGTCACAAAAACCAAGAAACAAGTTAGTAGAGATACTCAGGTAACTCGAGTAGGTTAGCCTCGGAGGGAGCACCATGATGCCACGGCGTCCCCGGAGCAGCATTTCAGGGAGCGCCTGGTTGCCTTCCCACCTCTCCGTCCATGCATAGTTAAGTCTGAGATGATGCTCCACAAGAGCAGGCCCTGCAATCCAGGCATCTCATCAAGAGACTTTGTGCTCTGGACACCCAACAGCTTCAAAGCCACATCTGACCAATAGAGCCAAGCCCTCCAGACACAAGAGGGTTTGTTCAGAGAAGACATACTCCCCCCCCCACAAGGCCAACTGACTCTTGCACAGAGCCCCACAGTCTCCACTTCTAGCTAGGGAATGAATTTCAAATGCTATCGATGGCTCACGCGTGGGATCACTCAGCTGGGAAGAGGCTGTTTTGGGGACAGGAGGGAAGATCCCAGCCCTGGGAGAAGAGATCCTGGAAGAGGTCTGCTCTTCTCCTAGAAGGACACAGGCTCCAGCCCCCAGAACAGCGACAGCTGGAGATAACGGGCTCATTAACCAGTTTGTGCTTCAAGGACAAGCCTCGTCCTCCCAGATAACCCAGCTGGCCTCTGGCTTTGTGCATTGAAACCACACAGCATGCCAAAAAAGAAAACAGCATTTCAAATTCTCCTAGAAAATCCACGGTTTGGTACAGCAGCCTAGGGCAGGTTCCTGGACAGATCTGCCTCATCCTTTAGGGATTACATTTTGGCACTGCAGACTCGGGAGCTTCAATAAATTCATAGGTAGGTCCCTGCTGCCTTGTCTCCATGAAGCTTCGCACAGCATTTTCCACCATGCACTTCCCTCCCTCCCTCCCCCCCAGTTTTAGGCATTTACAAGCCCACCCTTGTTTATGCAACTCAGCTTTGAGAGCTATTTGCTACAGCTGGTCCTTCACAGGCAGCAAGCCATGCCAAAAACCTCAGCAACATGTAACCTGCAATCCCATCCTTGCTTCAGCGAGGCTACTAGAAATGATCTCACGACCCTCCCACCCCAACCAAAATATTTTCCTCTCGGGACATCCCACTCAAGCTCTTGGGATGCCAGCCCCTGCAAAAAAAAAAAAAAAGGTTTACAGTACAGTTGTGTTTGTATTGTTACAGGCACTTAAACAGGATTCTTTGGTCCTTCAAAGGAATTAGCCACTCTGGCTTCTGTCTTCAGAAACCACAAGTCTGCACTCCCATAACACCTCCTGCACTAAAAAAATAATTCGGATCCGCTTCAGGGCAGTGCAGCTCTACCTTACTGTAATTCTACAATCTCCCCACACACACACCCACCCCCCCATTGCCTACAGAATTCGAGAAGCCATCGAGTCTCCCCGTAAACATCCGAGCCATCTAGCTTCCATCACACTGCACATCCCATCACAGTGTACAGCAGACAGGTCTCGTCCCAACCATCCCAGGAACAAGATGCTCGAGCCAAGAGTCCAGGAAAAGTTTCCTCTCGGTGCAGTCCTGGGAAGGGTCCCCCCCTCCCTCCCCACTCCCCAAGGCAAGGAAATACCTCGGGGGACAGCCCCTGAAGCTTGTCCCGGCTCAGTTACAGGGAAGCCACGTTGGGTAGGACTGATTGCAAGGCAGGAAGGGCTGCACATGGGTCACGTAGTAGTTGAAGTTTATTTCGCTGACATAGGGAGCTGGCTGGTAGTAGCAGGTAACGTTTGTGACGGTGGGGATGATGTTCTGCTCAGCCAGGACCCTCACAGCCAGCATGGCAATGAGGTTCAGGGTCTGCCTCCTCTCGTGTCCCATGAGGCAGACCGTGCTCTCATTGACCACCCTGTGGAGGGTCATCAAATAGTCATATCTTTTGCTCTCCATCCCAACAAAGTGGCTCTGGAGGTAGCACTCCAGCTTCCTCTGCTGCTCGCCGATGTCAGAGAAGTCTATGAAAAACCTGGAGCACATGTACCTCTGTAGCGCCTTCATATCCACTTCCAGCTTGGGCTTAAACCCCCTGACCAGGAGGTTGCAGTACTTCAGAAGCCCCCCGCCTCGGATCTCCTCGGGGTTCCTGGTGGCGATGACCCTGCTGCGGAGGTGCTCCATCGCCTCCTCGAAGTCCCCGTACATGCTCTCCCCGGTCACCGTAGGGTGGAAGTTCTCGGCCATGGGGTTCTCTGAACACTCCCCAAACAGCAGCAGCGAATCCAGGATGATCTGGAAGGAGTCCACGCTGAACTCGAACTGCCGTCGGAGAGAGTCCACGAACTTGAGCTCCACGTTCTTCCCGCTGTTGTTGGACAGGGAGATGAGGCTCCAGCGGTCGGTCTCGTTGCACACCTTGACGAGCTTCTGCACGTACGCCTCCTTCAGAGTCACGGGGGTGATCTTGTCTTTGTTGACGCCTTCTGGGAGGAAGTCGAGCAGGCAATCCATGACCACGTCCTTCACCTGCTGGAAGACATCTTCGGTCTTCAGATCCACACCAAAGATGAGGTCCAGGTCTTTGTACCCCAAGCCACTGTCTTGATGTAGGACATGGCTAGCTGCTGAGCCATTCAGCCTCACGTTATGGACTGTGATTCCCTTCTTCTCCAGACGACTACGGACAACCTGAGACGGACAGAAATGTGGTGAGAAGCAGGCGAGCATTCCTGGAACAGCCTCACTACAACAGCAGGACTGGCTCCCTCTGCTTATATGGGTCACTCCAGTGCAAGACAGCAAAATAAAAAGCTAGTCCATTAGAAATAGGTCACTTTGGAAGGCTTCCAGGGCCTTGAGGGAGACCCAGCCCCAGCTGCTGGCGGGTCGCACTCACTCCTTTGAGTTAGGGGGGCTCCTGGCGTACAAGAGCAGCTCTTGAGAGTCTTGAAGGGAAGAGCTTGCTCTTCCCTTCCTCCCCTCACCGAGGCTGAGATGTTCCCTAAACCAACCCCGATCCCTGCTCACCCAGGGAAGGAGCAGCCAGCCTTCCAGCCTTTCCTCTAGGACCAGATTTAATCAGGGCACTCACCCATCCCGGCCATCCCTTTACCTGTCAGCATTCATCAGAAGCAAATCAAAACGCCCGAGCTGCTCCGAAAGCCCCAGCCAGGTGTCTCGAAGTTCATGTCCTAACTAGTAAGTGTATCCTAACAATTTCCAGTGTGTCAGAGCTTCGTGCCGAACTTGGCGTGCTATCAAGCACAGGAGGCAGCTTTCATCTTAGGGGTGTTACTTCTCTGATTTTAATGCTGCCTGCTCAGTCCTGGCACACCCACCCTACCTGCAGAGCTTTGTTCGTTCAGCACGGCGCTGAATCACTTGCCCGATTACTTAACTTGCAGGAGGCTGAAATAACCCCAAGACCATAAGATCAACCGCTCTGGACACCAGCTTGTAATTTGAGTGTCACCGAGCCCAGAGATCCCAGGGGATGAGGCTCATGTCTCCCACCAGCTCGTCCCACCTCCCGTCACTTTCACGCCCCTCCCCAGCCATTAGCCACCGCCAGGAGCCCTGCGAGCCTCATCCTGCTCGCCCGGTGCTGGAAGCATGGTTGGAGCTTGAAAGAGCCCAAGCTCGGGCTCCGAATGGAGACGTTATCTCCCGAGAAGCCAGTCTGACCGGGCTACTTGGCCCCGTGAGGCTGTCCTGGCTCGAGGAGCCCCACGGAAATGCAAAACCTCGGCGAGGAGCTCGAGTTGGCTCAGCCCTGTTCTTCTGGGGGATGCTGAGCGTTGGGTCTGCAGCAGGACTGCCCCTGAGCTTGGTCTGCAAGCAGCAGGGGGTGAAGGGCTCCAGCAGGCAGCCCCCCCGTGCAAGCTCCCCGTGCAGGGAGGAGACGTTTCGGCAGGGTTTTGGGAGCGTTTTTTCAACTTGTTAAGCCCCAAGTTCAGGGCGCTGCGAAATCTCCTGATGCAGCTACTCTGCTGGCATTTCCCCACTGCTCCCTGACATTAGGAACTGCTGCTCAGGCTGGAAATGTGCCTGGGCTCGTGGCCAGCCCGATGGTGATGGTCACATGCCAGGCACCAGTTAACCAGTGAGCTATTCGCCGTCGGAAGTCCCAAGTCCCCCCAGAGCAGCCACGGACACGTTTGTTCTCCAAGGCAGACGGTGCCGAGAACCAGATTTACTCCTGAAATAAGGCGCTGGGTTATTCCTACACGCAGAGGCCAGCTCAGAGCCGACCCTAACGAGCTCTTGGTGGGACACCGCTGCCAGCTGGGCAGTCACCGAGCTGCTCACACAGGCACAGCTCCACAGTGCTGCCTGTTAGGGGTTAGGGGGTTGTTCTACCAGGTTAATGCAAGACAGGACATAGGTCACAAGCGTCAGGTACAGATCCAGGTGCTGGTCCCAGCTAAAATCTCATTCCAGATTAATTTTCCAGCCACAATCAAAGATCGTTGCTTAATATCTCCCTGGGCAAGGCTCAGGACCTACAGACCCATGACCCTGGGCAGACAGCTCTGCCTACACAAGAGTTATTGAGGAAGAGTGGGAAAAGCTATTGAAGAAGAGGAGAAAATCCCACCAGAGGGGGCAAACCACCCCAATTTGGCCCAAAAGCTGCAGGGGGGGGAGCAGACAGCCCCAGCACCCCAGGATGAACACCCCCAGCCCCAGTGCAAAGCACACCTGGAGTCACCCCCTGGCTGCAGGGGGTGCAGGTATGTGTTCTCCCCCTGGGGGTTGGATATTTGGGGGGTTAGGCAGCTGCTGACCTGCTTCCCAAAGCAGCACCCCACCTGGGGTGTGGGTCAGCTAATTGGCTCTGACAGCTGGGCACTCGCCAGCCCTCTACCTGCCGCTTCCCACCGCAGCCCGAGCCACAGGCACATCCCAAATAAGTGCCTTTGGGGTTGCTCACATCATTAGTCAGCCCTAAACACAGGGGGCAGCACGCCCGCCTCTCACCGCATCTCAGGGTGCTGGTGGCATCCACAGCATCCTTTTGGGCAGCTTCAGCACCAAAAAGTTCGGCTTGCTGGGGGAGCATCTGATGCTGCCCCATGTCGGGTGGTTAAGGAGACCGGGGCTTCTCTAGCCCTTCCCGACCCCAAGGCAGCACCTTAGGGTGGGTTCCCATCTTCTGCTCGGCATAAAGCCTCGGGAGCACGGGCGTCCAGAGCTCCTGCCCCCAGCAGATGCAGCAGGAACTCGAGGAATTTGGAGTCAGCCTCGCTCGAGCGTCACTTGCTCGTTCCCAGGCAGAAATATTCCCCCAGCAGCCGAGGCCCCCGAATCCTCACCTTTAGTTTATTGTGAAGCCTGTTTGCTCGTGGCTTCGTGAGCAGCCTTTTTAATTAGAAGCCGGCATGCCCGATTTTTTACATTTGATGAGTCATTACCGAGGCACGAAGTTACCTCCCAACCATGAATATGCAGCAGCGTAGCCGAGCTGCACGGCCAGTTGAATATTACACGCAGTTATTGCTTTATGGTTGAACCAACAGGAACTCTCCGACGACATTAATCGGGGGGGACGCAGCGTGCCACGACCCCGAGGACACTTGGGGCTGCCACCCCTGCACTGGCTGCCCCCGGTGCCCGGTACCCAGGGGCTGGGGGGGGGGGCACTGGGAGGCAGGGAGCGACTGGGGAAGGCCCTGCAGGTACCAGGGGGACCCTGCAGGTTCTGGGGGGGGTCTGTCCAACACCCTGATCCCACCATGCCCTGGTGGTCCCAAGGCACTGGGTGGGGACAGAATAGTGGTGCCCACCCCAGGGGGGTCCCTGCTGGTCCCGGGGGACCCCCAGGAGGGTCCTGAGTTGGTCCCTGCTGGTACCAGGAGTCCCAAAGGGGCTCTGCCCACTGCAGCCACCCCAATCCCACCACGTCCCAGTGGTTCTAAGGCACTGAGGCGGGGGGGGGGGGGGGGGGGGGGTGGGCAGAATGGCTCTGCCTGCTCCAGGGGGATCCCTGTCGGTACCGGGTGGGTCCCTGTCAGTACCAGGGGGGGTCACCCGGGTGGTCCCAGGGGGGTCCCAGCCCCCACCACCACCCTGACCCCACCATGTCCCGGTGCTCCCCCGGTCCCGGGGGGGGGCAGAACGGCTCTGCCCGCCGGGGGGGGGGGGGGGGGGTCCCTGCAGGTAGCGGGGGGGGAACCCGGGTGGTCCCACAGGGAGCCCTACCGGTATAGGGGTGCTCAGCCCCCACCAGCACCCCGACCCCACCACATCCCGGTGCTCCCCCACCCCGGGGGGGGGGGGGGGGGCCAGACCGGCGCTGCCCTCCCCCCCGGGGTGGGGGGGGGTCCCCGGTCCTCACCTGCACGATCGTGCGCGGCCGCACCGAGAGCGTGGGGAAGTTGCCGCGGCCGTGGATGGGCACGGCCTCGCCCAGGATCTGGTCCAGCCGCTGCACCTGCTCCCACGTCAGGACGCTGAACCGGCCGCCGCCGCCGCCGCTTTCCGCCTGCCCCCCGGAGCCCGCAGCGGGCCCCCCCGGTGCCGCCGCCGCCAGCATCACCGCCAAAAACCCCACGGAAACGGGGATAAACCGGGGATAAACGGGAGGAAATTTTTTTTTTTTTTTTAATTAATAATAACGAACCGGCGCGGGGAGCTGCGGGCGGAGGCGGCCCCGGGGGGGGATGCTGAGCCCGGCCCAGCCACGCTCCGCTCCCGCTCCGCCCGCCGCTGGCCGCGCTCGGCACTGCGCTCGCCCGCGCCCCGCCGCCGCTTTATGTAGGCGCCCGGCCGCGCCCCCTCATTGGTCCGGTGTCTCCGCCAATCGCTGCCCGCCGCCGCCGCTTCTTCGGCTCTTTCATTGGTAGCCGTTAGGGGCTGGGGAGCGCCGCGGAGCCAATCGAGGGAAAGGGGAGTGGAAAGAGGCGGGGTGGGGAGGGGAGGGGCGGGGCTCTCCCGGGTTGTCCCGCCCCCTGATGGCGGGAGGGCGGTGGCTTAAAGGGGCCGCAGCACGGGGGGGAGGGGTGGGGGGGGCACCAGCACAGGGATGGCCCCATGGCCCCCTACCGCGGGGTGCCCCGCTGGTGCCCGATTGGTGCCTCACTGCTGCCCCATTGACATCCCATTGATGCCCCATAGGCTTCCCATTGCTGCCCCATTAATTCCCTATAGATATCCCATTGCTGCCCCATTGACCTCCCATTGATTCCCCACTGACATCCCATTGCTGCCCCATTGCTGCCCCATTGACGTCCCATTGCTGCCCCGTTAATTCCCCACTGACATCCCATTGCTGCCCCATTGCTGCCCCATCGACATCCCATTGCTGCCCCATTGCTGCCCCATTGACATCCCATTGCTGCCCCATTGCTGCCCCATTGACGTCCCATTGCTGCCCCGTTAATTCCCCATCGACATCCCATTGCTGCCCCATTGCTGCCCCATCGACATCCCATTGCTGCCCCATTGCTGCCCCATCGACATCCCATTGCTGCCCCATTGCTGCCCCATCGATATCCCATTGCTGCCCCATTAATTCCCCATCGATATCCCATTGCTGCCCCATTAATTCCCCATTGACATCCCATTGCTGCCCCATTGCTGCCCCATTGACATCCCATTGCTGCCCCATTAATTCCCCATCGACATCCCATTGCTGCCCCATTGCTGCCCCATTGACATCCCATTGCTGCCCCATTAATTCCCCATTGACATCCCATTGCTGCCCATTGCTGCCCCATCGACATCCCATTGCTGCCCCATTGATTCCCCACTGATCTCCCATTGACAATCCACTGATGCCCCGTGGCCCGGTGCCCCACAGCCCCATGCCCTACAGCCTGCCACTTGCCACCCCACACCCCTTGCTCCCTCCCCAGCAGCGTCCCTGGACACCGGGGGGTGACACCAGGGGGTGACACCAGCGGGGATGGAGCCCCCGGGGCAGGGTGCCGATGCCCAGCGCCTCCTGCCCCAGGAGCTCAGCCCCAGCCCCTAAACCCGGCCCCAAGCCCTGCTCCCAGCCACCCGCCATTGTCACCCCAGCCGTGCCCATGGCCTTAAAATCCTTTTCTCGTCCATATAAGCCTGGATCCCTTTCCCAGCGGCAGCTCCCCGACCAGCTCGGTGCCGGACCAGCACCAATTTATTTTAACGCTGCCACTTTTCCCGCAGGTGCCCATGGGGTCAGCCACACACCCACAAACCCCAACCCCGCAGTCCCTGAACGAGGGCACCTGGGTTTGGGGAGCCCCCGCAGAGCCCTTCGAGGCCGCGTCTCCGGAGCTGAGGTTTGCTCTTGGGTTTTCTCCTCCTCCAAGGGTTTCCCTGCCCGGGGGTGTCCCAGGGAAGCTGGAATTTCTGAAAAAAAAAAAAAAAAAAGACTCAGAAAGGGGGGAATTGGGGTTTTGGGGGAATGGGGGTGCAGGAGCGCCCACAGTGCGGGCTGGTGCTGGAGGGGAGAGGCGGCGCTGGGTGTCCCCAAAGCCAGGTCCCTCCAAACCCTCCCAGCCCCGTGACACACAGCGTGACTCAGGGCGGTGACACGCAGCCAGGGGTCCCCAGGGGTCCCCACGGAGCAGGGGGGTCCCCCACACACCCCGTGTGTCCAGGGGAGCGGCCACCCCGTCCGGGGCTCCGCATGCCCCAGCTCGGCGCCGTCCCCGTCCCGTCCCCACGTCGGGATTTCGCTCCCCTGTCGGCGCAGTCGCGTTGCTCCATCGGGCATCTCCGCGCCGGGATTAACGCTGCTCCCGGTTACACCCACGCCACGCGAGGAGGGCGTCGCTGGCGCAGGATGCGGCCCAGCTGCTGCACCGAGCTCAGCACCCCGCTCCCGTGGCGCTGGGGTCCCCTGGTAGGAGCGCGGGGAGCCCACGGGTGGCCGGGTGCTGCGCCACGCACGAGCCATGGGGAGGAAGGTGGCACCGGGGGCCACGCTGCAGGGTGCGAGGGGACGGTGGCAGGGTCACAGCACCATCCCAGGGCAGGATCAGTGCGGTGGGGGCGATCAGAGGTGGCTGGGACGTGGGCTGCTGGCAGGAGGGGGGCGATGGGTGCCGAAAAGAAGCTGGCGAGCAGCCGGGGGCACACGAGGCACGGCCAGGGGACAGGGGGCAGGGGACAGGGGACAGGCGTGCTGGTGGCCCTGGAGAAAACACCGTGCCATTAAAAAGCGCTGACGTGCCCCGGCCGGACTGGCTGGGCGGCTCGGTGACATCCATCCCCAGTATTACCCCAAAGAGCCGCCGCGAGCAAATGGCACCGCCACCATTTCCTTCCAGCTCAGCGAGGCCCGGCCGGGCTGTACTCGTTTGTTTTGCCAGCAATTAAGGGCTAATCACTGTCTCGGGGTGAACGATGGGGGGGTCCTGCCCCCCAGACCACGGCAGGAGCCCCCTTTGCAGGCGCAGCGGTGCGGGGTGGCCGGGTGGCACGGGGCTGTGCCTGCACCCACACGGGGTGGCATGGGGCTGGGGGACACACGGAGGTGGAGCCCCTTTTTGGGGCCATTTTCCAGGCCATTGGGCAATTTACCCACCTGGGGAACCGGGGGTGCAGGAGCAGGGTGCAGGGCTGGGAGGGGTAAAAGCTGAACCTAGAGGGGAGACCTCGGGGAGTCCCCGAGCCGCGTGGGACCGGCTCTGCCCACCATTCCCCAGGGCGTGTGCCGCCTCCCTGAGCACGCAGCGGGGACCAAGCCCTTCTCCCAGAGCCACCTCCGTCACCCAGCGTCACCCCGGGGAGCAGCAGCGCTCCCCATGGGGCGGGGAGCTCCTCCTCCCCGGCCAACCCCGGAATCGCCGCTGCACGCTGTGGCCGCCCTTGTGCACCCACCACTTCTCCCCATGCACCCACAGTCCCCATGCACCCACCGCTTGGCCCCATGCGCCCACCGCCTGTCCCCAAACCCACGGCAGCTGTCCCCATATGCACACCAGCTGTCCCCACGCACCCACTGCCTGTCCCCGTGCACCCACTCCCTGTCCCCATGTACCCACCGACTGTCCCCACGCCCACGGCAGCTGTCCCCGTGCCCACACCAGCCATCCTCTTGCGCACGTCGCTGTCCCTGCGCACAGCCCCGCGTGCCACCGTCCCCACGCAGGTGCCAGCTGTCCCCGGGCACTTGCCTGCTGTCCCCGCACACACGTGCCACCGTCTCCGTGCCCGAGCCGCCGTCCCCGCACACGTCCCTGCTGCCTCGCACCCGCTGTGGACTAAGGAGGTGGGTCCCATCCCTGCAGCCTCCCTCGGCAAACACGGCTCCCAGCCACCTCCTGTTTGCGGGTGTCCACCGGCCCCGCTCCCTCCCGTGCAGCCCCGTGCCTGGCACGGCCGGGCCCCGGGGTGCCACCGTTGGCAGCAGGGACCCCGTGGGCACCCCATGGCTCCGGGCCCTGCGGGGCGACGGCTTCGTGCTCCGAGGAGAGCTACGAGGATGAGGAGGGTGAGGTGAGGGTGAGGAGGAGAAGGTGAGGGTGAGGAAGATGAGGTGACGATGAGGAGGATGATATGAGGATGAAGAGGATGATGTGAGGATGCGGAGGAGAAGGTGAGGATGAGGAGGACGAGGTGAAGATGAGGAGGACAATGTGAGGATGAGGAGGAGAAGGTGAGGATGAGGAGGACGACGTGAGGATGCGGAGGAGAAGGTGAGGATGAGGAGGAGAAGGTGAGGATGAGGAGGACAAGGTGAGGGCACTGGTGTGGCAGGGGGAGTGGCACTGCTCTGCTTCACAGAGGTGAAGGAGTTGGCTGATTTCTGCCTAATTCACCCTAAAGGCCAAAAGAGGGTAGAAGAAACCTGGGCAGGGGGTTTTGGCTCCTGGGGGTGGTTTGGGAGCTGGTTGCGTTGCTTCCCCCTCTCCCCCCCCCCAATTTCTCTAACCCCCAACTCCTGCAGTGCCTCACCCACAGCAGGTGGGGAAACTGAGGCAGGGCATGCAGCAGCATCGCCCTCCCCCCGTCCTGCTGCCCCCGCGCACCCCCATGCACAGCACCCTTGGTGCCTCGGTGGCCCTGAGTGACACCACCTCGAGGCGATGTCCCTGTGCCAGCCACGGCAAGACCAAATTTGTCACCACCCGGCATGGGGGGGGACATGGTGGCTCTGCTCAGAGCCCAGGGTCCCTGTGGGACCACCCTCAGGTCCCCCACACCCCCCCGGCCCCAGCTGCCTCTCGGAAATAATGATAACTGGTGGCGGCCACGATGCCACCCAGCGAGGTGTCGGGAGCCACCGAGGGCCGCCACCAAGGGGCTGAGATGAAAGGCGCTGCGGGAGCGCAAGGTGTCATCACGGCGGTGACACAGGGCTGGGGAATGGCACCCGTCACCTCCCCGGGCTGCTGCAAAACCCTGCCCGGGGCGCAGCGGGGGACACGACCCCTGGGTGTCCCCAGAGAGGTGCCGGGAGCAGCCACCGAGCCCCATCCCAGCTGCCTGAGCCACGCCGGGGGTGTCACCGTCACTGTCACCGTCTGGGGAGGTCTCTGTCCCCCGACCCCCTGGAATGTCCCCAGCTCTGCTGCTGCCGCTTCGGGGCCGAGCAGTGAGGGAATCCCAAACCACACCGCACATTCCCAGCCGTGTAAACAGCGACCTGCGTGCCCTGGGCTCGGTGGCTTCCCGGTGACACAGCGCGCTGCTCGGCTCGGCTCGACTCGGGATTTTAAACACGCGGCGAGTGACAGCCTGGCTGCGAGCTGCTGTTAGTTTGAGCCTGGTAGGAAACGTAGCTGGCCTTTCTCTTTGATTTTTTTTTTTATTTTTCAGGCCCGAGGTGATGGCACCAGGTGGTGGCACCGTGCCGGCTGCCCCGCTGTAGGAAAGCAGGGACCCAGCTGGGAGCTCTGCTCCGGGCAGCTGCTGAGTCCCAGACTGGTGACAATGGTGGGGACTTCATGGCCATGGCCCTTCCCGAGGGATTTTGGTGCTCGTGTTCGGTGCAGGACCCAGCCCCGGGGGTGCAGAGCTCGCCGTGGTGTGCCTGGAGCATCAGGAAGGCCGGGGACTGTCTGGGTAAATATCAGCAAATCCTGCTAAGCCGATGAGGCACCTGCAAAGCGGTCACTGACGCGCTGGGCTTTCCCCAAACTGGACACTACAGAATCTGAATGAGCCGAGACAGGGACCGAGCACCAGGATGAGCGCATTAGGGACGGGGAGAACCCCCCCCAGCCCCCACCCGCAGCCCCCTACACTATGGGGTCACCTCCACCCATCCGGCCCTCAGCAGCCGGTCCCTGCCTGTGCCCGATCCCGTGGGACGCTCAGGACTTGAGCCCCCCAGTGAGCTGCGGGGCTCCCGGCACCATCCCCTGGGAGAACCTCGCTGCCCTCGGCATGGGGCCACTGCAGCACCGCCGTGGGTGCAGGGAGGATGAGGAAGGCTCGGAGGAAGGCCCAGCTTGCTCTGCCTGAGCTTTGTGCCACACCTTGGGGAGGGAAACTGAGGCACGGGGGAGCCCAGCTGCCCTGGCTCGGGCAGATTCCTGCAGCTGCGAAGGACAAGGGCGGCCCTCTCAGGGTCCCACTGTTCTCCCTGTCCTTGGCACTGGCAATCAGGGAGGGAAAGAGAAGGGAAACCGGGGGCTCGGGCAGGGCACGGGGACACAGCACAGCCACAGGGACCACAGGGCTCAGGGACACTCGCCGGGACCCATCCACCCCGTGGCCTCTCTGCGTGAGCTTCAGCAGTTGCTCAGCGGTGACAGCCCATCCCTGGAGGGATTATTAGTTCCTCCCTCATTAAGAAAAGTTACTCACCCCCTGACAGAAACAAGAATATCCTGGAAATGCCTTTGTTTGGCGAGCTCTCGCATTAAAACTATGACCAGAACGGGGAGGGCGGCTGCACGTGATGCAGCCCGGCACGTGTGGCGGGCGAGATGCTCACACCCGGCCGCAGCCCGGGGCTGCCCCGAGCTCTGCTGTCACCCCCACGTGCCCAGTTTGGTGGCCGTCACCATGCTGCTGGGCTGTGCCAGCACCTCCCAGTGCGCCCAGCACCAGACCCCCGGTGCAGCCCTGGGGACCCGCAGCACCCCAAGCCCCGTGCGGGGCAAAAAGGATGGCACCCGCTGCCCCGTCCGCTCGTCCTGCCCCAAGGGAGCCGTCGGGAGGTCCCACGGAGCAGCAGTGGGGCCGAATCCAGCCCTGAGACACGGGGGGACCCTGGGCTTCAGGTATTTTAAGCAGATGAGCAACGCCAGCGCTTATGCGCTTGCTGGATTGTAGGCGCGTGAGTCACGGCCGTGCTGAATCAGAGCTTTAATGCGCAGCGGTGAAACACGCTCGAGTTATGGCCGCCTAAAAGCCAGGGGCTTCTCGGGGGGGAGAGGGCGCCCCGTGGGATGGGGGCTTCAGGGCCGGGGCTGGTGCGTGGCCCTGCTCTGGGGATGGGGGAATCGTCCCCCAGTGCCCAGCTGGGTGAAGGGTGCGGGTCCTGAGCAGGGAGCTGGGGACCCCCCACTCCTGACCGTGAGCACTGGATGTGTTGTGGCCCCATGGCCGTGCTGGTGGCCCCGTGGCTGTGCTGGTAGCCCTATGGCCGTGCTGGTAGCCCCATGGCCGTGCCAGCTTCCCCAGCAGCAGGGCCCAGAGCGGTCCCCCGGGCCCTGTGTTAATCACAGGCTCCCGACCAGCCCGACCAGGCGGGTGACACGTTCCCTGTTCCCCGACACGGCCTGACGCCAGCCCTGCGCTTCCCCATCCCAATTACAAACACAAAACAAAAGAGGAGGGACGTTGGGAGCACAAATCAGACGTCCCCACTGCTCCCAGGGTTTACAGGAGGGCCTCGTCCTGCACAGTTTGGGCAGCCAGAGAGACCCAGCTGGCTTCTAGCCGGCGGGGCACGGAGCCCTGCTCAGTGGGGCAGGAGGCGTCCCCATGTCCCCAACCCTGGGGGACAGCAGCCAGCACCGGGCACCTCATGCCCCCAGAGCAGAGCCGCTGCCCCAGCACAGCTCCCCAGGCCAGGAGGGTGAGCCGAGGGCAGGAATTTGGGCACGGATCCGAGACAGGGGAGCGTGGGCTCGGCCATGCCCTGCCGCAGGGTCTGTCCTTCCTCCCTGGGGACAGCGCGGGGACAATGCACCGGGATGGGCACCACCAACACCTCGAGGCTTCCTCCAGGGCTCGGTGATGTCCAGCACCCAGATGAGGAGATCGGGGCTGGGTTTGCCTTCGGGATCCTTTGTGCTGACGGAGCTGGCTCGTGCTGCAAGAGCTGCGGGTGCGGGACAGCCCTGCCGCTGCGGGACGCGCCCGGTGCCGTCACCCATGGGTGCTGGGACAAGCAGCGACGCATCGGGGCTGGCATGAGCCTGTCGCTGCCCCGCAGGGCCCCCAGAGCCCGGTGGGAAGGTGAGGGATGGACCCACCACCCCCACAGTGACTCAAGAACGGGCTGAGGTCTTGCAGCTGCCCCTCGAGACACGGCTGGTGCCCCGCGGCAGGGGCAGGAGTCCAAACAGCCGGAAAGAAAACACAAAAAATTAACATTAATTTATTAGAATATTCATGAAAAAAAAAACAAACGAGATTCTCTTTACATGTGTGTGTGTTTTTTTTTTCTTTCTTTTTTCCTTTTTATACAAGAGAATTTTCATTGCTTTTATTTTTTTTTTCCTCCTGGAGACAGAGCAGGGCACGCAGGCACACACAGACAGCGACGGCGGGCGCTCGCCCCAGCGGGAGGAAGCCGCGCGGATGCCAGACCCCGGGGCCAGGCACGAGGCAAGGCCCGGGGGTCCTGGGACGGGCGCGCACGAAGGCAGCAGGACAGGGACGATGCGTGACAAGGCACGGCACGAGGAAGGGGAGGCAGCTCTGGCCCCCCCCGGGGTGCTGAGCACCCCATGGCACGTGGTGGGGGCCAGGCGGCACACGGGGGACAAGATGACATGCTTGAGCACGATGCGGGATGGTCCTGAGCCCAGGGAGGGCTGCGAGCCACCTGAACACCCAACGCTCCCTCCCAGCAAAGTCTCGGGGCTCGTTCCAAGCTCAGGACCCTCAGCACCCCCAGCTGGCCCCCTCCTGCCAGCTCCCGGCCCCGCTGTGCCCCCGTGCTGGGTGAGCAGCAGGAGCCGGTCCCCAGCTCTTCCCGAGCTCCTCTTGGTCGTGGGGGAAGGGAAAACATCCAAACCGTGTAGAAAATACAATCATCCGCACGCCACCTCCCCGCGGACGTCGAACCCGGAGGCTGTCTTTGGTTAAGGAGCACCCGGTGCTGTCTCTGCCCCCTGCATGGGATTTTAAGGGGTCGTGCACGGGGCCGGAGCCGTGCTGCCGGGCAGGCGAGGGCAGCAGGAGGTGCTCGCCACGGCTCAGAGGCCTCCAGGGCACTCGGTGGCGGCTCGCAGCGGGGTCCCCGAAGGGCTGGGTGACAGGTAGCAGCTCCAGGAGACGAGAGGCATTGAGGCCCATGCTTGCAGGGCCACTCAGAGCGAGAGGGGAGCCGGGTCCCCCTTGCATGGCTATAGGATATTTAATTTAACAAGACCCGGCGTGAAATGCAGCGCTGGAGGAGGTGTTCCCGGGCAGCAGCCAGCCCCGCAGGGGAAGCAGCCAAGGCAAGGGGACGCCGACATGAGCCTGCGGTCCCCGGGAGGCTGCCGAGGGAGGTGGTCTGTGCCCCAGCCCCCGAGCGGAGCCTGGCTCCCCCCTCCAAGCTCTCCGCTCCAGAATCGAGGCGAGGAGGCAGATAAAAAGCGAAGCAAAGGAGAGGCAAAGCCGTGCTGCGAGGCAGGCCCCGTGGACACCCCGAATTCTCCAGCCAGAGCCCACGCTGCGCTTGCCAGAGCCACCCTGAGGAGCCGCTCGCTGGTCCTGAGTCAACGCAGGTGGGGGCGGCGCTGGGGGCAGCCTCTGGGGAAGCCCTGCCGAGGCCTGACAAGTCCCAGGCCCTGGGAGATTGTCCGTCACCCCCAGGGCACAGCAGGCAGGCGGTGCTGGGTGCCCCGTCCCCTCCACCGCCGACCGTCCCAGGGGCTCCATCCTGCTCCTTGGGGCCGGTCCATGGCTTGCTGGGCAGAGCCGTGGGGGCAGTCCCCGTCCATCTGGGACGGTCTCTCCTTCCAGAACCCAGCGTGTAGTGATAGAGGAACCAAAAAGGTAGGGGGGGGGGGTCAAAGAGGGAAGAACAAACGAAGAGAGAGAGAGAAACCAGACGGAGACGCGCGAGGCTTCACGCGCCTGCTGCTACTGCCCCTTGGGGATGAAGGGCTCCCCCTCCTCCGGCTCCGGCCGAGGCCCTGGGTCGCTCAGGCACCGCAGCATCCGCTGGCTGCTGGGGCTGTCGCTGGTCCCCGGGGTGAAGACATCGTCAGTGCCCGGGGAGGAAGGCTCCTTCACCCGCATCACCAGCCCCTCCTCATCCTCCTCGGGCGAGGGCGGCAGGCCGCCGCAGCCCTTGGGCACCTCATTCGACAGGTCCATGGACTCCGGGGACTGCGGGGAGGCCGGGTCGATGGTGATGATGGGCAGGTTCTCCGAGTCCGGTTTGGGTTCGTAGGCCAGTGGATCTGTGGGGGGCAGAGAGGTGTCAGGCAGAGCCCAGCTCACGTCGTGCTGGTCGTGAACAAATTGGGTCAACCTGGGGGGTTCCAGCAGGGAAGGGGGATGTCGGGGACCTCCAGCTATAATGCACTCCACGTGATTGGGGTCTGGACCCCTGGGCTCACTCCCTCTAGTTTCCGAGACGCTGTTTAAGCCCTTTTTCCCATCTCCACATGCTATTTGGAAAGGCAGCAGCCCTGCTGCCCAGGACTGCAGGGTTTGCACAGGGAGAAGCTGCCCTCTGGTGATAAAACACCGTCTCAGCAAGCACCAAAGCAGTGCAGTGCCGCGTCACGCCGAGCGGGTTACACTCAGGCTCCTCTCCTCCAAGCTGTCCCCAAAAGCGGAGGGAAGGACATACAGGGCAGAAGAGAGACAAAGATGGCAAAGTAAATGTGTGATGGAGAAGCCAGGAGGACAGGGGAAGGTCTGGGTGTTGGGAACTCCTGCTCCTCTCCCCGGCAGAGATCGAGAACGGACAGGGAGAGACAGGGCTGGGAAATATGGCTGTAGGGACAAGGTAAGATGAACTCTGGGCAATCCGGGTTGGAGAGCTGGCAGAGGGACAGAGGGGACACAGGACGGCTCAGACTCCGAGTGCCTCAGCACCCAAGTGTCAGTGGTGCTCAGCGTGACACCGACAGCGACGCTTCCGCAGCAGCTCAGCGCCACCCTACCTGAGCCTATGCGAGCCCGGGACATCGTGGGCGAGTCGAGCTTGTGAGCCGGCACCGTCAGGTAGTTCGCCTGCTGCAATCAGAGCGCAGGGAAGGCAGCGTGAGGGGCTGCCTCCAGGTGAGTGGCCGGGATGAACAGGGAAGGGGAAGCCTTCCAAGACCCCAGGCCACAGGGACGAGCAAGAAGCAACGTCAGCACGCAGAGAACAAACGCACGCATCCTCCCACCCGTGCTGCAAGGACTTGTTGTGAGCCTGCCTTCATGTTGGGATGATCAGAGGGCAGATACCCACTGTCAGCTGAACGCAGCCTCCTCCCCATGCAGGACACCGCTGTCCTTCCCAGGCTGGGAAGCCCTGTCCACCTTCCTGTCCTCCCCGTCCTGCAGCAGCATCCCTGCCCCAGCGTCCCCTCCATACCCTTCGTTCCATCTGCCGGGCTTTCTGCCTCCGCAGGAGCATCTGGTTCCAGGCTTCCTCATAGGGGTCGGCCACAAGCGTGTGCCGGTTGTAGGATCGCAACTGGGAAAATGCCCAAGAAAAGGAGATGGGTTAAAAACCTTGCAGAAAGGCAAAGAAAGGTCATATCATTTCCCTTAGGGATGGGATGAAACAGCCACCAGTGGGCACAGAGCGTCCAAGCAGTTTGGTGGCTCATCCCTTGTACATTAGCATGGGGTGCCCGATCCTGAGCCACCGTGACCCAGCAAGGGTTTAAACACCAGGCTCAGACAACAAGTCAGCCTCCTCTTCAGCATTGTCCCACGAGAAAAAGCCTCTTGGGGAGAGAAAGCCAGACTAAGAACACAAAGGGCTGAGCTCAGGGACACCCTGGCAGAAGTGCAGACCTGGACCCGAGGGTTTCTGGCTGAAGTTGAGCTGGCCACCCCCAGGGAAGCAAAAGGGGCACACAGGGTGCAGAGGCACCGTGCAGGGTCATGCCTTACCCTCTGCCTGGTTTTCTGCAGGTTATTGCGAAGGATTTTCCGGATCTCCTCCTCCTTGTCCTTGGACAGGGCTGGAATGACGCGCTCCGCGGGCAGGGTCTTGGGGTTGATGTTCCTGCAAGGACAGAGAGGATTCAGAGTCACAGTGTGACAGCTCATGGCAGGGCTGAACGGCTGCTTGCCCTGCAGCCACAAACTGGGAGTGTTCACCCCGTAGCCAGGGCCCCTGGGAGGTTCATCATGGCCAGGGCTGGGGAACTCACTGGATAGAGACTGTGGAGACAGCAGAGGGGATCTTGCCCAAACCCCCGCTCTCCACCAGCTCGATTGCCTGCTTCATCTCCATCTTGTGATAGAAAGCGATGAGCTGGGGCTCCTTGGAGCGCTCCCCTGCAATCAGGCACTTCTTCACGTACTTCTTGTTGAAGCGGTTCAGCCTTCCCGAGGACACGGGGGAAGAAGAAGGACGATACGTCATTCCTCCCCCCACCTCAGCACCCGCTCCCTGCTCCCTGCTCTCCTGCTGAGGCCAGCAGAAGATGGATCATTTCCCACAAGCACGGGTCAGGAACCCCTCCAGAACCAGGCAGCCTCCAAAACACCACACCACTGCTCCTACTGACAGTGGACAGACCTGAGCTCCTGCAGGGACTGGCCACCAGCTGTTCCCACACTGCTGTGAGCATTTTGTGGTGTGACAAAGGGGTGCAGCCCCGCAGCCACACTCACCCTCAACCCAGGGCCGTAATTCATCAGGGAGGGAACTTGTGCTGCTACTCCAGCCTGGGGAAAACCCTGGCCTTGGGCTGGGGCATCCTGCTAGGTGGCCATTCAAATCTTTCCCCACGTCACCCCCAGGTCCCCCAAGCCACAGAAGCTCCACACTCACTTGTCTTTCCAGTGGTGATGCCCATAGTGGCCACAGATATCCTCAATCCCCGTCAGAAGGTGATCCAAGAACTAGAAGAGAAGGCCCAGGGCGTGGGCAGCTTGCAGGGCTGCTGCCTGCCTCTCCCCACCACCCTGATGCCCGCTGCCCCAGGGGTGATGGTACTCAACAGGGTGTAAAATTGGGGCCGTGGGGCCAGGATGGGCCAAAGAAGGGCAGCACGGTCCTACATAGCCTGTCTGCTGCACTACCTCCGCTAGGCGGAGGGAAGGTCCAGGTCAGAGCAGGCACTGGGCGACACATACGGCGGACAGCCCCTTGCTCCATCCCCCCTTACCTCGGGCACCGACTTAGGGGCAGCTCCCGCTCCGTAAACCTGCCTGGTTACAGCAGTGGAGGTGACAGAAGCAGAAGGCGAAGAGGGGTAAGGCGGCAGAGAGAGGCATGTGGGAAGGCCGGGTGCAGCGGGTTACCTGCGTGTGGATCTCCTCGTTGATGGAGCGCTTCGTCTCCTGCTTCTTCTTCACAGCCAGCAGGTCCACCAAGGGCCGGATGGTCATGCCCTAGGGAATGGGGCAGGAAGAATCACAGAATCATAGAATATCCCGAGTTGGAAGGGACCCACAAGGGTCATCGAGCCCAACTCCTGGCTCCATACAGGTCTATCCAAAAATTCAGACCAGAGGACTAAGTGCACAGTCCAAATGCTTCTTGAACTCTGGCAGGCTTGGTGCCGTGACTGTGTCCCTGGGGAGCCCAGGTTCCAGTGCCCAACAACCCTCTCAGTGAAGAACCTCTTCCTGATATCCAGCCTGACCCTCCCCTGTCGCAGCTTGACACCATTCCCTTGGGTCCTACCACTGGTCACTAAAGAGAACAGACCAGCGCCTGCCCCTCTGCTCCGCCTTGTGAGGAAGCTGCAGGCCGCCATGAGGCCTCCCCTCAGCCTCCTCTTCTCCAGGCTGAACAGGCCAAGTGACCTCAGCCGCTCCTCGTACATCTTCCCCCCTAGGCCCTTCACCATCTTTGTAACCCTTCCCTAGGGAGGTTAGGCCTCTCCCCGCCATGAAGGTTAAGGTGCCCGGCAGGAGCTGGCTGGGTTCAGCACAGCTGAACCTCAGGGCTCTGTGCTGCTGGCGTCACTTGTGAGCCTGAAGAGCTTTGCAAACCAAAGAGGGGACAGTGGCAGAGGCTGTGGCCATGCTCCTTGCTCTCCATGCCCCCACACGGCCCGCTGCCCCTCTGTAACCACAGCACGACCACCTGCGAGCCACCAACCTGCACGAAGACCGTGAAGAAGATCACCGTGATGATGGCCGTGAGGAACATGTCCCTCATGTCAAAGTGCTCGTAGTCGAGGAGGTAGCAGAGGGAGAAGGCGATGGCTCCCCGCAGCCCCCCGTAGGCAATGATGAACTGGTCCTTCGGCGTCAGCTTCACAATTCGGAACTTGTTGATGAACCAGGTGAGGACCAGGACGCCTGGGGGAGTGGGGCAGGACCTCAGGTGAGCAGATGGTGAAGGATGCCCCCAGTCCTGAAGAAGCCCCCCTCCCAGAGCCCAGCTTGAAGGCCAGAGCAGTGTCATACCCTCAGGGCCACAGGTGCAGGTGGGTGCTCTCCTGCTCATCCCAACCCCATGTCTAGTAGAGAGTTGGCCTCACCCCATCTTTCTGCAAAGCCAAGCACCAGCAAGGTCCAATGCCCACGGTGGAGCAGTGCTCCACCAGTCAACCCCAGTCTCCCCAGCGAGGCACACTAGGACCTTGTAGCCCTGGAGGGAGCCCAGGAGCCAGGAGCGACCCCAAGGACCTTGTCCTCACAGCGGGACCTCACCTAAAACCCTCGCGATGAGGCAGAAGAGCAGCGTGCTGATGACAAAGGTCCAGTTCCAGTAGTGCTGGCCGGCCACAGTGGAGACACCCAGGAAGATGAAGATGAGGGTCTCGCTCACGCTGCTCCACATCTTGAGGAAATACTTGATGGTGGTGTGGGACTTGTGGGAGATGTTGGCTTCCACGTAGGGCCGCATGACCACGCCGGAGGCGATGAGCCTAGGGGCAAGGTCAGGGCACTCAGCAGCCATGGGGACAGTCCCAAGCCCTGGCCCTGCAGGACAGGGCTTGTGAGACACCAGCAATTATCCAAGGCCTCCAGGGAAGACAACACAAGGCTTCTCCTTCCCCCTAGTAGGGCAGGAATGAGCATTGGAGCCAGGAAGCACAAAACCATGGCATTTTGAGCGCTCAGCAGGCCCTGCCCGCTACCACGTGCCCAGAAGAATGGGAAACGGGCTGCCAGTGCTTTGGGATCCGTGGGACAGCTCAGGACAGTCTCTTCCCTCATCTGCCTTCATGCATAACCTGGCCCAAACACACCTCTGGCCCTCATCGGGCACGCACTGGGTGTGCTGGGACCGCCACAGAGATGTGGTTACACCAGAGTAAATCCTCCGAAAATGGGGTCCTGCCCTGGGGACAGGAGGGCATCTCATCCCACCCGTGCCCAACTCACGCCATGATGCCAGAGAGGTGGAAGAGCTCAGCAGAGAGATAGGCCATGTAGCTGTAGAGGAAGACGAAGAGGGGCTCGATGACTCGGATGTGGGAGGTGAAGCGGGAGGTGAAGGCAGCAATCACCCCATAAATGACGCCCACGAAGACGCCACCCAGTGACACCACGAAGAAGCTGAGGAAGCCGAGGATGATATCGATAATGGTCACCTGCTCAAAGTTGGCAAACTCCTCGAAAAGGTGGTAGAGGACCTGGGGATGAGAAGGGAGAGGGGGTTTCAGGCTGCCCTGCTGCCAACAGACACCCTCACCTCGGAGGAGATCTGCTCAGGGACAGCATCCACACAGACACAGCCCCATGGGGGGCAGCTCCCCATCCTCCATGGCTTGCAGGGACACGGTGCAGCTGGACACGTGTCCGGGACAGCTCTGCTCCCCAGCACTGACCCAGGAGGGGCTTCGGTCAAGGATGAGCCAGCAAGAGACTGTTCCTGCTTCCCAACAGGACGGATCCAGGCTGGGGGACCCCCAACAGCCACATGGGGAGAAAAGCCTGCCCTGCTCAGCACGGAGAACAGCCCAAACCTTTTTGCTGGTTTGCTGCTAAAAGGGCAACGAGGAGCCCACCCTGGGCTGCATCTCCCACCCCCAATGCATTTATTTGAGAGATTTCAAAGTAAAATCAGTAAAGTAAAATTTTACTTTTTTAAAGTAAAGCCAAGGTGTCAGGAGGGGGACACTGGTTTCTGAGCATCCCGCAAGGATACTTGAAGTGGTGAGAGGGCAAGGCGCCAGCTCCAGCCTGCCAAAGCTGATTCCTTGGGCATGGGCAGGGACAGATGTGACAGCAGAAGGCAAAAGCGTTCCCCAGGGATGAGAGCGAGGACTCAGACCCTGCAGGGAGCCCCCAGCCAAAAGGGGAGAAAAAACGGCTGGGAAAAGCCCTGTGCTGGGACAGTGCATTCCTCCTCACCCTGTGCAGCACGCCGAGCAGCCAGCCCTGAAGCAGACAGATGGGATATGGGAGAAGAGCCAGGAAAAAGCAGTGCGCTAGACATAAATTTAGAGGTCAGCACAGCAGAGAGGAGGACACCAGGCTGACAGGCGCACCAGCAACTGGACACAGACGTCCTTTGGAACCAGCACAGCCCCCTCTGTGCTCCTGCTCGCCTCCGCTGGGCGGACAGGCAGGGTCCCTGCACAAGGGGCCCAGGAAAGCAGCGTCCCTTGGTCCCCTCCCTGCATGTCCCCTCGCCTTGTAGCGAGGGAGCAGAGCGGGCAGCAGGGCTCCGGGCTCATCACCGAGATGCAGTAGCTGGCTGGGCACGTGCTCTTGGCTCCCCGAGTCTGCCAAGCAAAAAGTTTCACCTTAAACCACCTCTGCGGTGTTTTAGGCTGCTATATTTAGCTCTGCACCTGCAAAAGGTTAGAAGCAAGCAAGAGCTACGCGGCCCGGCAGGAGCCACCTCGGAGCTCGCATGATCCCGTCCGTGCCAGTCCTGGTGTCACTCCAAAGCAAAACCCCGTCCCCTCGTCCAGCCCCTGGGCTCTGCCCCACCACCTCCACTTACGACGGTGACGGCGTCGTTCAGCAAGGACTCCCCGAAGACCAGGATGTGCAGCAGCTCGTTGATGTGGATCTCCTCAAAGACGGCCAGCACGGCCACCGGGTCCACAGCCGAGATGATGCTGCCGAAGAGGAGGTTGGCCAGGAGGCCGATGTGGTTGAGGCCGCTGCCGCCGATCTGGCACACGGCGTACATCAGCCCGCCCAGGAAAAAAAGCGTTCCAGAGCGTCCCCACCACGGCGAAGATGAGGATGGTGCCCAGGTTCTCGGTGAACTGGCGCAGGGGGAGGAAATAGCCGGCGTCCAAGATGATGGGCGGGAGGAGGAAGAGGAAGAAGATCTCGGACCTGAGGATGGGGGGCTTCTCGCCCACCCCTTTGATGAGCCCGCCGACCAGGAGGCCCACCACGATGAGCAGGCAGCTCTCGGGAACGATGTTGGACACCGAGGGGATGACGTGGAAACCTGGAGGGAAGGAGAGAGCAAGGCACACGTTGGGTACAGGATCGGAGGGAGGGCGCCCCTGTGGGAGCGAGGGGCCAGTTCCAGCCCCCCCCGCACTCGTTGCGTGCCTCAGTTTCCCCTTCTAACCGCCTTTTTCCCCATGCTCCCAAGCTGTAAAGCGGAAATTACAGCTCCACCAGGCTCACACACCCAGGGCATTGTTTTTTCTCAGGCCAGAACACAGCAGAGCCCCAGCCCAACACCTGGTGGCTGCTGCCTGGGGTCTCTGGGGCCCCCCAGCCCCTGCGCCAGCCGCCTGCAGCATAGGCGGTTCTCACACAAGCTGCCGCTGGCCCCAGCTCTTCCCGGCAGAGTTACTAATCCCGAGCGCACGTAGGCACTGGCATTTCTCACCCGTCAGACGGCAGGCTGCCCACACGGATGCCGTTACAGGCTTTGGCAGGAGGCGGCAGCGCCGTCCCCGTCCCCTGGTGCCCGGCTCCTACCCGAGCCGCTCCGTGCCTCGCCCTGAGCACGCGGCAGGATTGGAGCGGGTGCTGGGGGGTTCTGAGGGCAGCAATTTGAGCAGCTCCTTGTTCCTCCTCCTGCCAGCTTCGGGAGCAAGCAGGGAAGTTTTACGTGGCACGCTGCAGCGATGCCTGCCGTCCCCGCAGACAGGGGCACAGAGGCGGGTGGGCCATATCTCTGCGGAGCAGAGCTGTTCCCTGGGGTGCAAGGTAAGGCAGAGCTCTTTATTCCCTTTTGAACCAAAGCTTGACCCCAGATGCAGGTCTCTGAGCCAGCCACGACCCACGGGCACACCACCCAGCCACCAAACATCCCGCAGCGACGTGGGCACCCGACATGGCAGGCAGCACAACGCTGGGCAAAGCGGCGCTTCCTCCGATGCACCGATACCCACAGAAGGATTTGGGGCCAGAGGTTCCCTGGATACCCTCCCAGGATTTATAATTATTATTTTGAAGTGAGGCACATTTGTTCCCTGGCAGGGGAATCGGTTTAAAATAAGGAACCCTGACTTGGCATCCCTGACGTTCCTCAGTTCCTTCCGGCTGCGCGGCTGTGCCATCTGCACATCGTTTCACAGCAGATTAAAAAAAATAAAAAAATAAATAAAAACCTCCCTCCTGAGGCAGGCGCCTTGCCACCAGCACATCACCGACCCGGAGCTGCTCTGCTGGCGGCGAGCCCTCACCTTCCCCGAGCCCACAGGACAACGGCTGCGCCCCGGTGCCGGCTCATCTGTCCTCCACCTGTGCAGCGGGGACGGCGCCGCGCAAATAGGGCTGGGGAGGGAAAAGCTTCCCCCGTGCCTCCCCTAAGGCCCTGTAGTGAGTCAGCTCCAAGGACAGGAGCAGACCTCCAATTGCTGTCCAGTTGCAAGCCTGGCACCGCAGAGGCTGGAGGGTTCATGACACCCGGAGCCCCCAGAGGGGCTGGCCACGGCCTCGGCACAGCGCAGGAGGCTCGGGAAGGTCTCGGGTTTTGTGGCGAGGGGCAAGGAGCCCGGTTTCTATCTCAGCTTTGTGGCAGCAGCACCGTATGGGCAGGAGGCCTGCGCTCCCTGCACTGCCACGGGGCTCAACCTGCCCTGAGCAAAGTGTCCCAGGGACGAGGGGAGCGGGGCAGTCGTGGCCCCCCTGAAATCTCTTCCAGAAGGGGCTGCTGCAGCCCTGGCGAGGTGTGGGCACGAGGGGACGTGCCCGAGCTTCCTCCACACACTCTGCCAGTGTCCGGCCATCCGCACTCAGGGATGCCCGGACTGGATACAGTTCCTGATTTACCCCCATGGGATTTTAATTCAGTCCCCAGCCCCCCCTGGAGCCCACGCAAGTGCTGAGCACCCCAAAGCTCAAAGCCAAGGGGCCCCGCGGTGCCGGACGGTCGCACACAAGGGGGACAGCTGTGGCCCAAGCCAGAGGGGAGGTGATAATCCCTTTTCCTAGCACAGCTCATTGGAAACAACCGGCACTTCTAGCACACTGGGCAATCGCATGTCTCAGCATATGCCATCCCTGGCCGGAATAAAGTTTAAAGCTACACAAGCAGCGAGAAGCCTGCAGCAAATTGGTTTTCGCTTGCTGGGTACGTTCAGTCATGAATAAAACACAAACACTGACAATTAAGCATCTCTCACTTCTTCCCCACAGGCCCCAGGATCCCATTAAACTGGAACATTCGCGTGCTGATGTGAATTCAATGTTTTAGAGCCTTTTTGTAGGCCCCTAAAAATACATTCACATGGGCTGCATGTTAATTATGCCTCTGATTTCGCTGAATCTCAGCCATTTTCGCTCCCCACTTTCCCCGCTGAGTATTTTTAGAGCGCTTGAAAGCTCCTCGGCACCAATCTGTTGCTGGGATCCTGCAGGGATGCTGCTCCCAGTGCCAGGCTGGCACCCCGTGTCGGGGACAGGGACGTTAGTGGGGAGAAATGCAGCCGAGCTCTGGCTGCGAGGGACCCAGGTGAGGCAGGGGGAAGCGGCCAGACCCCAGATCTGCCTCTGCATTTCTCTCCTGGAACAAAAGGGAGGCTGCAGCAGGATGCTGCACGTGGCACGGACACATCCAGCGAAGAGGGAAGTGGATTGAGCCTTATGGAAACCTCCTGCTCCTGCTCCCAGCTGCCAAGGTTTTGGTGAAGGGTTATTTGCCAAGGCTGAGCCGTGCCGGGTACCTGCTGCCACCCTCCTCTCCCTCTTCCCTCGCTACCTGGCACAAATATCATGGCTCTGCACAAACTGGGACTCATCTACTGCAGCTCTCCTCTGTGTGTGCTGCAAACCCCTCCTCTGCCTCCAGTGCAAACCCAGCAGGAGCTCAGAAGCAGGGCAGGCACAGCAAGACCTGCAGCACTCCTTTTTTTTTTTTTTTTTTTTCCATCCTGCTTTAAGCACCAACTGCTTTTTGCTGCAGCAAGAGGGCAGGAGGCTGCATCTGTGCAAGGTCCCAGTGGGAACCCCAGCGGGGAGAGCACTGCCTCATGCTGCTGGCACAAGAGGAGGTGCCCTAACAAGAGAGGGGCACGGATGGAGAGGCTGCTCGGACACCAGATGTATGCAGCACCCATCACGCCGCTGCCAGGACACCCTGAGCCACCAAGTCCTGTGGGAGCAGAGGGGACAAGGCAGCCCGGTCTCCGACAGACAGATGGAGAAGCACCTCTGGGTTTCTGCAAGCCCCATCAGGAGGAAATTCCTCCGAGACCCCGTTTCCCCCCCTGCCCTAACAGCGACCCCCAGCCCAGAGCGCGCACAGCCACTCGTGAGTCCTGCTTGGGAAAACAAACCCCACGGAGGCGGTTCCTCCGCTATCAAAGAACATCAAAACTATTAAAAGCAAGAACAGTTGAGTAAACATCAACCTCGACGGCCTAAGCAAACACGGAAAGGGAAATCTGCAAGTTAATGGTTTCTGTTCCAACGGTTCCTTGTCCGCATCACGCATCCTGCTCGTACCCTGCCTGGCGTGGGACTGCCCAGCCCCTGCCCAACAAGGCAAACACGGGGACTCTGCGAGCTCTGGGCTGGGTTAGGGCAGAAACCAGCCGGGAGACTGGTTTTCCAGCCTCACCGTTAACAAAGGTCGAGGAAGGACGTTTGGAAATCACGGTGCTTTGTATTAGAGATTAACCGAGGGCTGCTCCTCGCCCCAGCAGGCACAAGGCTCCCATCTCAGCTGCTCAAGGTCCCTCCGTGTGCTACCAGGGGGCACCCAGGCCGCTTTCCCCAAGGACCTCGATGCTGACGGATGCAGCACCACGTAAATATTTACTCCCAACCCAACAGCCTGGGAGAGACTCCAACCTACATGCTTTTTTTTTTTTTCCCTTCCTTCGCCATAACTGGGTTGCAGCAGCGCTGTCGGATGGGCGGGTGCCGTGCCTGGCATTATATAAGCTCTGTCCCACTGCGTCTGCTCCTTCTCTGCCTAACGACTCAAAATCTGCCTCCACCTCCTGCCCAGGCCCCAGCTCGAAGGGATACGGAGGGAAAGGTGCTGGGAACCCAGCCCAGAGGCAGCACCCGTGGAGCACAGCTGTCCGAGCGAGCCAGACCCCACACGAGCATTTGACCGAAGCGATGCTTCTTGCATTGCAGCTAAAAGAGGCGATCTGAGTGCCCCGAGCTGCTCACAGCCATTTGGAAATCTTCTCTGCAGGCCAAAAGAGGCCAATTTGCTGCTCTCGAAGCACAGGCCACTTGAGAGCTGCTCCGGGAGCTGGGAACCCGCTGTGAAAGGGGACCAGCAGCACCTCCTGGTGCTCAGCCCAGCTTCGTCCCACAGCAGAAAGCCCCCAGGACCACGGGCATGGCGTGCCCATGGGGTCACCTGCCCGCCAGCACTGCCCCATCCCGCCCACCCTGGACTGCTCTCCCCTCTCATCACCCCAGCCGCTGCAGTACAGCTCCGTGGGGCACGGGATCCAAGGTCAGGCTTAGTCATAGCTCTGGCAGCGCTCCCCTGATTTAAGGACCTTTCCCAAAGCAGTGCAGAAAGAATGTTTTAATAGTGTTTTAATCAAATCCTTTAAAAGAACGCTTACGGCGAAAGAAAGGAGAAGCCTTTATGTGCTTCCCTGCCCCATGCCACGAGCTCCCACCCCAGGGACATGGCTGGAGTCTGAGCCACCAAACCTCCCCCAGCCCCTAAAAATTGCTGATGGTCAGAAGCCAAAAATAAAAAACACCAGGCTCCATTTTCACGATGTTTGCCAAGACCCGAGGCACCGGGGGCTGGCAGGACTCAAAGGCGAGCCCAGCCTTCAGCTCGCCCACAGGTGGCCCAGTGCTAAGCCCAGTTTTCCACCACTGGTCCCAGCACGACCTCAGCCCACGTCCCAGTGCCCGGTGATGCCAGCAGGGTACAAGGACACGGCGTGCCCGCCCTGGGGACCAGCGTTATTGGGTCCCAATGGCTCCCAGAGCTGCCACACGCTCATCTCCATGATCCCAGAGCCGGATTGCTGCGAGGCATTGCGTCCCCGCAGAGCTCCCCAAGCAGGTCGAATCTGGTGGTTAACATTTCCTCCTTTCGCGGCAGAAAAGGTGGAGGGAAACCCACCCCACGTTTGGCTTGGCTGGTGTTTCGGCCGGAGCCCGACAAGCGGATGGAGGAATGCAGAGAGATGAGGCCGGGGAGCGGAGCTCCTGCAGGAAAGCTTTGCACGGACAGGGACCGGTGTGGTGTGGGAGAGGATCGGCCACGTTTCCAACCCGCAACCCCTCCGGAGGGCAAAACCCAACCTGTGCACGGTCCTCCTCCACCACGGGCAGCACCGGGAGCGCCAGCAGCCACGAGGGGAGGCAGCACACGGCGCTGGCACGTTCACAGTTAAATGTCACGCTCCTGCGGCTTCACCCCCGGCTTCCCGAGTGCCCACGCACCGAGATTTATGGGAGAGCCACGCTGCTTCCAGGAGGATGTCTGCTAGCTGAGAGGAGGCACGAGAAACGAGGCCAGTTACAAAAACATCCCATTCCCAGGGCTTCAGAAGTCTACGAGAGCTGCTGCAGGCTCCGGCAGGCGTGCGGCAGCCCCTGGGGAGAACCCGCACGGTTATCGGGTGGGGATTACATGGCCCTTCCACCCCCTGGGAGATTTGTGCTGAGAGGAAGGAGGTGAGCGCTGGGTTAGGCTGGACGAGGAGGCAGCAAGGTCCCAGTGATGTACCAACGCACCACGGCCATGCCACCGCGCTTGCTGCAGCCCCGGGGACCCCACGGTGGGACCGGTGGCATCGTGGCTGGGGCAGGGATGTGCTGTGGGGTGTGCAGCGGTGCTGGACAAGCCCAGGGAGAAGGCACCGGGCCGGGAAGGAGGCAGCGAGGGGGAGCAGGCACGCTCAGCAGGGCTGCCCTTCTGAAGGACACTGCAGAGAGCACCGGCTGTGGGAAGCACACGTGGCTCAGCAGCGCCAGGGCCCCTCCAAAGGCCGCTTTAACCCTTCTGGGCAGTGGGCTGGCAGCAGCCAGGTGGCTCCTGCTCCGTCAGCAAAGCCACCAGCGCGGCGGTGACAGATGCAGGGGGGTGCTGGCTCCTTCCCGCGTGACACGGGAACTGCGGAGAGCCCCGACACATGGACGCTTTCCTGCGCAAGCCCCAGATGAAGCCACCCGTGTGTCACCAGCCACGGGGGCCGGGCACTTGCGAAGCCGTTTCCCAGCCCGCCGAGGCACTGCCAGGGCCGGAGGAACGGAGCCGGGCGGTGTCTGCACGGGGAGGCCAGGGGACAGGACCGGGACCTCGGAGCCAAGAGGTGTGCGGGGGATTTCTCACAATTCCCCCTCCAGCAAACCCAAACCCCTCGCAGAGGAGACCTGCACGTCGGATCACAAAATCGGGTGCTGCAGTGGGGAAGGTTTTCGTACTCCGCATTTTGGGGTGGCAAAGGGCTGAGGATGTAGGAGCAAGCCGCAGGCAGGGCTAAAGCCCCGCGTGGATGGAGGAACAGAGCCCTGCTGCCAGCTCTCCTGCCATGCTGATGTCTCATTAGCTCCTGCTTTACCTGCCAACCGTTTTCCACAGCAGACCTCTCGTGCTGCTGAGGCCCCGCGTTCCCTCCCTCTCCACGGGTCCCCCCTGCCCCACGGGGCCATCACAGCACCGGGATGCCGGGGAAAGGCTGTCCCGGGGGACGTCCGCCCCGCGGCACGGGGCTGGCAGGGGACAAGGAGCCGGTCCCTGCGCTCTGCCAGCCCTTCTCTTGGTGCGTGGGGGATTTTGGGGGATTCACAGCCTGTGGTCGTAGAAACAGCTGTGACTCCAGTTCCCTGGTGTTCCTCCTCGCTGTCCTGCCTGCTGGGGCTGCGAGGAAAGGGCTCCCCACGTTGTCCCCACGGCACAGCAGCGCAGCTCCCCGAGGCCTCGCTGCTGGCAGCCCCTCTGCTCCCAGCTGCAACCCATCGAGACAGCATTTTGCAACCCGCCCCCGGGGGAAATAACCCGTCCTGCGCTCCCAGATCCTGACCGCAGCTCCAAAAAAGGAGCCGGACTCCTCTCTCCCCTGCGCAGCAGCGAAGCACCCGGCCATACGCCGCCGCTGCCGTTGTCCAAAGATCAGCCAGGCTTTGCTGATTGCTCCTGGCCTGCAGCACAGCCTCCTCCCGGGATGTCTCATGGCTGCTCTAAGTGCGTCTGGCCTCTGTCTGCCTTGTAAAAGGGAGAGGATCCATCGAGCAGCCTGCACACACGGAGCAGGGAGCAGGGCACGGAGGGAGGAGCCGGAGCCACACGCACCCGGCCCCGCTGCCGTTAGCGGACGTAGCGGGGAAGTCTCCAGGGAAGGGGACGAAAATTGAACTTGCAGCAAAGGAATTAAAGAGCTGGTGATTTACACCTAAAAATAGAGCAGAGCCACAGCTCCTGTCACCCTGCAAGGGGAAGTGGGAAAAGCACGGCACTTAAATTACATCCATCGCGGCTCCCAGGCTCCAACGTCACCACCTGAGCCTCCAACCCCTCCGGCACACCACCGAACGGGCTCGCTCGGGGCCTGCCCAGCCCGGGCAGCTCGGTGGGGCTGGTCACAAACCGTGCTCTGCTCCGCCACGGAGCCGGCAGCATTTTCATGCAAGTCCAGGTCTCCTGAGGACACTTCTGCAGCTCCGGCGGGCTGATGGCAACGATTTGTGTTGGCTGGGGGAGACCTTTCAGAAAAGCATCCCATGGCCTCGATGCACAGAATGGAAATCTTTTGATCTTCCCCTCCAAAATGACATTTTCTGTTTAGAAGTTGACATTTAACTTCTATTCTTTAAGGTACAGGTACATAAAAAGCTCGCAAGCAGAACAATTTGCTCCAGATCAAACAAAACGTTCCGTTCAACCCTCATTATTTTCCTGCCGCTAATTAGGAAGAAAAGCCAAGAAATGGGAACCTAATTAATTTATACTGCTTCTCGTGACTCACTGAGTTAATGCAGATCCCGCAGCGGGGCTGCAGGGCCAGCACCCACCCAGCGCTCAGGATGAAGCCGCCCCTGGCCTGGATCCCTGCAGGATCCGTCCCCCTGAACACAAGGTGCCCTGGCTGACTCCCAAACCTTGACGACGAGCTCAATTATACATATATGCCTCTAGAAACCATGTTGGTGCTGCACGGCAGTCAACAGCCATTAAGTCCCGTTGCTATTTGCTGCAGATACAGCCTTTATTTATTATTTTTTTTAGGTCTGACGTTACCATCCCACAGCCCTTGCTCAAACAGCCGGTCCCACCGCACAGCCACTGAATCGCCCCTTGTTTTCCTTCCCTTCCCCTCGCACTGCAAACAAACTGGGGGCGACGGGAAGGGAGTTTGCTGTGATAGGAGATCAATAGGTGCCTGGCACAGCCTCCAGCTCGCCTAGGCTTGTGTGCTCAGCCCGTCTGCCTACGGCGAGGCAAGCGTGCACGAGAAGGTGACCTGCCCGGCCCCTGCCGCTTTGCAGGAGATAAGAACGACGTTGATGGAGTCAAACCCTGCATGACTCAAACCCTGAGAGCTCCACAACCACCTACATCAAGGGAAGGCCTTCACCCCAGGCAAAGGGCTTACGGCGTCTCCGCACCTCGCCAGGAGGGGCTTGCGAGGGTTTTGCGGCAGGGCTGGTGAAGTCTGAGAGCCTGGCAGCTGCACCATCCTCCTGCAGCAGCACTTTGCAGCCAGCTCCTGCTCGTGAGCCCCTAACAAAGCCTCCGATGGAGGGGACACATCTAGGCATCCTGCACCCCCGAGGCGGCTGGAGGAAGCACACGTGCTTGCCTTTCCCAGATCTCCTCTGGGGACCTTCAGGGAGCAAAGCCCACGCCTCACAATGGGGTAAATAGAGAAAATGCTGCAGCCAGAGCCTTCCTCCTCAGCAGGATGCTGAGTGAGAGCTCCTCGTGCCCCTTGTGCACCGAGGATGGGATCCAGAGCATCAGCACGGCTGGCCTGGCACACCGCAGGATCCAGGGACAAGGAGAAGGACAGCTCAGAGCCGACCTGGGGTGAGAGGCTGTGCTATTCTGTGCCCAGAGCCTTTTAGAGAGGTTCTATGGAGCCATTTAATGCATTCTGGCTGCTAGGACGAGCAACAGCCGAGGGAACTGGCGATACCTGGAGCGGGTCTGGTGTGCCGTGAAACCAGCCGTCGCTGCAGGGCACCGGGGGCACTGCTCCTCTCCATCCCAGTGCCGGCCACTGGTGGGAAGGGCTCAGGGCACGAGGAGCAGCCCATGAACCCCACGTGAGTCCGCAACAGCTTGGCAGGGCAGGGCGAGGAGTCCTGGAAAGGGAAAAGCCTCTTCTGGTAACCCAGCGCCTACAGCAACTTCATGCAGGAATGTGCCTCTCATCCAGCCCCTGGTGCCAGCGCCTTGCCTTTCCTCGGAAGCACCCACGTGGCTCCCCCAGGGCTGCTGGCTCCGCTGAGGGCCGCACCAGCCGTGGCAGGAGTCATCTGGCTCCAGGGGGATACAGGAGGGCCAAACTTTACGCCCTGGTGGTGCAGCCCCCTCCCAGCCACAGGCAGCGCCAGCAGAGAAATGCTCACGGATGATTAATGTACTGCCCCCCACCAGGAAAACACAAGGTTGTGTTTTAGTGCAGGGCTGGATTTGGGGATGCAGAAGGGTCCCGAAAAGATGAGCAGTCTGGGGAACGCAACCAAATGCGCCCCTTCATCCTGCACCAGCTGCAGGCAGGGGCTGCAAGCAGATGAGCCGCCCTCCCTGCCTGCCCTGACGTCCCTCCGTGCGTGCGCCCCCGCAGAAGCAAAACGCCCCCCTCGGCAAGGGAAGCCTCGTTCCCCCTGCACAGAGCCCTGCTGGAAGGTCGCAGGGGGTGAGGACGCCGCGCTCCGGCCAAATGAGATGCTGGTGCCTTGGGACCTTGACGGCAGCGCTGCAGTACTGCAGCGCAGGAGGAGGATGCAACGAGCCCAGGCACACGAGGCAGATCTGAATCATCTGCAGGCACCCTGGCTATCAGCCTGCCAGGATGGGTGCACCGCCCTGCAGAGAGCTGCTGCGTGCACTCACAAACAAGCTGCTTACGCAAACGGAGAGAGCGACTACGACGACGGGAGCTCTCTTTCCTGGGGCCCAATGCAGACCGAGCACGCGGGCACCCAGAGCCCCTCCGGCACGGAGCTGGGGACGGGTGCCTGCTGCTGGATTTGCAATTTGCCAGCTCAGCTCTTCCCCGCCTTTCTTCCCAGGCACCCGGCAGGGCACAGCTCAGGGAAACCCGCTGAGACCTTTGCACGGAGGATCTGCAGGCTCACAGCACACCACGCCTGGGGATCCCAGCAGCTTACCCGGCGCCGTGCCGCGGCACAACCAAGCACGCACCGGGGCTTTCCCTCGCAGAGCAGCGAGCCCAGCACAGAGCTGGAACATCTCGATGCTCAACCTCACCACATCCTCCCCACACCGGCTCATGCTCTGCAGGCGCTGGCTTCCGCACCCCGTCCAGCTCGAGAGGATTTCCTGCTGGAAAATCAAGAGCGAGGGTGCCCCCGGCGAAGGCTGAGCTCTTCCCAAATTAAACCTTGCTGCCCTGACCAGGAATGTCTGCTCACAGCCAGCTGAGCCCGAGCACTCTTTAATCTTCCCTCCCCAGCCCGAAATGATACACTAATTAACCACGACGAACTGACATTAAACGCTTTGCCCCGCTGTGCTGCGCCGTGCCGCAGGCAGCAAACCGCAGCGGCAGTGCTGGTGCCCTTCGGCAGGAAGGGGCCCGTCCCGAGCCTCCGCACCAATTTACTGGCAAGTGCTGCCACTTGTGCCAACCTCAACCAGCCCGTGCAGGGCTCAGCCCTGCCAGCACCGCCCCGGAGAGCTGGCCCCGACACGGGGCATGCAGCACAAGCACAACGCTCGGGGGAGAGCAGCAGGACAGCCGCCGTGTGGGACGGAGCTGGCCTCCAGGACAGGACAGGACGGCCACCTCCGATGAGGCTGGGGCAGCCCAAAGCCTGCCCGTGTCCCACACGTCCTTGTCACCCGGTCGGTGGCACCTCGGCTGGGTTGACAGAGCGCTGCTGGAGCACATCGGGCTGGGCAGCACCAGCTCCAGCAGAAAGCATCCGTGCGCCGCAGGAGAGCACCGTGACGGTGATCCGCGGACAGGAGCGTTTAGTAGAAACACTTGAATTTTTTTGAGAGCAGGGAGAACTGCTGCAACAAAAGGCACGTACCCTCATTTTATCTCCGAAGCACTCACAAGAAATTAACAGATCAATTGGGAGTCTTTTACAGAGCTGGTATTAATTTCCTCTCAGCTGTAAAAAGGAAATGAGAAACAAAAGACATTAAATGGACTTGCCCGCGTCCCCAAGCGAACAGCATGAGAGCTGGCATCAGAACTCAGCAGCTCCCAATTTCCAGTCCTATGTTTAGATAATGCCTCTCCTTCAAACCAAAAGGAAAGCCAAGGGCACTCTGCATGAGAAGCAGATATAAAGAAGGATCTACTCGCTATTACAGGAGGGACCCATGGCGCCCTGGACTGTCACCCAACGGCTCCAGAATTTCAAGCAGGGAGGAAACACGGAGCCACCCGCAGATGCTGCTGGAGCAAGCAGTGATGCCTGGCATCTCGAAGAGCCCTGGGCTGCTTGGTTTCTTGAGGAGCCCTCTCCCAGACCCCGTGGGGCAGAGCTGTGAGCACAGCAGTGCCCCTTCGCCTCCCGATGGGAACGAGGGAGGCGTAACGCAGCCTCACCGGGGCTCCTGCTCGACGAGATGCTGTAAAAACCAACGTTCTCCTCCAGAGGAGCTTTGGAAAACTGCTCAAGGAAGGAACTGCTTGGCGCTAGGTGCCAAGCTGGATATGAAAAACCTCCACCGAGTCCAAGGTACCCCCGGTAGCCCCGGTCCTGCCAGCTCGGTGCTGGCATTCCTCTGGCGGGCACGTTCCCCGGCCGCTCCCAAGCCAGGGGCTGGGATTACCAAACCTGCTGAAAGCCTGCAGAGCGGCTCCACGCTCCGTTTTGCTAAGGCGTGACCGTGTGAACCTTCCCCTGCCTGTGGCAGTGGTCCAGCAGCCGCTGGGCACGCGGGGCCAAAGCTCTGCTGCGGCTGCTGCAGGACTCAGGCTGAGCCCGCAACCCCGTCCCGGGGCCGGTGGCATCGCACCGGCACGCTGGTACGGCTGGGTTCTTGGGGGCACGGCTCATTTACCCCAAAAGACTGAATTTTCTATATGCCAACAGCATCCTCATCTGGGTTTGTATCCTCCAGCCACATCAGAGAGGTGACAGCAGCTGGAGTAGAGCTCTTTGAGACGGCCCAATAAAAAAAAGGCTACAAAAACCGTTCCAGCTCCACGGAAAAGGGCCAGGAGCTAAACATAACCGCTCGGCAGCTGTATTTTTCTCAGACTTCTTCAGCTGCTGCAGCGTGCGCTGGATGCCACAAATAGCTGGGCTAGGAGGGGTCGGTGCAGCCGATCTGGCTGAAGCCGTGGGCTTTCTGCAATAAAACCGTCCACGTTACCTTTGTACAGCACAAAGCTGAAGCTCACACTGCTCCGTGAAGATACTGAACTGCTCTGGAGCAGAAGACACTCAAGGCGATGTTCGGAGACTGCTGGTCGCCCAGAATAAGACTGCAATCGCTCTCCCAGCTTCTTGCTTTCAACCACATGGTGCAGCATTTAGTAACTGGTTCCTGCTGGCCCTTGGAGCCCCAGAAAGAGTTAAACCTGAGCGAGCCCAAGGTGACCACTGGTAAACTCCCCAGGCAGAGCAATGCCAATCGCCCTTCCCAGGAAGGGCAGATTTCCTACCAGGAACACGGGCAGGAAAGACAAACAAAAGCTTTTCAGGAAACAACCTGCTGGTAGCCACTGCGATCAGAGGGAGGATGCGATTGCAATATCTCCCCGATTACTACCGGACTTCGCGAACCGAGACAAAGCCACGCCACCTGCAGCACACGACGGCGGCGAGCCGGGAGCCAACGCGAGTGTCCAGCCGCTTAGCCTCTTCCTGAGCTCCCCGCGGGAGCTGCCGTGACGCAGTTTCACGCCAGGACCCGAGGGGCTGACGAGTCCCAGGGGCCGGGAGCCACCTCTTCAGGCACCGTTTCAGCCTTCCTGCGCTGCGACAGGGTCGGTCCTCCAGCATCCTTCCCTAGCAGGAGCATGCACGGTGATATTTCGTGCCCAGCCAACCTAATGTACGTGCTCCTGGTGGCAGATGCTCTCTTTTCTACGCGGCATTTCACAGGCACGAGGAGCCCGTACGTTACCCCAGGGACCGGGACTGCAGAGGGAAACTGAGGCTGGATACTCCAGCTCTCCTGTTTAAAGGTCTGCTCACGCTTAAGTCTGTGCCTGTGGCATTTGTGCTGCTAAAACCTCCAGCACCAGGGCGAGAAGCTGCCTGCTGTATGGATTTGTCACTAAGATTTGGCATGTCGTGACTCCTAAACGCAGAGTAATTCCAAGCCCTGAAAAAACCCTGCTGTAAATCTCCAAAAGGGAGCCTGCTTCTGCAGATGTGCCTCCTGCAGGCTTAATAGAGAGAGGGGAATGATTTCTCTACCACCACCCACTATTAAGTGGAATTCAAGAGCCGTCCCTCGAGGCTGATTGTGTTACGACTTTCTGGAGACAAAGACCATTGCATGCTATGATGTTTATGAGTCACTCCTGGGCAACCCGAGGAAACGCATTTGTTCCCTTCTGATTACGAGAAGTACTTTGTACTCTTCAACTTTCCACTCCGGGATCTCAGAACATCGCACCAACTTCTTGAGCCTTCGGTCAGCCCTGTCCCCATCACATCCATCGTGCTGGGGATGGAGCTAGCACGTGGGCCAAGCTCTCTTGGAGGCAACCCCGAGCCATGCGGTGACGTACCACCAAAGCAAAAGCTGCCCAGTTTTCACCACGTGGCTGTGAGCAGCGATCAATCTTTGATCTCGCCTTGGCTGAGCAACCCGCAGCAGCAACGTGTGTGTGCGTGCCTGCCTGCAACGATTTTAATTTCAGTTCTTCGTTCCCAAGCAGAAGCACGCGGGTGTTCTTCTGCCCGAGGACAGAGCAGGAGAACAAAACACCACAAGATATCCCTCCCTCAATTAATACACAACTGGAAGGTGCTGGAAAATTAGAGAGAGAAGCGAGATACCATCAAGCATCACATAGAATAGGCGGCGATCGTACGACTCGCCTCAAGCAGCAGCACATCCGTGGGCAGGAGAACCAAGCATCGACACTTGGCCAGAGCCAAACTATGGCCACAATTCCCCTTCAAAGCTTCACTTTGAAGCCAGCCAGCAGAGATTTCAAAACCCCAAGGCTGTTATCAAGCTGCACCAGAGAGAGAGGTGCACCAGAGAGGTGCAGCTCGGCTCTGGCACCAGAACTGGAGCTCCGTCTCTGCTCAGCTAGCCCGTGTTTTCGTGGAGTATTCCTGATGGATTTGGTTTTCTTTGAACAAATTAAGCCTTGGGGACACAAAAAGAAAAAAAAAGAAAGTAATCAAACGTTTACGAGGCAGCTGCAGTAATTCATCTTCATCATTGCTTGCTTAAAGTTTCCTCTTTCAGTGCCCACAACTGCATCCAGAGAGCGCCTGCTGGGGCGATGCTCTTGGCGCAGGACTGCCTCCTGCACGACCCTGGGACAGCCCAGAGCCAAACCCCAGTCCCCTGAGCTCTCCAGTTCCCCTGAGCTCCCTTGCAGCCAAGGAGCTCCGTTCCCTGTGCCGCAGATACCCGTAACCCAAAGAAGGACCCTCTCCCCTTCCCTCCAGCTCCAGCCAGTTTGCATTTCTCTATGAATGCTTCGCAACCTGTTTTGCCACGCTAATTGAAGGCAGCAGACTACTTCTCCACCCCACTAATTTTTAAGGGATCTCTGGCAGCTTTGGGTATTATGGATAAGCTGTGGCTGCGTGCCTGAGATGTTCTGGGGTAGAGGACATCACTGAGACCATCTGATGCAGGGTCCTGAAAACCAAACAGGCCAAATACCAGCTCCTTCTGCTTCTACCCCCAAACCATCCCAGGTCTATCTGAGGTCTCAGGGGAGGGACAACTTCCCTACGTGTCCCTGAGAGCTGGGCCACCGCTGGTCCAGGCTCTGGCCATTGCGGGACTTTGCCAGTCAACACTCACATCCCAAATCCCACCTGCAAGCTTTGTGGGAAGCTCGCCCTTCCCCTGCCCCTGGCACAATTAATAAATGGGACAAAACAAAAGCTTCAGTTCCCGAACGGCCTTTGGGTTCAGAAAGCACAGCAGGTGACCAGGTCCCCGTGCAGGGGAAAGTCACGACTGCAAATCACGCAAAATTCTGTTTTAATGGTCATTATGCCTCGCTGGGGAGGTCCGGGCTGTGATTAGCAGCACTGCTCTCACAGGCGTGTTCATCTTTCCCCACTCCATCACCATCCTGTACTCCACAGCAGGAACCTTTCGCTCCTCCAGCCCTAATTAACGTAATGGTTTTCTCAGACCCACGGAGGGAACAGTTTGGATGCTTTTTTTTTTTTTTTTTTTTGCTCAGACATCAGCAACGGGCAGACCAGGAAGAAAACAACACCGTGGACGTTCCTTCTGAGATGGCAAACCAGAAAGGGAGAGAAGGCAAACCACAGCAAGCGCTGGATCATTCCCCGACGAGGAAGCCGAACGCAACAAGTCTGCATTAGCAGAGGCTGTTTAAATTCATTAGCACGACAATTTACACTTGGGTGGCACCAGCTGCATCAGTACTTCAAGCTCCTTCCCTTGGTTATTCACCAGGCCTCAGTTCCCCTGCAGAACAGCCCCCAGCTCGCCGACACAAATGGGGCGACGCGTGCCGGGCTTTGGGGCGCTCTCAGCCCGCACGCCTGCCCGCCAGGCTCCCGCCTTCGTATTTGCAGCCCCTGCACATAAGGAGCGGGCAGGCTGTAGGACAAACCTTGGGCTCCCCGAGGGAACCCACATCAGAGTGCCCAGACCCAGATGACAGAGCCCACAGAGCCTGCGGCAGCCCAAACCCATCCCAGCGGAGCGGCTCTGCCATCGCCTGGCCCCGCCGTGCTCCCGCGTCCTCACCCCACGGAGCCTGCGAGCCCTGCCAGGCAGACGGCGAGCAGAGATAACTCCCAGATAACGGGGAGCAGAGATAACTCCGGGCGTGCTCTCGCCACGCGTCATGCACACGTATTTCCGACACGATGACGAAGGCTGAAGCACGTCCGAACGTTTCTTCTCGTCTCCTTCCCGAGCCGTACAAACGGCATTGCTCTCCCGGTGCTGTCCCTTCGTGTCCCGTCTCAGGGATGAATTTCTGCACCCCAAACCTGCTGCTCCCCGCTCCCTGCCTCCAGCACAACAGGTTTGCTACCCGGCTCATTCACCCCAACAAGTCCTCGCCCCCAGCTTTCAGGTTTTTGTGAGACCTCCGGGGTGGCCCCTCCAGGAGCACCCAGCCCCAGGAGACGGATGCGGCAGGCTGAAAACCAGAGGGTGGCATTTGAAAAGCGCTCAAGCGTTTTAGCACCCAAGTCTGGCTGTCAGACTGCAGCTGTCAGCCTCTAAAAACGTTCCCTCGCCAATTTGGAAACCGTCCCCACTCCTCCGAGCGCAGGATCCGACCCGCCGTGCCCACAGCTGCCCCCAGCCTCCGCCAGGCTCGCTCTGCCCACAACCCCACGTGCGTTGGTCATGTTTTGCTCGTCTTTTTCCAGCTCCTATCACCAACCCGCAGGCCCCGGGGACTTCCTTAATCTCGTTCCTCTCCAGACACCAGCAGCGACAGGGACGGCCAGCCGGAGCTGGCCAAAGGCAACCAACCGCCCCCGCAGCGCCGCCGCTGAACGCAGGAGCTTGACCCGCTGCGTGCCTCGTGCCCTGCAAACGGTGCTGAGACGTGTCACCAAATCCCAGGGCTTTGGGCTCCCTCTCTGCCAGGACAGCTGGCTCTGCAGGGACACGCTCCCCAGGTGGCTTTAGGGCGCTCTGACAAGGACAGGGGCGATGAGGGGCCATTTTCCTGCAGGCACCGGGACGGTGCTGGCTGCTGCCAGACAGGCCGTGAGAGACGGAGACACCCCGCACAGCCCCGGCCCAGGCACACAAACAGAGCAAGGGCTGCGAAGGGGGCAGAGAAGGCAGAGCAATGACTCAGTGATTACTACGGGCTCCGAGCAGAGCCCGCTCCACCGGGCGCTGAATTAGCGTCTCGCACGCACCAGCGAGCAAAAGCAGGGCAGGAGAGCTCGGCCACATAGTGCTGCCTCGCAGGTACCCTCTGCAGCAGTCCCTTGTGCAGACGTGTAGGAAATAACGTCCCCGATACCTGCTTGAGCTGCTAGGTGCAGCGGTGAGGCTGCTCCGTGAAGGACCGTGGGGACCTGGGAGCTCTCCGATGCAGGAGAGCCACTCGGTGCAGCTGATCCTACAAATAACACGGCCGTCCTCCATCAGACCTGGCCCCAGGATGGAAATGTGACTGCTGTGCTTTTCTGTTTTAAAAGGCAGGACCTGAGACGGGCTTTGGGGACGCAGCTAACCCCGCAGGTGGGCAGGAGCGGGTGCCGTGGCTGGTGGTTTGCAGCAAAACTCCGACCACCAGGCCCCAGGCCGGGCCTGGACGAGCCAGCGAGGGGACTGCTCACCACAAGCGGCTGTTTACAGCCCTGACTCACTCCTTCCCTTTCCCCCGAAACGGAAAAGTATTTACAGCTGAACCCGAACGCTCCTCATTGTCTCCTGGAGCCGTTGGAGCTGAAAGGTCGTTCCCCTCTGCTGCTGGGCTCAGGTCCTGTCCAGCCGGTCCTGTGCTGGGGACGGCACCCAGCCCTTCCCCACCCGCTCCTCCAGCGCCCTGCAAAGGAAACCCTCCCGGTGCCCTTACAAAGCCCTTGCAAACAGCCTCGAGGAGGTGAGTAAGGCAGCAGGGAGGCCGGGGACAGAGGGATTGGGACGTGCCGTGGAGGTCTGATGTCCTGGGGACACGCAACAGGCTGAGGCAAAGTCTCCTAACGCTGCTCCGCTCCTGGCACGGTCACCGCCAGATGTGGCCTGCACGTAGCTGGTGGGGCGTTGGAAAAGCCTGGTCGTGTCTGTCCCTCCCCCCCCTTCTCCTCCACAGGCTGAAAATACTGCTCGAGCACGAAGGGAAGCAGGCAGCAGGCAGCAGCAGCCGTGCCCTTCCGCGCTGGGATGAGGCAACGCAGAAGCAGCCCACGCCTGCAAGACACGCGTCGGTCACAAGCGACATGTCCCGTCCCAAAAAGCGAGGTGCAGGAGTGAAATGAGGGGATGAAATGCCTTGAAGGGGTGTCCCCAGGCTCCCTTTATGTCTCCCCTGAAGTCCCAAAGGCTGTCTGTGAATTACCCAGAGCAATAAGGAGAAACTGAGCAACAGGACGAGGGTCTGGCTGCATCTCCTGGCGCAAGGAAGAGCTCTGTACGTGCTTCCGAGCCCCTGGACTGCCTACGCTGTGTGGTCACCCTGTGTTACCCCAGGTGGGGACACCCAGAGGCCATGTGCGGGGCTGAGACATGGCAGTGGCTCTGCAGGGCGCTCCTCCACCGTGCGCGGCTCCACCACCGGCCCACCCAGGGGCATCCTGAGCTGCAGGAAGGGGAGGTCGGGAGGCACCGAGCCCTCACGGGCAACAAAGGCCAGGTCCCAGCCCAGGCTGCCTGAATTCCTGAATTCCCCCGCGTTGAGGAAAGCCCCTCGCTTGTCCCCCGCACCGCTGCCTGCTCCCGGAGCATTGAGCCGAGTGCGCTACCAGCGCCTGCGGGGGAAACAAGGCTTGTTTTGCTGCTCCTGCAGAGCTTCTTCTGATGCAGGACAGGATGGATGGGGCGAGTATGTAGATGTGGAGCGGCGAGACATCCGTGCAGGTCACAAGCCGAGGGAGCCTGAATATTCAGCTCTACCAGCAACGTGGGAACGGCACGCCGAGCCAGCCCCGCCGTCCCCCTCACTCTGACGCAGTTTCAAAACCCTGGGGAAGAGGACGAGGAAGAGGACGATGCCCCGTTACGGCTCTGCTGCCAAAGCCCCTGCTACTTCGGTAGCCGAAGGTATGGTTTTGGCATCAGCAGCATCCCTGCAGAGCACCTGCCATCCTTGAGGGACCCTTGCCAGAGTTGCAAGGCAGCTCCTAAAATACTCCCCATCACCGCACAGCCCTGCGCAATACTTTTAATGTGAACAAACCAAGCTCAGCTGACGACCAGAAATAACTTTCCACGCAACGCAAACAAACCCTAACTTCAGGGAAGGCTCCCAGAACAGCTTCTGGCTGCCCAAGGGGACATCCCCGTGCCCCACGGGCCCTCTGCTGCTCATGGGGGGCTTCGGGCAGCGAGCAGAGGTTCCCAAATTGTGCCCTGAGTTCGGCCGAGAGCAGGGCCCCGGCTGGACAGGGGCCAGCCGTGTTAGCCCCTCCTTTCTCCTCCGGCTTCCGCACAGATACTCCTGATTTCATCACTCTTTACTCCCCGAGACAGACAGCAGAGAACGCGGTGCAGTAGCCCCGAACAGCTAGCAGAGGTCGCTTAACATATGCTAGGTGAGGCATGGGAAAAAAGATTTCAGGGCCGCGTTTCCTGCGGCGAGGCTCCGTTCAGCTACGCGCGCTTTGAAGCATTTTGCTCCACGGGGGAAGCCCGGAAGGGATGAAGCCCGCGTGTCCTGCCTCGCCGCGCCGGTCTGCTCGCCCGGGAAGCCTCTGGGTCGGAAACGTTTTCACTCGTTTGCCTACGCGTGAATAAAACATGCAGAAGGGATTAGGAAAATGGGGTTTTACCGGCCTGTGCACGCTCGCAGCAGGCTGGGAATGGGATGAGATATTTTAGGCGAAAACTTAGGCAGGGAGTGTCTGCGCTCCTGGCCATGTCTGGGGTCTCTGGGACCCACTGGACCAGGATGGAGCATGGTTTAAAGTGAGCACCCGAGGGAAATGTCCCTGGCTGTGATGTCTCCGGACCCCCAGCAAGATTTCAATCCGTTGCAGTGCTCCAGAAGGAACACTGCTGCTAGGGCTGCTACGGCTCTGATGGTAATTAAGGAACAAAATTAAGACAACACAGATCCTCCCTCCCTCCCGTCGCCCACTCTAGGGCTGGGACGGGCGAACATTTCACCTGCCCTCTCGGCTTAATCGCAGCCGAGAAATCCCCGGCTGGAGCGGGGCCAACGCGACCTCCCGAGGTCTGGCCCTCGGGTGCCGGCGGGCGCGAGGCAGTCGCACCGCGGCACGCCGTCGGGCGGTTCGCTCGCTATCGATCCAGCTGCAGAAGTTTGGGAAACACTCGGTCAACACCCGCCGGCCGCCCTGGCACGCCGCTGCTTTCCCGGAGCCGTCATCCCGCGGGGTCTGCTCCCAGCCCGCTGCCCCCGGCCGCTCGCCACCCTTCCCGCACGGATCCTCGGGGGACATGCCGCAGCAGCAGGGGGTTTGGGATGCCCACCCCGCTTCCCGGGAGGAAGGGGAGGCCGAAGCAGGGAGAAATTGTAAGTGATTTCTCCAAGGTTACAAAAGGCGTCTGTGGTTCGGGAAGGAAACAAAGCAACGAAGCCGACGCTTCCTCCCCGGTGCTGCCTGCCTCCCAAATGATGTAAAGGAAACCTAAAACGCCCCTTGCCCGAAGAGGGGATGGTCAGCGCTCGGGGAGCATCTTCGCTGATGCTCTGGGCATCAGGACAAGCAAGCCTGCCCCGACCAAGGGGGCTGGGGTGCCCGCTGCGCCGGCTGCCGGGCCTGCAGCAGACACAAGGTCGCCGGGAGAGCGATGAGACCCCCGTCCTCGGGTGCCCGGGGGGCTGCCCGGGGTGTGCAAGGGGATTCGCCCGGGGATGCTGCCCCGTCCAGCCAGGGGGTCGCACCCGGGATGCTCCGGGGGTCGCACCCAGGATGCTCACAGCACCTCCCCCGTGAAGCCGGGGGGTCCCTCCCGGGGATACCGTGGGGCGCCCACCCCGGGGTCGCTCGCGGTGGGGACCCTTCCCCTCAGCCAGCACCCACCGCCGCCAGCACCGCCGCCGCCGACCTACCCAGCTTCATCAGGCAGGCCAGCAGGATCCAGAGGGAGATCTCGAAGGGGATGCGGACGTGCGAGTAGTCGATGCCCAGCACGGGGAAGGCTTTGCGGGGCTTGGCGTGCCCCTCGCCCGAGTGGTTGGCCGCCTGCTTGTTCAGCGGGTGCATCTCCTGCGCCGTGGCCGGCGGCGGCGCGGCCGTGATACCCCCGGGTTCCCCTCCCGGTACCGGTGCCGGGTGTCTCCGGGAAGGCTCGGAAGCCAACATAGGGTTGGCCTGCAAGCCCTGCCCGGGTAGCAGCGAGCCCAACAACACCAGCAGCACCCATGGCAGGAGGCGCAGGGCCATGGCGCAGGGCGCTGGGCGCGGCGGGGGCTCGCCGGGGACCGGGACCCACGGGCGGTTCGGGGTCGGAGCAGCCCCGGCGGTAGCCTGCGAGGGACCGGGACCGGGACCGGGGCTCGGGCGGCGGAGGAACGGCGGAACATCCCCCGGAGCGGCCGGGGCGGCCGCGGGGAGGAGGCAGGGGCGGAGGCGGCCCCGCAGCGCCTGCGGAATGCAGCGCCCTGGGCACGGCGGCGGGGCCGGGCCGGGGGCAGGGCGGGGAGGGGCGGAAAAAGGGGGGGAAAAAGGGAAAAAAAAAAAGGGGAAAAGGGGGGGGGGGGGAAGGAGGGGGGAGAGAGGGGGGTGCGGGGGTGCGAGGGGGAAGCGGGGGTGGGTGGAAAGGGGGGTGTCGGGAAATGGGGGGTGCAAATGGAAAGGGAGGTGCAGATGGAAAGGGGGAGCTGCAAAAGAGGGGTGCAAGTGGTAAGGGGGTGCTGGGAAATGGGGGAAGTGGGGAGGGGGGGTGGAAAGGGGGGGGGTGCTGGGAAATGGGGTGCAACTGGGAACGGGGGGCTGCAAAGTGGGGGGTGCCGTGACACGGTGCAAGTGGGAAGGGGGAGCTGCCAAGTGGGGTGCAACTGGGAAGGGGTGTGCTCTGAGACGGGGTGTAACTGGAAAGGGGGGGGGGGGGTGTTTTGAAATGGCGCAACTGGGAAGGGGGCACTGCAAAGCGGGGTGTGCTGTGAAACGGGGTGCAACTGGAAAGGGGGGTGTGTTTTGAAACGGGGTGCAACTGGAAAGGGAGCACTGCCAAGCGGGGTGTGCTATGAAACGGGGTGCAAGTGGAAAGGGGACACTGCAGAGGGGGGTGCCACCGGAAAGGGGGCATTGCAAAGTGGGGCGTGTTGTAAAACGGTGCGACTGGAAAGGGGGGCACTTCAAAGTGGGGTGCAACTGGAAAGGGGGGTTGCAGGGCTGAGGGGCGTGCTGCAAAGTGGGGTGCAGTTGGAAAGAGGGCACTGGAAGGGGGGTGGGAGGGCTTTGCAAAGTGGGGTGGATGCTGCAAAGGGTGTGCACAGGGGCAAGGGGTGCACTGCAAGGCGGGGCGCAGCTGCAAAGCAGGGTTAGAACCCAAAAGGGGGAGCAGGGGAGCAGGAGGGCACTACTGCAAGGCAGGGGGCAACTGCAAGGGGGGTGCATGGGTCAAGGGGTGCGGTGCAAAGCGGGGTGCAGTGCAAAGGGTGGGGCAGGGAAACGAGGGGGTGCTAGAGCAAGGCGGAGTGCAGTGCAGGGCGGGGTTCAGCTGAAAAGGGTGCACGGAGGAGAAGCGTGCGGCGGGCACGGGTGCAAGCCTCAGAGGTAGGTGCGGTGCAAGGTGGTGCAATGCCAAAGGGAGGTGCGTGGAGGCAGGCTGAGTACATGGAGGGGGGCGAAAATGCGTGGAAGGGTGCACAGGGGCGATGTGGGCACAAGGAGTCAAAGGGGCCATAATGCAAGGTGTGAAAGGAAGGGAGGGAAGGGGGATCTGGGCCCAGGCCGGGCGGGTGCTGCTGCCGGAGGGGTGCAGTGGGGTGACACTGCAGGGCTGGGGACAGCAGAGCACTGGGAGAGCAGAGCAGCCGCCTGCCTCCTCCGTGTTTGCTGTTGGGAGAGGGGAACGGGGCGGTGGGATTTGCAAAGCTTCCAGCGGGGTTAGAAGGGGCCTGGTGGGCATTGGCTGTTATTCTAGGCCGACGGGCTGCTGTAACCCCATCTGCGCCTGTTGGTAGCTCCGTGCCCTTCGTCCTAGTCACCAGGAAATCTGATAAGGATCTAATAAAACCCCGGGTGTAGCCGGGGGGGGGGGGGTTGCTCAGCACCACACGCCTGGGCTCCGCCACCCTGATTTCTTGGCTCTGCTGCGCTGTTCCTGAGCGTCACTGGAGCCATCAAAGCTGGCGCGAGTTTTGAACTGATTTAACAGGTGAAAGTTGGGGGCAAGTGAGCCTTTTGTTAAAGACACAGTCCCTGATCCTTGGGGGCACTTGGTGTGGGAAAGACGTGGGTTCTTGGCAAGGCACATGGAAGGTAAAACCCAAGAGCTTTGAAGGTTACGCTTGCTGGTTTAGATCAGTGACGTTCCTCTTTTAAAATGGCATCAGCTTCCAGCGTGATGGTGCTTGGGGAAAGCTGCAGGAAACGCCGACGTTCGTCCTCTGGCAGACCTGGGTGGGAAGAGGGAGCACGCCGTGTTGCTGGTGGAAATGATCAACGACAAACGTGACCCATCAATTAACGTGAATCACGAGTCTGAGCAGGAACCAGCTAGGTGTGTCAATTCCTCTCTTCCGCTTGGTTATGTCCTCAATAGTCAAATTAATCTGTTTTACCAATTAAGCGAGAAATCCTGAAAGTTTCTCCTTTTGAAAGAGCTTAGTCATAACTGGGTGAGAAGCCTGATCCTAGACTATGGCAGCTAATTTGTGTTTCAGCTGAAGCAGGATTGGTGCTGGGAGCATGCAGGCAACTAGACGCTCGTTCAGGAGCAAACACTGGCTCTGGTTTTCTTTCAGAAACAGTTCTGAGAAGCTAAAACCAGTACAATGTTCCCTTGAAATAACTGGGTCAGATTCGTCCACCTCCTCACGCCTAGATCAATCAACAGTCATGGTGGGCTGGCACGAACCATCTAGTATCTCGCTATTGTACCTTTGCCAGTGGGGGATGCAGCATCAAATTAACTTCTTGCTGCTTTGGTAGCGTGCTTGCACTTGCCTGGCTGAATAACGCTGGCTGGACAGAGGCCTTTCAACCTATTGAACAGGCTGGTGCTCTGGAAATGACTTAAGTTGGTGCAAATTCTTGCCAAAGGGGAGAGATATTCCCGCTTCCTCCTGATCGGGACACAAAGACTTGGAGACATTCAATTAAATCTGCGTACCGGAGTTAATGAATCGTCTCTGCAGTGCTCTGATAGTGGCAAATAACCCCATCAGGGCCTGGGGGCTGAGCTGCGTTGGTGCTTTTTTCAGCTATTCCTAGCTCGTGTGCCATGAGAGGAGTCCAGTTACCTGCAGCTTTTTATGGCCCAGCTGAGACGCCCGCTTGAGAGTCTTGGAACTTGCACCACCCTTGCACTGGGAGGGAGCGTAACGAGGCTTGAGCTGCTTGGCCTGCAAAGGGAGAGCAAAACTACTGCGTGAATGGGCACCTGGAGCTTTAAAAATGTCCAATCAAGCAAATTGCATAAGTTATAATACACCAGAGCTTATCCTATTGTATCCTGGAGAGCAAAATCACACACTGTGGATACAGCTCCTCCGCATTTAACTTCATAATTGTCTTCCTTGGAAAGACAAGTGTGTCCCTGGAAATACTTTGCACCTCTTTCCTTCAAGCAGCTGTGTAGCTGGGCACCTGCACTGACCCAAGTTCCTCCAGGCCACAGAAGCATGCAATTTCACAACCAGCACCCACTAATACAGTACCCAGCAAATGCCCAGAGCTGTGTTTACATCTAAGTCGTGCAGGATTCAGTCCTCATATTGAGGAAAATCTGCAGCAATGCTTTGCTCTTCCATGGTAGCTTTGACCAGAGCATCTGAATATTTTCCAGTAGACATTAATCATCAAAAGGTAAACATCTTTTACATTGCTCAGGGAGGCAAACCCAGCCAGACACACAAGAGAAGGGAACTGTTTTCTGTAGATTTGCTCAAAGAAACCAGGAATGCAAACCTTGCTGTACATACTGGCTGCAGTCCACGCTGGCTACATGAATATTTTTATACATGTATAGTCTATTTCTATATTAGACACAGCTGTTGCTTTCTCATCCTCTGTGTATTTATTTGAAAAAGATGAACTCGGCACAACTACCTCTCGGTTTATACTTCGCTGCTGTTCCCCCATCCCTGCTTCCAACTCACAATTGGCTGGGCAAAGTGGATGCAGGTCAGGCTTTCTGTCAAATGATTTTCTTTTTCTCTGGTCTGCTCCAATAAACAACACAGTTAAGTGGAAAGTAAAGGATGCATGCCACTAAATTTTATTTCAGCTGCTCTAGTTGAACCATTTCTGCCAGCAAAAAAATCTGGTCCAGCTCCAGCACTCACTGCCCTATGTCTGCAAGACAAACCATGTTGCTTCTCTCTCACGGAGCAAGGTCTACACCTACAAACTTGTGTACATGTGTGCTGTGACTTCCTCACTATGTCATGGTGTGGAAAACTTAACTTTCTCATGAATTTTCTACATTTTTACACTATTTTTTTGTGTGTTTGCATGCATATGTGTAGCATAAATTGATGACAGGAGACGTGTATTTACTGACAGCATTAAGTAATGCCTTCTGTCTGACTTAAATTATTTTCCCTCGTGTTATAAGCAGGCCAAGTCCAACTCTCAGGCAGTTTTATTCCTTGCTCCCTGTCTGTTTCTTGAGACTGAAAATCCAGCCACCCTATTTCATGAGTATACTCTCCGAGGTGGTGTTTATATGGCACGACATTGGGCGCTGGGAAGAGAATGCCTTGTTTACATTCCCCAACATGCCTCCAGTTCCCTTTGTGACCACAGTGAGTTCCTTAAACTCTGCAGATCTGCAATTCAGAATGAGTAAGTACCCGCAGCTCTCCTTGACTTCAGCCACTGTTATGTCTATCACCAGCTCTGAAAAAAATCAAGCCTTCTATGCCCCAGTTTCCTCTCTGTCAGCAAGCAAAACTTACATGTCAAGGGCATCTGAAGCCTGATGGATTTTTGCGTGGAGCTTCAGATCCCCATGAGGATGGCAGCTGAGAAAAGAAGATAAAACCCTGTTGTAAGGGTGGTAGTGATGGATACTGATTATTATTTGTTTAATTAAAAGAGCCTGGACAGACGCAGAGGCAACAATTAATTATCTCCTGTAAAACCTTTGACCACAGCTAAATAAATTAATGGGTTATGAGATGAAGACAAATCATTAAAGCTAATAGTTGGTCTGTCCTTTATAAATCGAGAGGTATATGGGAAATTCCTCAAGCTCGCACATAACGTCTGATCTAAGAGGCTTTTTGCTCTGTTAACACAGAATAGGGGAGTAGCAATTTCCTTCTGTTGTGCAGCTGGAGTTATCTAGGAGCTGTAAAACGAAGTTCTAAACGAGAATTTAATCATTAAAGTTTATTAATAGACTTCAGAACGTTTAGTTGGGGATGTGAATCACAGAGGGATGAATGTTTAACTCCTGAAATATTTATTTCGCAGCCTCCTGAGAACAGGAGGGCTGCTTCGCCCGTGTCCAGCAGCATTGGACCTCTGGGCGCCCCACAGCAGCTGGAAGGCCAAGGCGCGGGGAAGGTTTTTTGCAAACACTGCCACCCCCTGGCTCTTTCCACAGAGTTATTTCTCCCCATAAGAAAATTAACTTTGTGCTGCCTGGGGGAAGCCTGAAGCTTAACGTGTGGGAATTGCTTGTGGAATGGGCACTCGTGTAGGGCTGGGGGTTAGGATTTCCACGGGGACATGCTCTCAGGCTGACGGTGAGCCCAGGCCTTGGCCTTGCTGCCGCCGTGCCCGCCGAGGCCCAGCCCAGAGGCTCCCGGCCCGCAGGCGGGCGGCGGCAGGGGGAGGCCGGGGCACGCCGCGGGGGGCCCCGCGGGCCCCGGGAGCCCCCTGAGGGGACTGCGTGCAGGGAGGCCCGGGCCTAACTCCTCCGCGGACTACGACTCCCAGCAGCCCTCGCGCGGCACACCTCCCGCCCCCTCGCCTCGCCGATTGGCCGAGCCCTCCCGAAGCGCTCTCTCCCCTTTTTCCCGTTGGCTCAGGGTCGAGCTGTCAATCACGGGGCGGCGTCCCTCGGCAGGACGGGCCGGGGAAGGTATTCTCGAAAGCGACTTGCGTCGGTTGCGCGGGGCTGAGGCCGTGGCGGGTGCCCGGGGGGTGGTGGCGCAGTTGGCGTAGCGCATGCGTAGGGCAGGCGGCGGCGGTGGTGGCGGCGGGGGGGTGCTGCTGAGCCCCGGACAGGCGGAGGGGGGGCACCGGGGCACGGGGCGGGGGGGCACGGCCGGGGCCGCTCATGAGGGGCCCTCCCCGCTCCCAAGGGACCTCCCCGTAGCCGGGCCGCGGCCCCCGACGCTTTACGGGGGCCCTTTTGGCTTCCCCCCCCCCCCCCCCTCCCCGCGCTCGGCCCCGTTTCCGTGTGTCCCCCCCCCGGTGTCGCCCCCTCCCGGTGTCGCCCCCCCCGCATGGATGGAGCCGCGCAACTCCCGGTGCCCGCTGCGCCCGCCGCCGGGAGGCCTGACAGGTAACGGGACAACGGGACCCCCCCCCCCCGGCCCGGCTCCTCCCCTCCCCTCTCATCCCCCCCCCCCAGTGACACGCCCCCCCGTGTCCCCTTCCCTGTCAGTTACCCCTCCCTTAACCATTCCCTTTTCATTCCCCCCCCCAACCCTTGCCCTGTCAGTGACCCTCCCGTACCCCATTTCTCATCAGTTATCCCCCCCGTACCCCCTCCCCTCTCAGTGACCCCCCCCTTGTACCCCCTACCCTGTCAGTGACCCCCCCATACCCCCTCCCCTCCCAGTGACGCCCCCCCCTTGTACCCTCTTTCCTGTCAGGTATCCTCCCCCATACCCCCTTCCCTGTCAGTGACGCCCCCCCTTGTACCCACTTTCCTGTCAGTGACCCCCCCTTATACCCCCTTCCCTGTTTGTTAACACCCCCATGCCTCCTTCCCCTCTCAGTGACCCCCCCGTACCCATTTCCCTGTCAGTTTTCCCCCCCCTGTACCCCCTCCCCTCTCAGTGACCCCCCCTCTCAGTGACCCCCCCCAGCACCCTCTCCCCTCTCAGTGCCCCCCCATGCCCTCCTTCCCTGTCACTTACCCCCCCCCCCCCCCGAGTGTCACCCCCGTCCCCATCAGGTGCCCCTCACCCCTCCCAGCTGCCCCCCTATTTGCCAGCACCCCCGGCCCTGCTGGGACCCCCCCCTCACACCCACTGTCTTGTGCCTCCCCCAGCCCCTCTCCCCCTTCCGGGCTCTGCCCGCTGGCCTCTCCCCCACCCAGCCCTTCCCGTGGGACTTCCCCCTGCCCTTCTGGGCGTCCTGCGGCCCCTTACCTGGGCGGGAGACCGGCCTTGGCTCCTCTGACCCCATTAAACTCCTTCCTGGGGCCGAGTGGCTCTGGCGCCGGGCGGGTCTGGTGCTGGTCTCGCATCTTCCCCTTCTCCCCGCCGCGTCAGCTGGAGGATGAAGCCCGGAGCGCTGCGGGGTGGGCTTCTCAAAGTTCCCCTGCTGCTGCTGTCCACTTGTGCTGGGTCTCGGGTCCTGCCTGTCCTGCTGCAAGCGGCTCCTTCCTCTGGTGTTGGCTGGCTCTGCGTGCGGAGCCATCTGTCCTGGGGAGCGACTGCTGCTGCTCCTGGCAACTCCTTCAGCTGTAGCAGAGCCGCCTTTTTGCTGGGTGTCTCCTGCTAACCAGGTCGCTTCCTCTTGTTTCCCAGGGTTCGTTATAAATCCGTCTGTGTATGTTTTAATTTGACCCGCGACCTCTTGGAAAGTCAAGGTAAAGGGGACAGGGAAAGTAAGTTGTGAGGCTCAAGAAGCCCGCCGAGTGATCGAGTCGGGTCCCGGTGGTGCATGGAGAACTGAAGGCATTTAGAGATGCTAAAGGGGAGGGTAAGAGGGATCTTCCTTCGGGATGAGCCACGTATCCGCAAAGACTTGCAGGGTGTGAAATGGTGCTTTTTGTTTTTCAATGACCTTGAGTTCAGAGGCTGAGAAACGCGGGCACATCCAAACAGTTAGGAATCGCGTCGCTCAGCTGAGAACGGGCCCGGCTGCTTTGGGGACGCTCTCCGCGTCGCTGGAGCTTTTCGGAAGGGCAGCAGGCCAGAGGTGTGGACTTTGGAGCTCGGCTCTGCAGGGTGCTCGGCCGTGTCGCTGCCTTACCGCGTGTGTAAGTGGGGCGGGGGCGTGTGGGTGGGTGTGCGAGGGGAAACATTCAGCCACAAGAACACCCCTCCAACACCAGCTGCTTTGGGACCGTTCGATGGTGAAATGATGGAGTTGTTTGCGTTACGGATGTCAGCGCTCTGGTCCTAGACTTTGAGCAAGTGTTTCAGGAAAATTAGAAGAGCCAGCTGGGGAAAGCCAGTGAATCTTGTAAGCGCCCCCTCCCCGAAGCACTCTGAAAGAGTTCTCCTCCTGGAAACTCTTAAGTTTCTGTCACTGTAAATACACCCTAGCAGGTCTTGAGACCACAGCCTGCACAAATCTGTGGCTTGTTAATTTTTGACTGCAGATTTAAAGGCCAAGTGTTGCGAAAGTTTGTGTTTTTTTTTTTTTTTGTCTCTGGAGCTTTGCGCTGCAGGAGCAGGAGAGTCGGAGAAGTGAACCACCGCTAACCGCAGGTGGGACAGGGTCTGCGCTTCAGGGTGCGGTTTGAGGAGAGGCTGGTACTGGGGATGGGGTGGTGGCGATGCTCCTGAAGGGTGATCGTGAAACGTGCTTCCTTGGTCCTCTAATAAAAGACCAAAAAAGGTCTCGGTGATCTCTTAGGTGTAGGCAAAGTGGCGCCGCTTGTGTCATCATCGCTGGTACCAACAGCGTGGATTTATCCCAAATTGTCCTTAAGTGGGACTTAATCCTCTCGTTTCATGAGGTGGTTGCGCTGGTTTAGTGAACAGCCAGGGAACTGCACGAGTGGTTAGGAAATGGTATTTCTGAAAGCGAACAGAACCTGTACGGCAGTGAGGTTTTGCCGAGAGATGTCCTACAGAGAGCGACGTGCCTTTAGGGGTGGCGTTTGGACGGGCTCTCCGAAGGGACTCGGTGACTGGAAGCCTGTACGAGCCTAAGGGGTCGGAGGCACTGGTTATTCTCCAGTTTTTTGTGGTTACTTTCCAGGAGACTTACAAGGCTTAGGGGTTTTCATGCTTTATACTGGGGTCAGTTTTTAGCTAAATTGGAGGCAGATGATCTCCGTGTACAACGGTGTGGTGCAGAATTAGGTATTTGTGGTGAGTGTGGGTCTGGGGCTGTGACCGGCTGTGCCTGATGGAAAAAGTCTGACCTGGAATGGGAGTTTGGGACTCCTTAATTCCTAGCCTGTGATTCCACAATAATTTAAGCTTGCCAAGGACTTTGCAGCTGTAGTTTCTTACTGCTGAATACCTCTCGAGCAGCAAAGAACAGCAAGAAAAGCTCCTCGAGTCTCCTTGGCCAAGCACGTGTGTGTTCTGGGAGGCCTTTAAGCGTTTAACAGCGTTCAGTCAAACCTCTGTGTAAGCAAGAGAGACACCTTAGGCTCATCTTTTCCCATTTGACTGTTTTTTCCAAGCCCGTCCTTTTTTTTTAATAGTCAAACACTACGAAGTTTGCATTGGCATCTCAGGTAAGCCAGCCACTCAACAATTTGCTTGTGTACAGCCTCGGATGCCGGTGTTAGTACGTTTAAGGTCAGTTTTGCATCAAATGTTTTGTTTTAGACCCTTATTCACCCAGCTTTGTCAACCAAAGGACTGATTTCGTGGGTGATTTTGTTGACCTTTAACTGTTAAGAGCTAAAGTTGAGATGTTGATCTCTTGAGACCTGCTGAAGGATGGTCTGCTGCGAACGCCTCTGAGTTACTGCTGGGAAGCTCCACAGCACAGCTGCAATCCTACAAATCCTTGGTATCACTCGCAGAGATACCAACCTGCGGGGTATTCCTGTGCTCCTTCAGAAAATGTGCATGAAATGAACTCCAGAGCGCGTACAGCTTCGTGGCAGAAGAGACTTTGTTGGAGGGGAAGGGAATTTGGGTCTGTCTTAAAGAGCAGGGGGATTCCGATGCTCATATTTTCTTCTGCACGTCCCGTTCGCACGGTCAAAGAGTAAGTTTATGGTCTTATTAGTGGTTTTGCAGTAACTTATTGAGAAGTAAATTGGCTTCTTGGTGTGGGTTCTTTATCTCTGCTGTGTGCAGTGTGGGAGGTCCGTGCCTTTCCAAGACCACGCGTTTCTCCAGGTGTATGCTTCAGGTCATTGGGTGAGCTGTCGTGGCAGGTCGGTGTTGAATAAAAAGGAGTTGTCTAGAAATTAGCCACGACTAGAGGTAAGAGATGGGACAGAAACGCTTCTAGGGGTCTTGAGGAGAGCATTGGGTGTTTGTCAGCTGGGAGGCGGCAGCCTGCTCTGCTGCGGCATGGTTTTAGCCCTGATAGACCTCCTGAGATCCAGAGAAAACCAAGCTGTTCCGGAGCAGGAAGATGAGAGATTTGGATCCTGCCTGGGGATCCCTCGCCGGAGGGCTGAGCTGCTGGGGCGCTGCGAGGGGTGGAAGGTCTCTGCCCTGCTGTAGCTGTGGGTGGAGGAAGCACTTGTGCATCCCGGAGGGTTTGTTTAAGGAGGCCAGGAGGTGGGGATCTGGCCTAGGAGAAGGGCAGGACGAGGCTGGTGAGCTGAAAAGGGTGCCTGGAGAGACGAGCTGAGAGATCGCAGATCCTTGGAGAAACTTGGAGCTGCTTTTTCAGCCAGCACTCCTTGGCTGCTTGCGGAGCTTGGTAGGAAGGTGTCTAGAAACCACATCCCCGCGGATGTCTCCAGCAACGGAGCGTATTTAGCACAGCTGCCACGGGTCTGTAGAGCTGGCCCGGGGCATGAGGAGCTGCTGGGCTGTCCGGGCTTCCCGTGTTCGCCTCCGCACCACGGTCGGTGTGATCCCTGCACGAGGTGGGCACCGAGGCGCTGCACTCAGCTCTGGCTTGGTTTTCGGCTGAAGGAAGGAGGGAGCCCTTTGCTGCTGTTGCTGTCCCCTTGCAGACTTGCTCTCCGTAAACAGGCAGAACAATGCCAGTTCTAAGCTCGCGTGGAAAGACAGAGGATAGGTATCAAAATGTGATAGCTTAGTCATCCTACGCAGGAATTGGCGTGAAATATTGATGAGGAAATGCGTTCACAGTGGTGCCTCTTGCTGTTAAGCCTGGGAGTGAGCCGACTCTTACTTAACATGAGGGTAAGAAAGTTTGGGAAGCTTAAAACATGAAGTCCCTTCCTGGGCGGGCGTGCTGGCTTTCCTGGTGCTACTTCTGCAGGAGAAGGAACTTGGCTGAAGTACCGACGTGATGGCACACTGGACAAGTACACACGCACTGGGTCTGGTGATCGAGGACAGTTTCAGGCCAGCGGATTCTCGAGGAGCCCTGACCGAGTGTCCTTCAGCTGAACAGGCGATGGGGTGCAGCACAAGCTCAGCTAATCGCCCCAGCGGACGGGGAACGGGTCGAGCTTCTTCCTCCGCGGTGAGCTGGAGGCGTGTGGCAGCTGTGGTCTTACTGGACCTGTCTGCTGTGGAAACTAGACGTGGTCCGGGGTGAGATGGCTGGCAGTGCTCACACCAGGGAGGAGTTGGTCCCACGTGCAGGCTGCAAGTGGCCCCGCAGCGCTGGGTTCTCCCCTCCTGCTGCCTCGCCTTGCACCCGAGGCTGTGGGAATTTCATCCATTTCGGCCTCAGCGCGGACAAAACAGGGCTCGAGCACAACCATAAGGGCTGCTCGCTGCAGTAGGGAGATCTTCAGAGATCCACAAGCAGCTCTGCCTTTCTGTGTTGTATTCGAGAGCTCCTATGGCTGCCCTAAATCCTGCCTAGGAGCCCCCTACACGACTGATCTTCAGTTTGGATGGCATTCCTTGCCACCTGTAGGTTTAACGTCATTTCTGCGTTCACTACAGGGTCGCATGGAGGAGCCAGCTGAGCTAGGGAGGCGCTCAGAGCCTCCGCTTGGAGGAAAGTCTGCAAACCGCTTGCAGGGAGGAGAGGTGGGCTCCTGGTACCGGCACCACGGGGAAATGCCCGCACGCTGATGCTTTCCCCAAAGCCAGGTGGAGCTGGAGCTGGGGGCTCCGGGCACGCCGGGGTGCAGGAGCCTCGAGACATGTAGGGTCAGCTACGGCGTTGACCAAAAAGCCCTCGTTTGACCCAAACTGGTGGCTGGACCGGCAGGGAACAGGGTAGCGTTTGTCAGACTGAACTCAGCGGAGCTGTTGGGTGCTGCGTTTCTGTGAAACGTTCTTGTTTCGGTGAGTCAGCATTTCCTCGTTCGAGAGGACTCGTTTGGATATTTCAGCTTGCTCTGCTCGCAAATGCTCGTTAAAGGGAATTTAAAACTCTCGGCTTATGTAGGACAAAATGGTGTTTAAAATACGTGTTGTTTTTTTTTGTTGTTGTTTAAGAGAACTATAGAAATACCAAAATGGGACAGTGCAGGGCTTGTGGTATGGAAATGAGGTGAATGACATCGTTTCGCAGAGACTAGCTGGTGTTTTGCTAGGTAGCCTGTCTGGAGCAGGGTTGTGACAACTACTCCGCAGCTGGAATATTTTCTAGCAGGTATAGCTGATCTTACGGGGTTTCAGTTATTTAGGGTAGCGAATTAAGTCTGGAGCTCCATAAGTGTGCGGAAATCTCTAATTCCTCCTGGAAATACAACTTGCAAAGGGCACCCCTTTTTATTGCTAATGTAAGGGGGTGTTCTGATGATAGCGTCACCTGATGGTTGGCTGTTGTGGTTTCTAAGGAAAACGTATTTATTATGTACTATAGCATAGTTACTGTGACCAAATATAGTAAATTTGCTTCTAAAATCTTTTCTAAAAAATTACTGCAATCAAATACAGTAAATAAGAGAGGAGAGGTGGCCAAAAATATCACTGCCTTATAGGTCCACAGTGTAGTGAGTCTCGCTGGTTTTGGGAAATGGGAAAAGCAAAATTGGACGTAAGTGGGCTGCACGTACAAAGGTGGAAACCGTGAAACGGTGCGTCCTGACCCCGGACTTGCAGGGTCTCTTTGCATGGCTTTTCTAGGCCGTTGTTGTCCTGGAGTCCTGCTCATTTTGAACTTGTCACCCGCAGTTTGCAGACTGCTTCGGTTGGGCGTCCTTCAGTCCTGGGTTGCTCCTGCCCATCCTTGAGTTTCTGCAAGGAGCCTTTATAGAGAATTCTTCAGTTCCTGGCCGCTGCAGTTTGGGGGTGGGTCGTCCTTCACAGTTTGTATGAACGTCCTAACCCGTTTGTCTGCCTGCCTTTGTTTGCTCCCTGTCCTGTTCCGCAGGTAATTAAATGCCCTTGGTGTGGATCTTGGCTCCGTTGGCATGCTTGGATGCACAGCGGCTCTCCCGATAGCTTCTTGCAAGAAGATGGCAAAAGCAAACATTACCAGAGACATCATCCACAGGCAGATCAAGGTACGCGTTAGCCAAACGTCCGCTTGTGTTGAGCGGGGAGCTGGTGGAGAAGCAGCGTTCACGCTGGGTTGGGAAATACTCGTGGTGTTGCCTGTGCTTCTGAAGAGATCTCTGCCACCTCCATATTGATCAGCTGCATAAGGAGCTTAAGAGAACAAACGCACAGGACCTATCATTGTCCTTAATGAGGAGCTGGGGCAAAGTGTGGCGTAACAAGAATACAATTCTTCTCCCTAGCAGGAGCACACCAAACTGGTTCCACGTTGGCAGGTCTGTTCCTTTACAGTACACCGCTGAAGAGAGAAATCTCTCTGCTTGTGTTTGGGCAACGTAAAGGACCCTTAGCTAGCTTCCCCCACGAGTTTTTTGTCGACTTCTTTGTGTTCTTTTTGTGTGATCTTGCCATCAAAGGTATTTTCTGACTGTAGTAAGGCTAATGATCTCTCTCTGTGTCTGTCTTTTTTTGCCGTCTCTTTTTTTCTTTAAAGAGTGATGTGTTTGCTTCCTTTGTGTAGGGAGGAACTTCTGTGGTCAGATCAGTCATCTGATGGCTGCATTAGTGAAATATCTCTTAACGTGAAAGGACTAGCTACAGCAGACACAATAGACAATTATTGCTTGGACTGGGAGGCCTTAAATCATTTGCAGCTTTGTTGGTAGCCAGAATTCACAAAAGTGGCCTGTTAGTGGCCAGAACAAGGAACTAGGAGCTGGGACGCCACAGTTCAACATGCAGTTTGGTACCGAACCTTGCATGATAAGCTTGTAATTTAATCCATGTGCAAAGATTTATTTTGCTGCCCTAACAAGGAAGGGATGGTTCTGTGGTTAGAGCGCTAGCCTGGGACTTTTTCACACTGTCTGTTCTGTTAGGCTTTCATCTGTGACCTTGGGAAGGTTGCTAAGTCTGACAGTTCCTTGCAGGAGAAGCAATATCCTGCTGCACAGACCTCACAAAGCTACTGAGGCTGCAACAGCAAGGAATTGTAACTGCAGCACCTTGCAGTGGACCTGGGAGTGTTTTGGGAACGCTATCCGTGACAATATGTCAAGAGGTTTGAAGTTTGTAATGGACGTTTCTCCAATAGCCTGTGGGGTTTTTTGTGTTGTTTTGTTTTTCTTTTCCCCCTCCAATCTCCTTACACCTGTCTCCATTTTGTTCTCAAATATCTTCTAGCACATGGAGCTCATAGTTCACTGTTGGTCTGCATTGGCCACACGCTGCGTTTGTTCTTTGTGGCTGTTCTGTGACTACTGACGCGTTCCTAGCACCGTAAGGACAGGTTTTGAGATCAGTGTTCTCCTCTGTAAATGGTGATAACTGAGGCTTAGGTTGTCTTCACCTGACCGTGGTATGTCACGGGACAGGACTGGGGCTGGGTCAGGTGCTGGGAAGGGATCTCCTCGGACGCTTGATGTTCCATTCAAAATATGACTTGCGTTCCCTTTCCTTCATGGCTGCCTCTGCAGTTGGCCTTCTTTCATCGAAGCCATCTGCTAATGCATCTGTGAACTCTGTGAGATCACAGGGGAAACAACTGTCCTGCTTTTCTTCACCTTCATTTGTACTGACGCAGTTCTGTGGCAGCTGTTCCCTTCCCTGCAGAACAGGCTGTGCTGTGGTGCTGCAGCCACACGCTCCTGCTCCGTTTCTGATGAAGTAAGCCATCTCTAGAGGATGCTGTCCAGTTGTGTTCCCCATTACATTTCCCGATGGTGAGGGTAGACGCAGGGAACGGTGAGGAGGACGTGGGAATGCTGAGATTACAAGTGCTTGACTCAAGTTTCAAAGTCATCTGTGGTGCTTCAGGAGAGATTCTGTGTAAGGACAGACTTCTCAGCTGCTCTAGTCCAGTACTGCAGTTCTCAGGAGTCAGTTTGTGAAATCCTCGCAGGGGTTTGAGACAGGCAGTCTTGAGCTCTTTTGTATCTTCCATTTCTGGCACAAAGCAGTCAACTCGGTCTTGCTGTGGGCCTCCTCAGAGTTTGCCTTAGCTGCCCAGCTGGAGCCCATCAATTAGGTCGAAATCATTTCAAACCAGTCCAGGGCAAGGATTGCAAAGTGTGTAAGCAGCTGGAGATGATGTGAATGATGTCCTCCTTCTACAGGACTTGTCCCTGGTGCTATGGACACCCCAATATCTGGCAAGGTCCCTCCTTGATTTTTATGGCTCATGAATCTTCTCTTAAAGGGAACAAGGAGTGTTTTGTTTGCTGTAGTCAGTGTGGCATTTGTTTGCTTCATGCAGGAGAGGGGCGCGCTGGGCTTTGAGCGACACTATCATGTCACCGACCCATTCATTCGGCGCCTGGGCCTGGAAGCAGAATTGCAGGTAAGTGGGCAGTGCTCAAAGAGCAAACACAACCACTGGTTGTACAGCTTGGTACGGAAGGTACAGCAGGCTGGAGCGTATGGAATTCTCTCTTGTATGGGAGAGAGATACTGGTTATTAAGTCCCCTAAACCGTCTGCTGGAGAGCCTTTGACGGGTGTGCGTCAGCTGACCCTAACAGTGGTGTCTGAAGAAGGCAACTGTCAACTCTTCCAGATGTTCAGCTGTAAAGCTGAAGTGTAATGTGTTGTCTAAAGAATGGGCTGTTGTATTGCAGTCTGACACAACTTAAAAAAAAACACCTTAAGATTGTCTTGATTTGGGGGAGGAAAGGATTCTTCTGTCTCCCTTTTCAGCCACCTCTCAACTGCTGCTCAGTGCTCTCCTAGTCTTCCCTGTTACAGTTGTTAGCTAATGTGGTTGAAGATGTATGATACAGTCACTGAGCAGCAAGGTGCTTCCAAAAGAGTTATCAAAACTGCATTTTCCCTGCAATCCCAGAGAACCTGTACGTGTAATTTGTCAGCCTCGCCAAGGGCTTTTGAAGCAAAGTCACCTTTCCGTGTGTACAGCAGGATTTCATCAGTAGCCTCTGAGGCTGAACTGCCATTTTATTCAACACTACGTTGTTTTCTTTTTATTTGTTTCATTTTGTCTTTTCTACCCCAGCTGCTTATAGCATGTCTGTCTTTTCTGGAGGTGTTTATCTGCCGTGTGGGTGTTCTTTTGCAGAATAAAAAGCTGCTTGTTTTAGAACAAGTTGTTATGTGTGGGGAGCTCGCTGCGTCCTTGCCTTAGAACAGCTCTGTTTGATAAGGCTGAAGTTTGTGTAATACTCTCTTCCCCTTTTTTTGCTCAGGGTCATTCTGGGTGTGTCAACTGTCTAGAATGGAATGAAAAAGGAGAGTAAGTATGCGACTTGATTCGGGGGATCAACAGACTGATAACCCAGGTTCTCCCAAGAGCAGGATGTAGGTCACCTTATCGTAAGCAGCTACTTCCCATAAATAAATTCCTAATAAAATGGATGAGGGCTCAAGCTCAAAGTTTTGAACTGTAGTTGAGCTCAAGCTTCAGAGAAGCTTTATTTTGTTGAATATGTCTGGATATTATTAGAAATGTGCATTTAGTGAGCTCAGAAGGGAAATGGTCAGACTAAGAAGTGGAGACTGAAGGCTGCTCTCTTCTCTTAAGTGGCATTATGGATTGTAATGGATCTTCAGGATTTGCCCAGCTGGTAGGAAGTGACATTTCCCTACCCCCTTCACTGTGCTGCTAAATGTTGATGCTGGGGACATGCACGTTAAGGAGGGAGGTACAGCATTCACCCCCCTCTGCAATTTTAGAGAGAAACTCATCATGAGAACATTTCAGTTAACCAAGTAGAATAAAGAGTATCTCCAAGAAAAATAACTGGATGGAAGAAAAAGCCTCTATTTCTTGACATGCCTCTTGTAAAATCCAAAGTCTGCTGTCTGATAGTCTTCAAAATTATTTACCAGTGAAAATTTCACATACTTGAGAGAGATCTGGCTCCAAGGAAATAAATTTAAAACAGCTGATGGTTGCAGATGTCAGATTCTTTTGCTTTAACAGAAGATAAATGCACGAGCACCTTGCAATACTGCTGCCACACCCTGCACTTAAAAAGCAGTCTGTGAATCACTTAATGAGTCCTGCCTTGGGACTGCCCGGGCACATCTCAAGTCCAGGAATGAATGGCTTGGCTTGAGCACGGGGGTGATGTGGGAGCAGTTAATGCAGCCAGGCTAATAAGGAAGGTGGAGGCCCTGCATTTTGTTATTGACCAACGCTCCTGTTGTTTTTGCTGTGCCATCTGAGTCTGTGGTGAGCTGGGTCAAGATGCTAAACCAACAAAAAAAAAACTTGCTTTATTTTCTGTGGAGTTGATATTTGGCTGCTTTACTTCCTTGGGCTGGCTGAGTGGAAAGCGTCAAGAAAACAGAGCTGAGAAAGGAGGAAGGAAGGGGGCTTCTTAGAGCTGAATGAACTTAATGGCTATCTGTGGTCAAACCACTCTCAGAAATTGGTCACAGCTTGGAACAGAGGAGTCCATGATGCATACTTCTCTTCTGTTTCTTTTAGCTTGTTGGCCTCTGGCTCTGATGACCAGCATACCATTGTCTGGGATCCTCTGCACCACAAGAAACTCCTTTCTATGCACACAGGACATACTGCAAACATCTTTTCTGTCAAGGTATTTGAGTAGAAGGACTAAATGACTAACAAAATCAGCAGCCAAAGCAGCCAGAGAGTAGCTTTTGAAATGTTGCTGGGAAATGTTTTCGTGCAAGCAATCCATTCCCTCAACCCCCATCATTTAATATTTGTAATGTTAGGAAAAATTGTATTACATCCAATACCTGTGCTTCTTAGTCTGTGTAGCTCCTGGGCTTAGCTCCTTACCTCTTTAGAGTCAAAGGAAATGGTTGTAGGGAATCAGGAGTTAAAGATACGAGATAGAGAGAGCAGTTTGTGTGTTACTGTCATTATTGACTCTTGAGTGTGCATGTGGAATATAGGTGGTAACGTGGGGCGTCCTGTGTTCCCAAAGCAAGCTGCTCTGAGACCTGCCAAGGAAGCTCAGCAGTGTCTTTGTGAAGAGCCTCAGCACCTCTCAGGTCTGAATGTCAAATCTGTCGTCCACAGTTCTTGCCGCATTCGGGGGATCGGATCCTCATCACGGGAGCTGCCGATTCCAAGGTGCATGTGCACGACTTGACTGTCAAGGAAACCATCCACATGTTCGGAGATCACACAAACAGAGTTAAGCGGATTGCCACAGCTCCCATGTGGCCTAATACCTTCTGGAGTGCTGCAGAAGATGGGCTAATCAGGTACAGAACGAATTCTGCCCCAAAATGAATTGGATTAGGATCCATTGCAGTATGTGCTAAGCATAAATCTGGAGAGAGACTCTCTGTACTAAAGAGCTCAGGCTAATCTCTCCCTTTCCTGAAGCTGAAAGGATTCTTCTTGAAATGTAGATTCTTCTGATAAGTACTCACCCAGCTCCTCTGTTTTCCTCCACTGAAAAGGGAGGACAAGAAGGGAATAGCCGTATCAAATGGAAAGTAGGAAGGCAGAAGCAACACTGAGTGAAGCTTTCCTTCAGAGTCATTGAGGCTTAATGAGTAGATGCAACTGCGGGAGTCTGTTCATACTGTGTACTGTTTGTTAGGTCATGGCCTGGACTCTAATTTAGAGCTTGACTAAGTCTGTGCATGTTATGGAGCTGGTTTTAGTGATTATCCTGATGTTGAGGCCTAGCGTTTACTGAACTGGTTTGCTCCCAGTAACCTGTGGCACAAATGCCTGTTAGTGGTAGTGTCATCTCTTCGCATACAAGCCAGATAATTAAACACAGGTCGCTGCAGAGCAGTGAAATGTGGTGCTTTGAGTGGCCTTCAGTTTGGTCACCATGGAAAGCTAAACTCTCTTACTGCTGCTTCTGTTAGCTGGTGGCACGGGTTGCCTGACTCTCTCTTCCCTTTGCAGACAGTATGATCTGCGGGAGAACAGCAAGCGTTCAGAAGTCCTGATAGACCTGACCGAGTACTGCGGGCAGCTGGTGGAGGCCAAATGCCTCACAGTCAACCCTCAGGATAACAACTACTTGGCAGTAGGGGCGAGCGGGCCCTTTGTGCGGCTCTACGACATACGCATGATCCACAACCACAGGTAACGGCAGCTGGCTTTTCGGGGCCTTCTTGGCACGTGTGAGTGGGGAAGGGGGAGTTGCGATGATCTGGGACTCATCTGTCTCACTGTGCAGTTTTACCCAGTCTTTTCTAGCGCCCACAGAGTCTTTTATCTAAGTAAGTACGCTGGGGTGATGGGAGGCAGGTCTGTGGTTGCACAGCTGCACGGGCATGAGGGCTTGCCCTTGTGTATGAACAAGAAGCGTTAGCATAGAGCAGGCTTCCAGCAGCTGAATGCTGTGATTATAACTGCTTTTCTTTCTGGCTAGAAAAAGCATGAAGCAGAGTCCTTCGGCTGGAGTCCACACGTTCTGTGACCGGCAGAAACCTCTCCCGGATGGTGCAGCACAGTACTACGTGGCAGGTACTGGGACGTGTCCTGGGGGTCACCAATGGGACTTTAAATTAACGCCTGAAGAAACTGAGTTCATCACGCAAGAAAGCACTGCTTGGAAAAGTGTTTGTGTAATACGTGGATGTTCCATGAAATTGTAGTTTATTTCTCTTCTGTGCTGTGAATTCTTGCTTATGCTACCTGCCCACCTTCCCTGATTTGGCAGCGGTGTGTGTTGGTGAGCTGGCCTTACTCCTTGTCTAGCGTAAATGTCTTTTTGTCAGTTTCATTGGAAAGTCAAGGACTGGATAACCTGAGGGCTCTAGACATTCTTCTGGAACAGGTCCCAGGAAGGATGCTGTTTAAAAATCTTCTTGGCACAGAAGGGAAATGGCTTGTCTTCATCCTGCACATGAAGAGTGAGCAATGCAGTATCTGGGCATCTAGACGTCATTCTTCTCCAGTGCTCATTTACCGTTTTTTCCCATTTTTTTTAAAGTATCTTAAACCAGCATGTTCAACAGACCAGTTTTGACAGTCTTGCTTCTGATGAGTCCCATTGGAGGATTTCTTAGGTCCCCTGAATTGGTCACGCAACACATCTGCTGTCTGAAGCAAAAGAACCCTTGTGTGAGCTGAATATTTAGGAGCCTTGGTTTGATTGTGCTAAGAGCTTTATTACGGAAACGTGATTAGAGAGTTGAGAAAGGAGGTATTTGTTTGCAGTTGGCCACAAATCACGGAGGCTAAATCCTTAGTGAATCCATAAAACTGTGATTTGCTGGGTTCTGCAGACTGCAGTTGTTAGCAAGATAGTCATAATCTGGTCTTGTCTGCATATGGAAATGGCCTTGCAAAAATAGTATCTAGAACTTGTGAAAAGGCAGCTCCGTACATCTAAGTGTTTTGGTAGCTGGTGGAAGGATTCAACAGACAGCAGAAGGAAATGGAAAATCACTTTGGTGCATGTGCTTCGTGCCCTTGCTGTCCTAACAACCCCTTGTAAAAGGGAGGAGCTGATGTAGGACAAAGACAACAGTTCCTCGTGACGCTAATATGTATGGATCTCTTCCCTCTGCAGGACACCTTCCAGTGAAGCTTCCGGACTACAACAACCGGCTGAGAGTTCTGGTGGCCACGTATGTCACTTTCAGTCCTGATGGCACTGAGCTCTTAGTCAACATGGGAGGGGAGCAGGTAAGAAGGCAGCTAAATTTTGGTAGAAAGTTTAACATTTGGCTGTGTTTGTCGGGCCACCATAGGTTGTCTTCAGAACAGGTGTAGTAACTTCTCTGTGGGTAACATCGTTGGCTTTTAAACTGTCGTCTGATGCATTCAGACTGAATGCCTGGTATTAGGGATTTATTTGTTATGCTATCGATGATTAAATTTATGTGGTATTTTGATCTGGTTTTGCAATTCACTTTTCCTTCTCTTGAAGAGAAAGAGAAGTTCTGGAACTGACCTTCCCTGATGTAGAAAAAAAATTGCTTAACTCATTCCTGAAACATCAAACTGCTTCTGTAATGCAATGTAGTATGTAAGGAACTTACAGAAGCAAAGGACTTCACCTGGGATATTGATTGCTTTAATTTTAAGCACTAGGTGATATTTGTGGCTCTTTTGTAAAGCTTATCAGTGAAATGAGAAAATCCTCCTGACAGTATTAATCAGCGTGGATTAAGCAGGAACTTCCCCTGTGAGCAGGTTACTCTGGTTGTCCTCTAGAGATCTTTCTCACACTTGGACTTCTCTTTAAGAGGAGGTACTGAATTACACGAATTGATAAGGGCTGTCAGTTCCTATACTGGTACAAGTTTAAATTAGGGTTTCGCAGGGCTGCGTTTGAAGTTTTTCATGAAATACTGGCTTCAGCTTAGTGACACCTTCATTTAGTGTATTGCTTCTTTTCTACCACTATAAGTGTTCAATTTGTTTACGATCACTGTATTAATTAAATGGTTAAAATATCTTCTTGGAGTTGGAGCTTTTTGAACAGGTTGGTTTGTACCTCTTGAGTAAAAGGAGGCTCCTGGTTCTCAGTGGTATTGTTTCTGAATCCAGTGCTGGAATGCAACAAGACACTGGTACTGCTGTTACTCAGTGCGTAAATGTCTATAAACAAGATGGTTAAAAACTGGAAATAGTAAAACAAACATGGAACCATCTAGCCCTGTTTTATTTCTGTCCCTTAAGCCTCTATGTATCATTGACTTTTTTTTTTGTCTTACTCTCTTTCTTCATCTCTCAGGTCTATTTGTTTGATCTAACTTACAAGCAGCGGCCATACACTTTCCTCCTCCCGAAGAAATGCCACACATCAGGGGGTAAGTGTGATCCTGTCATGGAAGTGAGTGGAAAGCAGAGTGAAATCATGTAGAACTCAACTGTTTCCAGGGTGCAGCTCCATCTGGGCAGGAATGAGGGAAAGGATGTATGGCATGGCTGTTGCTGGGCAATTTCTGCAGTGCAGCTCATACCCTGAGCCCTAAAACCCTTACACATAGCGACAAAATGTGTCTTGAGGGAAGAAATGAGCTGTCGAGGGGTGTGTGCATGTGTCAACTTAGGTATAGCTGTAAGCATTCTCCTCAAGATAAAGTAGACTTAGTAGAGTGGTTGAGGTCCTAGTACCCTGCCTTTAGCTAAGGAGGAAATACTTTGTATGTGGACAAACATGGAAATGGTGTACTGGTTCTGTGTTTTTAAACTTACAAAATGGAGAGTGCAGCTGGTACCCCTTTAAACGCCCATTAGAAGGAGACAGAACAATCTCTTCCCTGGTCTGAGAGCCTGGCCTGGCACTAAGCTCCTTCCTGGTGGTGAGATAGTTGATTCAAAAAGTCATTTACTCGACGAGTAAGTAAATCCAAGAGCCTTTTTATTCCTGGCCCTGTTTCTTACAGGGCCTGTTCGTATGCAGATACTGCAGGCAGTGTGCGGTGAACGTCCAGAGCGCTGTCCCCAGGCAGAGGCCGGGTCTGTCTTATCAGGGAGTGTTCCCTGCTCAGCCCTGTTCTTGGAGCACTCTGGCAGAGTTCAGCCTGTGTACTCAGCTTGCCTTGGGCCTTAATCTAACACTCACATCCTGGTTGCAAGTAGATGCCCTGCCTGCCGTTCTCTTCTGTCTTGGCTGCATGTGGGTGATCTGTACTGTGGTATCTGGTGAGGTCATGCTTTAAATGGCTGAGCAGGGTTTGAACAGGTTCACAGTGGTGCAGTTTCAGCAAATGCTCCGCCCTTTTGGGTACAGAAAGTTCAGGCAAGGGCTGTGAAAAAAGCAGCATCTGTACAAAGGCTGAACTTCATGTGCATGCATGTCTCTGCGCACTGGAAGCACCGAGCTGTTCAGTAGAGTGCTTGGAAAGAGTCCCCGGTTTCCCAGCCTCTGAAATGGCTGCGGGAGTATTCCCAGCTACAACATAAATGCAGTTTATAAAACTTGAGTTTGAATATTTTTCTATAAGAATGGCAAGTGATCTGGCTGCACGACCTTCAGAGGATTACTTCAGCTTGTAACTGCTCCTTGAGCAATAGGGTAAGAAAAGAAAAGAAAGAAAGGAAAAAAGCATCTGGAATTCCCTTACTAGATATCTCCAGTGGTTCCACTCATCTTCCTTGTTCTATAAAATGTTAAACAACTTAGGCCTGTGTTTTTTTTTTCTCGGTGCATCTGAAAAATACAAAGGCATTTAGAAGTAAGTTGTTAAGTACTTCTGCAGTTCTAAATGTCAGGCTTCTGGTAGTCAGTCGGGTACTCGGGTTATGGCCTAGACTCAGTCCGAAGGAGCGCAGTTCAGACCGCCCTGTGGGGGTGTGTAGTTCCATGTGTATCTGGTTCTGGTTCTAGGGTTCATTTTTTAAGGGTACTGCAGAGTTTGTAGTAAGTGTACGAAGGAAACTGTTTTAAGTTGCACCGGGGAGGTTTAGATTGGATATTAAGAGGAATTTCTTCATGGAGAGAGTGGAAGGGGCTGCCCAGGGAAGTGCATCCCTATCCCTGGAGGCATTTAAGAGACGGGGACGTGGTTTAGTGATGGGACGTGATGTCAGGCTGATGTCAGGTCAGGTCGACGGTTGGGCCTGATGATTTTGAAGGTCTTTCTAATCTGAATGATTCTCTGAAGGCAAATCAGATCTAGGTGGCAGGAAGACAGGAATGTGTGGAATTGTGGAATTCTGCTTCATTGTGCTCGGAATGGGGCCGTGGCATTGGTTTTGTTATGCTGTAAAATGTAACCCTGATATTTCAGGGATTAGTTTGTGTAATCTACATTGATCCATTGCATGATTTTATTTTTTTCTAACCTTCAGAAGTGCAGAATGGAAAAACCTCTACCAATGGAGTGTCCAATGGCATCCATCTCCACAGCAATGGCTTCCGCTTGTCAGAAGGAAGAGCACATGTGAGGTAAGATGATGGATCTGCCTCAGTGAAGGGCCAGTGGCTTTGTTCAGGTCCTCTTCCTCTCATCAGGTGCTGCTAAACAAGGTGTGAAGTGCAAATCCACTTGGCATGTTGATTTGATTGTTGAGTGCTCTCTGTCCTAGGGGCTGTATTTATTTCTGGTGTGTGGGCTATAAGCCTGAGTCAAATCAGGCAACAGCATCTTAGGAGAAGCATGGTCCATTAGGTTTTTTCTGCTCTTACAAAGAATTACTGCAGACAAAACTAAGAAATGACTTTTCAGTCCTGGAAGCGAAGTGTTCTTAGTTGTCCTGCATGGTTTTTACTTCCTGACCTTGCCGGAGCTGTGATCTGACAGATGGGAGTGGCTGTCAGGTTGAAAGCGCCTTTCTTCCCTTGGCTGTTTTTTAGGCACCTGCCTGCTGCAGACTGAACTGAAGCTGCCAAAATTGCTTTACAACGATGACACTGCTGTCGTTACCCTTGCATATGAACTAGGGGTGGATGGAGAGCCCTCTTTTACTGTCCCTGCTGCGTTTTTTCCTTACGAATAAAGAGCAGTTGGGGTGAAGCAGAAGCAGACTTCTAGCACATCTTGCAGACTGGTTTTCCTCCAGCTGATGAGATGTGGTTAAAAGTCAAGACACAGTTGCTTAATACCATATAAGGGTAGTCTAGGTTCCTCCAGCCACTCTGCTGAATGCTTTCAGCTCGTTTCCTCTAGATGGCCCCTCCACCACGGCGCTGGAGATGCTCATTTTGGTTTGCTGAGCATGGGCCTTGTGCAGCCATGTGAACTTAGATACTTGGTTTCCTTCTGAATTTGCAACCCATCAGATGTTGCTAAAGGAAGTTTGGATTTTTTTTTTTATGCAGTCAAAGCATAGATATATTGGTGAAGTCTGAGGAATGAGACTTAAAAAAAAAAAAAAACACTGATCAATTTTGAGTGTGTCCGTATATGAAGAAAAATGGAAACAGTCAAACGATCGTCAAAAAGAAACCCTCCTCCTAAATTCAGGTTACTCAGGTGCAGGACCTTTGAAACTTCTGGTGTTAGCTAATGCTTGCTGGGACCTGTTAAGTTAGAACAAAACACTGCAGGTATTTAACTGGGTTAACAGTTAACTATTTAACAATGGGAGTGTTAGCAAGTGAGACTTACCTGTGCTTCTTTCCTTCTTTCCCTGCAGTCCCCAGGTAGAGTTGCCTCCGTATCTGGAGAGAATCAAGCAGCAAGCCAACGAGGCCTTTGCTTGCCAGCTGTGGACTCAAGCCATCCAGCTGTACAGCAAAGCAGTACAGAAAGCCCCCAATAATGCCATGCTGTATGGAAACAGAGCTGCTGCCTACATGAAGCGCAAGTGGTAAGTAAGCAGAGCTCTGGGGCACCCCTGGCACAGAACAAGGGGATTGCACAGCAGCACGTGTTGGAGAAATCGTGGCCACAGGAATTGTACAGGCGAGCACACCTGGTAGCAGCTTGTGGGCTTGCCCACTGGTAGGCTGAGTCATGTTCTGTTCCTTTCCTGTGTAAAAGGAAACCAAAAATCCACTTCTGAGTAACGACGTTATGAGCAACTCCGAGGGTATTTGGGTGTCTTTGGATAGTTCTGATCTGCTTTAGAGTATGCCTCTAAATTTGCTGTCAACAGATGAGGTGATGGGTTACCGTGCTTTGTAATTTAACGTGTCCTGATGTAAGATTGTTGTGGGCCTGCCTGGAGCTGCTTTGGTGGCTGCTTGATCCAAGAGGCTGGTGTTGGAGACAGTCAAATGTGGCCTGGTCCTGTGTTACCCCAGCTAGCCCACATTCTCCTCAGCTGGAAGCAAAGCTCTCTGAGGGATCTGGTGAGGTGGCAACTGGTGCCTCAGAGTCTGGGGGAGGTTCTTTCTTCTTTATTGCAAAATACGCTCTTAGCCTCTGCAGTGGGTAATGTCCTCTCTGACCAATAGCCAGAGCTGCATCTGCAAGATACAGCTGAGTTATTTTGGTATCTGTCCCCTTGAGCAGAGTAAGACTGAGTAGTATGGCTTACTATTAACATATTTAAAATAGCTGTGGCCCTTCATCTACATTTGCTTTGTGAGGATATCCTTCTTCTCTCCCTGCTGAAATCCCCAGAATGAATTCTCCCATCATCTTGCCAAGATAAAGAGCAGCCAGCAGTTGTTGTGACTGTTGGTAACCGGCCTACTGGCTGTTTTGCAATAGCAGAGATTTGGGAGCTGCCTCTAAAAGACCTCAATGTTCAGAGGGAGAAGAACAATAGGTCGGGATTAAGGAATGGAAGACGGAAGCTGAGTGCTGATCTCAGTGAATGACATTTTTCTTATAGGCATCATTTTTCCCGGAGGATGTTGGCAGATCTGAACCTTTCTGCGTGTCAGCGAGTGCTTGCTGCAGCTTTCAGTAGCAGGAAGATGTGAAAATATATGCGATGGCTTTCTGTGGTGTGCAGTGATTAGAATGTAAATGGCGCTGAGCTCATACCTTCTCAGGTGCAGAGAAGATGTGTTTTTCTGCTAGGAACAGCTGTTGGTAAATGGCAGAGGAAGGCTGGGATGTCACTGAGGAGGAGGGTGAAGCAGTTGAACACACTGAACCGCTGCGTGCCTCTAAGGTGTCCTTCACGTCTGGGGCAGGAACGGCAACCAGGCACCCTGCAGAACACTGCACGTCTTGCTTTCACCTCCTCCTGAGCAGCAGGGAGATCCAGAAAAAGGAAGCTCTAACTTCCTAACCTCCTCTTGCTCACCTCCCTTAAGATGCTGCTCATACTCCGCAGTACTTCAAAGACTGGCCTTCTAAAACTTGCTCCTAAGAGCCAACTGCATCGCTCCTGATTGCTTTTAACTGTCTGCGTTGACAGTACTTCAGCTGATTCCTAGTTAGAGCACTTTTTCACAAGCTGAGTCACACCCGCAGCAATAGGAGAAGTCAGGGCCTGCTTTACATCTCAACGTGTAGGTTTTCACGCCAGTCTTCTGGGCTGTCTGTCTCTGGTAGTTGGGGTTGAAGGGCTTTTGAGGGTGGCAGAGCAGTTTGTAGCCTGTCCGGCTCTGAAAATGTCTTGTCATCATACCAAGTAACTTGCGTTACCTCCTGATTAGAATGAAGGTGGTGAGATGCTGTGCATCCGGTCTCCTGGTTTAACACGGACACGGTGCTGCAAAGGTAGATGCAGACCTCAAGAACCATGTTTCTCCTGCTCTGCTGCAGATGTTATGGACAAAGCACTTTACGTTCTGTACAGGCGAGCTGCAATTTGTGGCCAACGTCTACCTAGAGAGGGGAGAGAGCAGTGGGATGAATGGCTTGCAGAACGTGCTCGTGGCACTGAATAAGCACTGCTTGCTGTGCTAACCCAGCCGTTCGGAGCTCCCTTTTGATGAATAGATACAGGAGCACCTCTTGCTTAACAAAGGCTCCACGTGATCTGAGTTGTCACCCTGTGGGAGGTGCAGGACAATTCACCCCCCCTCTCCTTGGGACTGTTCCAGACGGTGCGTGTGGGTTTCAGGTGTGAACCTAATTAGTCTTATTAGCCATCACAGGGAGACTTGGCCCTCTTTAAGGAAAGGTTGTGGTGGCTTTGATCAGTTTAGTACGAGCTGCTGGTACAAGCAGCTGCCAGTTAGCCCAGGCTGACTTCTCAGCCTCTACCAGTCTGAATCGAACACGGGTGTGCAAGGCTTGTCATGTCTCTTCTGCTTCCAGGGCGCAAACGGAAGCACTCTTAACCCCCACTGCCGTGGAGTTTAGGGAAATCAAGCGTAGTCTCCGGTACCTGTACGTAGGATATAAATATCTGTTACAATACCGATCTGTTTTACTGCTTATTTCTAAAACATCAAGTTTTTCCTGTAAAGGTGGGAAAAGGCTGCTGCTTTAGATACGTATCCAGCAGGACTGTGAAGCGTGGAGGTTCTTCAGCTCCTTCCTGAGGACTACAAGTGGCTTTGACTGTGGGCAAGGAAACATGCTGCCACACCGCGCGTCCACAAAGGGGCACGCGTGAGCTGCCGTGCTCCGAGGAGGCCCCGCTCGCCTTGCAGGAGAGGCCTTGCCTCTGCTTGGCCAGAGGGCTTGTGCATCCTCCATCTTCAAAGGACTTCCCTAAATGTGTTGTATCAGTGAGCTCTGCTCTGTCGGATTTAAAATGGCAGGTCAAGACTTGCTGGGCTTCCCTGCGTGGTCACATTACAGGGCTGCCTGTGTACATGTGGAGATGCGTTCGAGAAGCTGGCCTTGGTCAGATGGTGCCCCTGGGACGCAGCAAATGCTATTAATACGTGAGCTTGTGGTGTGTCTGCTTGCATAGAGAGGGCTGCAAACAACAAGCTTTGGAGAGAGACAAGGGCTGGGAAATGGCAGTGGAGAAAGTGTGCTGTTGCTACCTGGACTATCTAATCCACCCCTCCCTTTTCTCCAGGGATGGGGACCATTATGATGCTTTAAGAGACTGCTTGAAGGCCATATCCTTGAATCCATGCCACCTCAAGGCCCATTTCCGTCTCGCCCGCTGTCTCTTTGAACTCAAGTACGTGGCAGAAGCACTGGAGTGTCTGGATGACTTTAAAGGGAAGTTCCCAGAACAAGCACACAGCAGTGCCTGCGACGCGCTAGACAGAGATATCAACGCAGCCCTCTTCTCCAAGAGTGATAACGGTGAGTGCCGCTGCTCGGCGTGGTTCTTCAAGGTTAGGGTAAAATCTAATGAACAAACAAGGAGTTTACTCCTTAAACTGCTCCTATGAAAAAAAGCTCCAACTTCTGAGGCAGATTGATCGTTACTGTGCACAAAAACTGGCCTCAGCCTGTTCTTTCCTTGCGTCTGGTCCTGGTTTGGTCTTGAGTGAGAGTATGATATAAGATAGTGCAATGTATCCAGGAGATAATATGGAAGGGAGCTTGTGCCCTAAGCCCTGCTCCCTGATGAAATCGTTCTTAACTCTTCTCTGAAACTGATGCTGTTCTAGAGTGCTTTGTGTAGAACACGTTCCTCCCCAAATTGTGATGAGGGAAATGTGTTGTTCTTCCAGCTGAAGACAAGAAAGGAGGTGGCCCCATCCGGCTGCGAGCCACAGGCCGCAAGGATTCCATCTCAGAGGATGAGATGGTGCTGAGGGAGCGCAGCTACGACTACAAATTCCGATATTGTGGCCACTGTAACACTACTACAGACATCAAAGAGGCCAATTTCTTTGGCAGGTATGTTGGCAGAGAGTAATAGGGGTGCAGGACAGGAGTATGAGCAGCAGCAGAATGTTTCTGTCCGTCGGATAAAGCCTCACGTGTAGGCTCATGTGTGCGTTCATAAAGTGATGCTGACGCTGGTTTGCAGGGTTGAGAAGGATGACGGAAACCCTCATCCTTGTGTGGCTGCGTGAATAACAGGTTCCGTAGCAGATCCACAGAGGACCCAGCTGGGCTAGCGTTTCCAAAAAGCCATTTGGGATTGCAAACATGAATTCTGGGGATGGAGGGAACTAACGCAGAAAGCTCTATCTGGATCCGTAAGCGTAAGGAGTGGCAGCCTACTGATGATAGAAGCCACCTGAGGTTCTCGTGTCTGCTAGAGACTAGCTTTGGCTCTGAGCTGTGATCTCCAGTCTCTGCTCCTTTCACCCTAGCAATGCACAGTACATAGTCAGTGGGTCGGATGACGGCTCCTTCTTCATCTGGGAGAAAGAAACCACCAACCTTGTTAGAGTGCTGCAGGGAGACGAGTCGATTGTGAATTGTCTCCAGCCTCATCCCAGTTACTGCTTCCTGGCCACCAGTGGCATTGACCCAGTTGTACGACTGTGGAATCCCAGGCCAGAGGTAAGAGCCGCAGTAAAAGACTGTCTTGGTGACACGACGAGTAACGCAGACCTTTTTCCTACTGGGATCTCTTGATGGTTGCAGCAGCTCCTTGTTCCCAGCTGTGTCTTGCTGAGTTCTCTCCCTTCTTGTCTTGCAGAGCGAAACCCTTAATGGCCGCGTGGTAGTGGACATGGAAGGTGCTTCCCAAGCTAACCAGAGACGAATGAATGCGGACCCGCTGGAGGTGATGTTGCTGAACATGGGGTACCGGATTACAGGACTGACCAGTGGTGGGGCTGGAGGCTCAGATGATGAAGACAGCTCAGAGGGGCAAGTCCAGTGCCGGCCCAGCTAAAACAGAACTGCCTCTCCTTCCTCCAGTTGTTTGGCTGAAAGGGAACTTAGTTTCCTTGGTCCTGAACTTTCTCTGATGAACGACTGCACTGTATCGCACTATGCACAGAGTAGGACAAGCTGGCAGGGGCAGGAGCGGCCGTTTCTTTAAACCATCACCACCACCTCCTCCTCCTCCCGTCACGCTACTGAGCAGCATGGCAGTGCAGTCTGGGGTTTGCCTTTAGTGGAATTTAGTCCCGACAGGGATCTTTGAGTTGTCTGTAAGCGGTGTAAGCTGGTGACTTTTTCCAGAGCTGCTGTATGACCTGGTACAGAGCAATGTTGCCTGCATTCATGCATTTGTAGAGGGGATGTTAAATTCCTGAATAAAATACAAACCTAGGGCAGGGCTTATGGAATGAATTTACTGCAGTGATCTTGGTCTTGAAAGCCTGACTCTGCTCTTATGCTACCAGACTGTCTAGAGGCCCCTGGCTTTGGGTTGTTGGCCATGAAACACCTGTTTTGTCCCATAATTTCTTTCTTCTGGCTTCCATCTCTAACATATTGCCATCAGATGTGGCTGTGTTGTATTAAGGACTGGATACTGCCTGTCTTTTTCCCTGGGCATCTGTCTTAGTTGATGAATCAGTGAAGGCACTGAGTATGTGCAGCTCAGCAGGGCAGGATGTGCTTGCCCAGCTCTGATGCTTTCTTCTACGGTCTGTGAACCTGTGGAGAAAGGTGGCAGCAACGGGAGCAGGTTTTATCGGAGGCCTAGGACTCGCGTAGCTAAAGCTGCTGAGGAAAGGGGCTGGTAACAGCACTCTTCCAGGGCTTCTCTCTCTATTGCCCAAAACGTGTGTAGCTGTACTCACCTTCTCTCCGTGTCACCTGTGCTAGAGCTGAGAACGTTGCCATCATGTGTTTGTTGCAACTCATGTTTTGAGCTTTTAGACAGCAGCTTTTTTATGCAGCCAGCTGCTCTGTCTTGGCCTTTCCCACCTTGGTGGTGTAACAGCTGGTGGATTAGTGGTCCTCTCAGGAACCCTCCTTCCTCCTCCCATTCTCCACACACTGGCTCTGGCTGCACAGCCAGGACTACGCCCAGCAATGCAGCGCTGTACTTCCATTCCTTTCCCTCTCGTGTGACATGCAGCCCTGTTTTCCGCTCTTGCAGTTGCCAAACACTAAATATCGACTAGATCTTACACAGCTGTGCTACAACCCAGTCTGAAGAGGTTGTTTTTTCTAGGACTATCAACTAAGACCAAAGAGCCCCTGGAGATCTTAACTGCTCTGCGCTGTCTCGTGTCTCTTACTGCTGAAGGTCTGAACATGCTAACCTTGGTCCCAGGGGTGAGATGCGTGTCCAGGAGCGTGCGCATGTGTGTGTGCTGCATTCGGGCTGTTCTTCCATGCGGTGCAATCCCTGGTCTTCCTGTTCCTGCTGCGGAAGGATGAGGGGCCTTCCTTTCCTCCTCCGGCTGCTTCTGGCTGCCAGGCGTTGATGAGAGAGACTGCGCAGTGCTGGCTGATCAAGGTAACTGGCTTCCTCTCCCTTCCAGAACAGTCTTTGTGAGATGAGAGAGCCTTGTGAGAGAGGGAGAGAGGTCACGGAGTCTCGTGGCTGGCAGCGTCTCTCAAAGGATGCCGTTCCCTGTGGGGGGGAGGCCCCCCCAGCTCCCTCCTTGCAATCGCAGTGGAGCTAACTGGGATCTGATCTCTGCCCTTCAGACAACGAGGTCCGTCTGCTCTGTCACGTGTGGGTGAAAGCGAGCCGTAGCGAGCCCCGGTCGTGTGGGAGCGTGCCCCTTGCCACCAGAACCGACTGGCCACCCCGTGCTCTGATGGCAGGCTTCTCGTTTTCAGTTCAGTCAGGCTCACCCTCCATCTTCCTCTGCTGAAGCAGAGCTCTGCTGGGACGGATAGGTGCTGTCACTTGGCTGCTGAGGGCACGGTTGCTTGCTTTCACGCAGTACCAGGGCGGTAGATGCCGCTGCTTGCTCAGTTTACCTGTTTGGTTGTACACATGCTCTCCCAACCCAGGTCCACCCTGGCACTCAATGCTCTTCAAAACCCAGAGGTAACGGAAAATTCTCCTCACTCGGGTGGCTTTTTGACGTTGTCTGGCCTTTTCTTTTTTGCTTAAGGCTTTCCTACTAGATGCATCCTCATCCCCCGTCCTCCCACTCAAACTTTTTTTTTCAGCTTTCAGTAGACAATGTCTGCAGACTTTGATTTTTAAGCTGAGACTGCGATGGAAAGCTTGGAAAAGAACAGACCTGTCCCTTCCCATTCACCTTTAGCTGTGGCAGCTATTTTTTGTTGTTTTTACCTTTGTGAAACAGTGCAGCTCTTTTACCTGCCAGTTGCAGTGTGAAAGCTACAAGATTCCCTGCCTCTGCAGTGGATTGCTTTTTTTTTAATGGCTGCTTTGATTAAAAAGATAAATAATAATGGGAGAGAAGGGGAGAGAAAACTCTTTCTGCCTCTAGCCCCTTTTCCCCTTGTTGCGGGCAGATTGCCTGCTTTGGCGCTTGTTAATGAGGATCTTGTATTTATTGGTGAAGGAAAAAACATGCTGGGGAAGTAGGGAGAAGATGTTGCTTTATTGACCTCTGCCGTTTACTTCGACCCCCTCTTTGGGAAAGCTTCTTCCTGCTCTTTCTGGTTAACTCTTTCTAGCCTGGGATATGCAGGGATGCCTCCTTTATTTTTGTATTCTAGCAATGGGCTCTCCATGAGGAGACTCTAGGATTCTTAGTGTTGCGACGACCATTATTAATTCTAGCCTTTTCGAGTACTAAAGATGATCATCTCGTAAACTTTGCCCCTGCAGTTGTAGAGGTAACACACAAGCCTTACTGCCCTCGTTAGAAGGAGCAGAAAACTTGTTTCTGTGCTCCCTGGAAGAGAAAGAGTTAAGCAATTAAACAATTCTTTGTTCTAGTTCTTTCTTGGTGTCATTTTGTTCGGGGGATTATTGTGGCTTTGTTCCACTTTCCTCCTCCGTGGAGGTGGACGTGGGTGGGTGGAGGGTGGCCTGGTTGGGCTGGATGTTGGCTGTTCACCGGTGTTGCCCCTGTAAAATCGAGTGGGAAGGGGGCTGGGGAGCCTGGAACACGGCGCGTGGACTTGTAGCCGCAGAGTTAGTGCTGATGTTGGCTTATTACCCGGCTGTGGGGACTCGGATCTGGCTGCGTTTGGGAGCAGAGCCCACCTCTGGCTTGGTTTAGAGCTAACGCTGCGGATGGCGGGGTGAGGATGAGAAGGGCTGCCTGGGGAAGAGAGGTGGTGCTCACACCTTACAGACAGATTAATGGTCATACGACGGAGTTACTTGCTCTGAATCGTGTTATGTCGGGGTAGGGGATAAAATTGACAAAATCTTCGAGTCCCTGCTTAATCCAAGAGTTAGAGGTGAACAGGGTCGCAAAAACCTGAGTAGGGAAAATAGCCCATCCGTCCTTTTAGCTCTTCTTAAATGGCCTCTTGCCCTGAGAAGCAAAACCCTGGCGGCTTAGGCTGTGGGGCAGACCCAGAGCCACCTACCTGAGTCACCTGGCTGAGTTACCGACTGTTCCTGAGAGCGTTTATTGCCTGGAAGTCTCGCACAAGCGTGGTGCGTTGGACATGAACATTCAGACCCAGAGGTGATCCCTTGCTAGAGGACGTCACAAACTCGCTTTCTCCTTCGGGCTCCTGCTGTAAAACCTCCCAAATGCTTTCCTGCCCTCCAAGCTGTGCAGTGCTGGGCCTTGGGTTAGAAAACCAGTCGGCTGTTTTCAGAATCTGCTTGAACTCTTCTCTGAGAAATTCCTGTTAGACACCTTTCTGCCGAAGGCCTTTTGAGGCCTCTTCGTTTCAGATCCTGTCTGATATAAACTACTGCTTTAAAAGGCAGCTCTGCTCCCACAAAGCAGTGTGCATCCGCAGCTGGAATTGGCAATCAGCTAATTAGGTCAGCTCTTGGGCTGAATGGTTGGACAAAGAGGAAGCATGGCAAGGGGAGCTGAGTGGTTGAATTGGGGGTGGAAACGGCTAGAAGGACCTAGAAAATCAGCTTTATTTGTAACTTGAGTAAGAGAATTGGATTGAGGGGTGGGGAGAGGAGCAATCCGCCCTGGGAAGCGGGGAGAGGAGCACCAGCAGCCCTAGGGATGAGCTCGCTTCTCTCTGCTGCGATCGTTGGCAGTGCCAGGAACGAGGCTGCACAGGGCTCAAGATGGCTCCCACCTCTGAGCAAAATGGGAGCAGGATGTCAGGAAGCTGCCTGCTGCTGCAGTGAGGAATTAAGCCCTCCGCGTGTTGTGCTCCTTGTGGCTCGTTCAGGCCTTGCTGCTGCAGGAGATGACACCGCTGGGAAACCCCTCCGGCGCTGGCAAGGAGGAAAGGTGGGCCTTTTTGTGGATCGCACTGCTGAGAAATCGTCGCGACCTGCACTTGGCTCAGAGCTCTTCCACCTTGTGCCCCGTGTCCCGGAGAAACTGCTGGCTTTCCCTTTAAGCAACATAAAAGTTGCCCTGTGGCTGCGTCAGGTGGAGAGGGAGAGAGAAGGAAATGCAGCTTTCTAGTGACAGGGAGGCAGAAAAGACCCGAAGGTGAAAGCTGAGGGGCGAGATGGCTTAAGGGCACGCTTTTGGGGTGGGTGGCTGAGCCTGCGTATGTTCTTGCGCTGGTGAGTAGCACCATCATCAATACAGATGAGAGTGACGTTTCTGGTTCACGCTGAGCGATTAGAGGCTGTCAGACTGCAGCAGGCACAGACCACGGGAGAGGAGCAACAAAAATGCAAAGCGACCCGCCCCAGCATCACCTCCGGGGCGGAGGAAGGACGCCGTGGTGTCCTCCATCAGCCTGTGCCCCGGTGACGCTCTCGGTAGGCTCCTGCACGCGGTGGTGTTGCTGCCGCCACGGCGGTTGTCAATGTCAGAAGGGGGAGGGGACCTCTTCCTCGAGTGGTTTGGTCCTGGCAGCCCCTGTAATGTTGGAGCTGTCACAACAGGGAAAGGTTCCCAAGGAAGCTGCTTACCGAACGAGAGCTGGCCGGGTGCCTGCTTCTTTCAGGCTCAGAGATGAGCCGGGGTAGAAAGGGGAGGTAACCGAATCCCTTCCAGCCTGAGCTCCGGCAGCGGTGCCGTGCGCTTGGGCTAAACCCGAGCTGGTGTGGGGTCCGGGCTGCTCCTTCCCAGGCTCTCCTGTCCGAGAGGCTTCGTGCCTCCAGGCTACGAGGCCGCGCTGGCCCCCGCAGGCATCGTCCCGAGGACGCTTTTGGCCGAGGGGAGGTAGAGGCGCTCCCTCGCTGACAAGAGGAGAGCGGAGCCGGTGGTGGCAAGTCGCTGGCAGAGAGGGGAGCGAAACCTTTTGTTTCTCGTCAAATGAGAGACTGCAAAAACAATGATGGCAGCGTTCCTGCTCCCTACGTTTAATCCACTATTGTAGCCAGGCAAGATAGCTGCAATAAGACGCCCGGCCGTTAATTTTATGCATGGGAAACTTCTTACCTGCTCTCCCCCTGCCTCCCCCCACCCCCCCTGTACCTCCGGTTTCTTTTCCAACTGCAGCTATTTTTCCCTGCTGACTTCAGGTGTTTTGTATTCTGCTTAGATCAATAGCAGAACAACGGCAGCCTTCCAGTTGTCACTAGGAAGACCCTGCTGTCAGCTACAGCTCACCCGTTTTCTGCCAGCACGCTACGAGGGCTGGAGAGCCCTTCTGCCTGCCTGACAACCACACAGAAAGCTGTGCAGTACAGGAGCGCTGTATCGATTTTTTTTTTTTTTTTTTTTTTTTTTAAATCCAGCCTGGGGAAAACGGTGTGCCGTGCTCCAGCACTTGGGTTTGCCCTCCTGCGTTTGGTTTTAAGAGGCAATAAACCGGGCTGTCTGAGATGCCCCCCTGCCCGTGCGGGAGGGGAGGCCGTGTGGTGGCACTGCGGGGACGTGTGTCCTGCAGAGGCTGTCAGCGCCGTCCCTGCCGTGTGGCTTTGCCAGGGGAACTGGTCCCCGGTGATACGCTGCTTAGCAGCCTTTGAGACACGAGCAGGAAGAGCAAATCCATTGCCTAATCTGACAAACGTGCCAGGACCGCGTTAGCTGATGTGAACGTTGGGCTCTGTTCGTGTATTTCAGCGATCTCTGGTACTTACGTTAGCTTGGAGCAAATCAATGCAAATATTTTTCTTCATAGAACAAAAAGCATTCACTGGAACACACACATACAACCTCTGTGTGTATCTTCTACCCGAAGTGCCAAAATAGGAAGCGTTTTAGAAACCAAAGCACCGGCATGGCTTTGCTCTCGAGTGTCTTTTTTTTTTTTCCTTCGCTTTCTCTCTCTTTTGGAACTGGACTATTTTGTGAATCCCTTCACCGTCGGATTACAAGGAGCACAGGCTCAGGCTCTTGATCAGCTCTGACGCAGTGACAGGTCATGCTGAGCCGATGCCTGCACTGCAGCTTGACTTGAGCTGCTCCCTGTGAGTGCCTGGGTGGGTGGCTCTGTCTCGGCCCTGACGCCTCTGCAGCTGCCCTCCCTCTCGGAGGGATCTGTTCCAAAACGTGGTCTAGACTAGGAGGTAAGGAGGGATGGTAGATGAGCCGAGGGCTTTGTAGAGGCGAGGAAACGTAGACTGCAGCGCGATACTAAGCTAGTTGCATTGAAGCTTGAGTACTCATATGACAAGTTAGGGTGTACGGAGGACGGGTAGGCCGTCTGAACTAGACTGTTAGCCAATGCTTTTACTGCCATACCGGCAAATCCAAACTGGGTCCCCTCTGATGTGCCTGTTCTCGGGGTAGAGGCTCCTGACATCCTGGGCTTTCAAGCTGGAAGCTTCGTTAGTCGATAATGTAGTGAGCGCGTAAGCACCGCACTGTCCCCAGAGCGCTGCTCTTGGGAGGATGCTGACGAATGCGGAAGGCTGGCCTCAGCTTAATTTTTGAGCTAAGTCAGGTGATGGAAAGCAGAACGCTTGAGGTGGAGATGTGAAAAGTCTTTGAAGGAGAGGGTTTACGAGAAAAAACGGGGCTGTTACGTGAAAGCTGTAACTTTGTGACACTGTTGGGAACGTGGCTCTCATCATAACAGGGTTATGGATTGTGGATAACAAAAGCCAGCTCCTTGTGTGAGCACAGTGCTCGGCTCAGCCTTGCCTCTGTGGTATGACAGAGCTAAGATGGAGGAGCCACGTGCTGGAAGGGGATAAGAGCTTTATGAGCAACCCCCCCAGCTTCGTGCTGTCCAACGCCACAAACTGTGCTGGAAGGAAACCTCTGCTAACTGTGGGCCTTGGAAATGCAGCTCGAGATCTCAACGTGAGGAGGACACGAGCGGTTTCCACGAAGAACACAGAAGGATTTGAAGAGGAGAGCGGGGTCCGGACGCTCGGCAGCTCTCCTGTGCCCGCTAGGCACAGCACCCCTGTCCTGGCTGCCTCGGGGTGTGGCAGCAGTGTCATCCCTGTTCCTTCCACTAGTTCAGTGACTTGTCACTCCGTATTTTGCCGAGTGTGTTGTGGGGGTGGAAATCTGGAATAAACACATTTCTTCTTCAGCTTCCTCGCGTAGTTTGAATTCAACTTCCTAATAAAGCAATTGTTATTTTTCTAAGCCGATTCTCCAGGTGTAAGTGCTGTTCCTGCCCCTGCCCTCCCTCCAATTCCTCCTCTCCCGGGGGGTCGGGGGGGCGCTGCTTTTCCCCTGGGGACGTGGCGGGGGGGGGTTCACTGTCCCTACACCATTGGCACCCACACCCAGGGGGCAGCCCACTGTCCCTGGGTGTGGGTGCCAATGGTGTCGGCCTTAGGGACTGCTACAGAGCACGCAGCCCGCTGTGAAACGGCGCCGTGCCTGCGGGGGGCGTTGAGCCCCCGCACCTGGGTTGGGGGGGGGTCCCCTAGGGGGGGGTCCCCGACCCCTGCGGGCACCAGGCCTCTCCCACTTCCTGGTTACCGGCCGCACCCGGAAGCGGCCGCGCGGTTTCCAGGAAGTGACGCCATGGCGCGGCGGCCGGGCGGGGCGGGCGATGGCGGAAGCGGAGGCCAAGATGAAGCAGTTCCATGGCGGCGGGGGGGCCGGGCTGGACGCCGAGCGGGGCCGCTTCCCGTACTGCGTCGTGTGGACCCCGATCCCCGTGCTGACGTGAGGGCGGGCCCGGGGCTCGGCGGGGCCGGGGGCCCGGGGCTCGGCGGGGCCGGGGGCCCGGGGCTCGGCGGGGCCGGGGGCCCGGGGCTCGGCGGGGCCGGGGGCCCGGGGCTCGGCGGGGCCGGGGGCCCGGGGCTCGGCGGGGCCGGGGGCCCGGGGCTCGGCGGGGCCGGGGGCCCGGGGCTCGGCGGGGCCGGGGGCCCGGGGCTCGGCGGGGCCGGGGGCCCGGGGCTCGGGGCTGCCCGACCGCCTCGGGGGCTGCGCGGGGAAGGCTTTGCCGGGAGCCGGCTTCTCTCCGCACGAAGAAGGAAAGCGGCCCGGCCTCGGGGGATTTTCGTGGCTGGGGAGCGAAGGGTTTGGCCGCGGGGGGCCTCCCACCGCCTCCTGCCCCGAGGGGAGCCTCTCTGCTTCGCTTCGGACGAGTTTTGCTTTTCCCAGCGGTGCTGGCCGGGTGTAGGCAGGCTTCAAGGAGAGTTTCGGTGTGGGTTTTTCTTGTTTTTTTTTTTTTTTTTTCTCTCCAGTCGTGGGAAAATGGAAAGCTGTAACATGTGGCTTTGGGGGGGGGGCCGAGAGCCCGGAGGTTTATTTTCATACCTTCCTCTTGCCCTCCAGTTACAAGCGGGTGTCAGTGTTTACTGAGCCGGGGCTGAAAGTCAGGTCGAAGACGTGGCGCGGTCTGTGCCGGGACTGGGAACGGCGCCGTAACCCTCTTCAGCTGGGAGAAGACTTCCCCGTTCTGCCCCACGTGCACAAACCTGCCTTGATTTTTATCTTTTCTTTTTCACACGGCTTAACTTTCCATCCTCGGAGCATTTTCCAAAGCTTTCAACCTTCTTATCTCCCCCCGGGACTGCTGAGGAGAGCTGTCCCGCCGGAGCTAGTGGGCGTCCCCTGTTTGTTTGTGGGCTCGTTCCCCAACGAGCAGTGGCATCTTCCTGTTGATTTTGTTTTGCAGCGGAAATTTCAGCATCGTTATTTGGCAAAATCTCTCGCTAGATTGCATAATTGCCCCAATTTTCTTCCTCTGACATTTCCTGTCATCCTTGGGTTTGGAGGCTTGAAAGCTAGTCAGCGTCGGGGGGGGAATTAAGGAGAGGAAGAAATGTTTACGGCTTTGAAGGTGGCAAAGCTGTGACAAGGCTGCGTTCAGCTGCACCTCCTGGCTGATAAAAGACGGCTCTGCGCAGACAGTGAAGCTGCCTGGCTGCTTTGCATCGCACCAGATAGGAAAACGCAGAGGTTAAGTGATTCGAGTGCTGAAACTTTGCAGGAACCCTTTCCCTGCGTGGCGGGGTTAAGTTATCAACAGGAGCTGGGCGCAGTTTCTCTCCTCAGCTGCGCTTGCCAGCGTGTTTGGCTTTATCTGCTCGTTCTGCTGGGTTTAGGATCTCTCTAACTGAGCTGTGGCTCGCGAATCTGTCCCTGTTTAACCTTGCTGTAATGTCATCTGAAATATTAGTCGCTGGGCACGGTCCCGTGCGGGGAGGGGAGGGAGAAATCGGAGAGGGGGCAGCAAACCTGAGGGCGCTGGAGGATGTGGGCGAGCGCTGGTGCTTGGCCTGAAATGCTTCGTAGGGATCACGGGGGATCCGAGGGGGGGATAAAGAACTGCGGCTCTCCGGAGCTGCAAATATCAAGGGAGGAGGAGAAGTTTTGAAACAAGGAGGTTGTTTAGGGAGGGAGTGCTCCTCCTGGAGCCAGCAGCCCCGCTTTCCACCTGAGGTGCCAGAATCCAGTTCGCAGTGCGAACGGGAAGATGGGCAGGGAGACTTTTTTTTTCTCAGTCATTGAAGTGGGAAGTCCAGCTTTATCTCACGACTGTTTCTTCCGGACCTAACATTTTTTTTTTTTTTTTTTTTTTTTTTACTCGGAAACACAAATGGGGTTGTTTGGGAGCCCGGGGCTTGCCCTTCCCTGGCAGGGGGCGCGGGCGGTGCAGGCCGTTGGAGTCCGGCTCGTCCTGTAACTGCAGCCACTCGAAAACTGCCTTGAAAACAAAAAAAAACCTTGAAAAGTGAAAACTTGAAGCCTGACCACCCTGCGGATGAGCCGACTCTAGGTCAGCTCATCTTGGGGGGCACAGCTCTGGGTGTTTTTCCTTTCCAGCTCAAGCATGCTTTTCCTTTGCTTGCACCTCTCCTGCTTTCACCTCCCGGCCGGGCGTAACGCAGTAACCGTGCCCGCCTGTCCCGTGCTGTGCAGTTCGTTGCGCGGCCGCTCCCGCAGGCTCCTGGCAGCATGCTGCGCGCTCTCGGCGCGATCGGGGGGCAAATATCTCAGCCTGACGCTTCGCTTGTTGCCTCGGTAGATGGCTCTTCCCTATCATCGGCCACATGGGCATCTGCACGTCGACCGGAGTCATCCGGGACTTCGCGGGGCCGTACTTTGTCTCGGTAAGTAGGTGACAAATCCGGGTCCTCAAGGCGAATCCTGTGCTTGGTCCGGGTCTCACCTCTGCTGGTGGTTTCTGAGCCACCCCCTGTCTTTTGCAGCTCCGAGTTGTGCAAAGCAACGGCTTTAGATGTTTCCGAGACCATGGATCTGTGCCGTTACTCTGGAGATTGCTGTCAGTGCAGATCATCCGGGGGGGTGATAAACAGCGGCTGGTTTGGTTTGGTGAGCAGGAGGTGAAGAATCCTGTGGTCCATGCTCTTAATGGGGACTTTTGGACCCAAATTCTTTTGCGATAACCCACGCTTCAGAAGCTGCTTTCGAACTTCCTCGGTATGCCTGCTGCTGTCATGGTGCGTGGCAGCAGATGTGAGGACGATATTCTTCGCAGTCTGTTGGATTCTGCGAGTAAGGGAATTTTTAGGTGGGACAATTAATGCTCCTTAAAGATTAGGACGTGTCCAACTTAGAGTTAGCAAGGCATTAACAGTTTACAGGAAGGGAGCATGGTGCATACACCACGTAGCCGGGTAATGCCACCGCGTTTAGAGCATGAATGCACTCACACCCCAAACGAGTGTGTGTACGAATACAACTGAGACCTGAGTCCGGGCACACAGATGAGATCGGTGTCTAGAGGCTGTTGAGGCAACGTGGCAGCGTCATCGCTGCGCGATCACAGGCTCGGAGGTTTCCAGCAAGAGTTGTGTCATGAATATTGTGCGGGGTTATCCTCACGAGATATCTTTTTTCTGTTTTATTTGTAGGAAGACAACATGGCGTTTGGGAAGCCAGTGAAGTAAGTGCTCCCGTTGCTTTTTATGAAACTAAGCAGCTGACGTGCAGATGTCCTTTAATTCGTGGAGGCAGCCAGGCCATAATACCGCTCTTCTCGCTGTTCAGATAACCTAACTCAAGTGGACGGCTGCTGTGTCTGTGCTTTTCAAGAAACCACGTTAAGTTCAATCTTTTAGAAGCGTGGCAGCAGTATAATGGCATTAAGAACTATAGCTGTGTGGAGCCTTTACAAGGACAAAAGACCAAAACATTTTAGGATAATGTTAGCAACAAGTGCTCCAAGTAAATGGTGCCTGTACTAATGAACTGTCATCGCTCCCATCTTGTTAACGATTTTCTGGGGTAGGAGGAGAGGTTCCTGGGCTTTGTGTATCTGTCAGATCGCGTTTATGTTTTAAATGGCCTGCAGGCTTCATCTCACAGCACGTGAAAGCAGTTCAGAGGGGCCTGTACCCCTGAGGTCTGCAGTTTCTCTGTCTGGAGTGCCCCAGGGCGGAGGGTGCTGAGCGTCAGTTTCTGCAGCATGTGCTCGTCTCGACGGCTGCAGTTCCTTGGGCTCCAGAGGCAGCCTTTTCCCGAAATCCTTTAAGCAGCTTCCTGCTGGGAAGAGCAAAAAGTTGTAGGGGAGCAGCAGCGAAGCCAAGGGGTCGCAGAAGGGCTCTGTTCTCATTTTCCAGGTACTGGAAGCTGGATCCTGGCAAAGTGTACTCCTCCAATCCCAACATGTGGGACACGGCTGTGCACGATGCCTCGGAGGAGTACAAGCACCGAATGGTACGGCCGCGGTGCCCGTGTCCCGTCTGGAGCGGTACCTCCCCGGGGCTGGGCTCCTTCCTGCAGGAGTGGGACCTGTGGGCCTGCACCAGCCCCGTGTGCAGGGCCGGGGAGCCTTGAGGGCAGGATTTCTAACGCTCTGCCCCTTCTTCTGTTCCAGCACAACCTTTGCTGCGATAACTGCCACTCTCACGTGGCTCTGGCCTTGAACTTGATGAGATACGACAACAGCACCTCCTGGAACATGGTCAAGCTCTGCTTCTTCTCGCTCCTGTATGGGAAGTATGTAAGGTGAGCTGAGAGCAGTCTAGATCCAGCAGGCAAAGGGGCTTTGTTTCTTTTGTTCTTCCCATCCCTCCAGAGCTTCAGCCTCTCTTGGAAAAGGGAGGAACGTCTCTTCCCCCGTGACACGTGGGGGAATGTTGCTGGTAGGTGGTGCTGTCACAGCCTGTTCTTAAGCAAAGAACCAGGAGCGTTGTCTGGGTTGCACTGGATGCTGCTCCTGAAATACTGTCTCTAGCAACTAATGGAGGGTGCCAGGAATTTGGGAAATGCTAGCTAGAGCAAATACTGCTCTCTGTGTTGTCTTTTGGCTGGGTTAGGTCAGAACAGAAGGTCACAGAATGGCTTCTCTCCAAGGATTGCTGGTTTCTCTTCCCTCTCTTGAATCCTGTTTACACTAAAACTAGTCTGATTTCCAACTGGCGTGGTGCTTCCAGCTTGAGCGGAGAGGGAAACCCTGAGCATTCCTTATTAGAAAGAGCTCTTAATCTCCATTTTATCTCCTTGGGCCTGGAGAGGAGATTCTGCGAGGACAGCCCTGCACAAAGGTTTCGCGTTGCTTCCCTTCTGCTGGGTCTGGCCTCTTCTGGAAGAGCTCTGCCAGCTTTCGTGCGAGCGTGGTCCCCGCTGCGCTGGGTAAATCCACCAGCAGCCTGAACGTTGAGGCTGACTTTTTGTTTGTCTGTGGAGATATGAAACATGCCAAAGTCATAGACTTTGACCTGGATTTGAGCTGGGAGGCGAGTCCAGCCCTGTTGCTCATGATGTAGTTATTTGTGGACCTGATTTAATCTCAAATTTTTAACGCATACTGCGCCTCCAGGACACAGCGTGTGGCAGTGCTAGAACTGGATAAGAAAGACATCCGTCTCCCTCTGGTTTCTCCACTTACCATCACTTCCTTCTCTCCCCTCCTGTCTTCCTCTGCTGACTTCTTATGTTTAAACCCTCCCCCTATTGTGTTTGTTTTTTTTTTCCCCGTCTTGCAGCATAGGGGGATTTGTGAAGACCTGGCTTCCCTTTGTCCTCTTCCTGGGGGTGATCCTGACGGTCGTTCTGACACTTCACCTGCGGTGATGACAGCTGTGAACTCCCCGTTCTGTGGGCACACGAAGGAAGAAACTGTGACTGCTTGACCCAGCGAGGTGGAGGCAGGGGACTCTGGGAGGCGTTTTCTGGGGAAGGTGGCAACTCCACTCCATTGTAACAGCTCATCTTTGTTTCCTGGGACTGGCTTCTTACCCTTCTGTTTCTGTTCTGTCGATGGTGTCTCCCAACGTCAGGGGTCCCGAAGCCTCCTGATCCCTCCCTGAATATGCTCCCTCTCTGCAATTTGGTAGGTAGAAACGCGATCAGGAAAGGAGAGGCGTGGGCACCTTGGCGTTCTGTGCGAGGTAGAGCTGCGAGGCAAACCCTGCCTCCTGGTTCAGGAGCGCAGGCAGCCACACCTCGTAAGGTTCTCTCTGATCACTTGGGTTCTTCCTCTTGGCAGACTTCATCAAATGCTTCCCGGGGTTTCCAGTCTCCGAGGGGGAGTTGTTTCCCTGTTGCACGACTCTCCTGTAGCACACGTTTCACAGTGGAGGTGCGGGGCTCCTCCTGGGGGTGCACGGTGCCGCAGCGCTCGCTGCCAGTCTCCCCAGTAGTGCCAGAAAGGTGTTGACGGCGCAGCTCTCCTCTGAGGAGACACACAGAGGAACGCTCCGTGGCGGGGCAGATTCGTCTGGTCCTGCTGGTGAGCCCAGAAAAGCAGGAAAGTAGATCGACTGGCTTGGGTATGGCTCGTGGCAGTCTGCACACTTTCAATAGCATGTCGCAGAGTTGGGAGTCTGCTGCCAAATCCCTTTTAGCTTGTGCCAGAGAAAATCTAGCTTCCCCGCTTCTCCCTGGGCTCTGAATGCCTAAAATTGGCGTTACACTTCTCCCAAGCTGCTTAAGCTTTCCTTTGATCCCCAGCACTTTGCATGTCACAGAAATCACGCCTGCAGAGGTGGCGGCGGCAGCAGCAGCAGGTACTTGCTCCCGGGACAGAAGGCTTTGGGGTTGCGAAAGCATCCGTGCCTTGCAGAGCAGTGCCCGAGTCCTGAGCTTAGCGGGGCCAACGGAGATTTAAAGAGGTGGAGGGACTGGAAGGCGGACGTGCTCTGCCGGGGCTTTGCAGCGGCCAACAGGGCACTGCTGTCTTGTGGCTGGTGCTGGGGTGGTGGATGGGAAGCTGTGGCGTGTTCTGAAGAGCACACCTGGGGTAAAAGCACTTGGAATGTGAAGAATGCTGGTCTGGCAGCGCTGGGGGTCTGATGGCCCCTTTGAGCCCTGGACCAGGCAGAATGGCTCCTAGAGGGGTCGGTGGTCTGTGAGTGCTGAGCAGGGAGAGCGTCTGGGTGTCAGGAATCTGTCTGTGGGGGCTCTGGCGTGCAGATGCTGCTTTCTGGGCTGCTCTTAGCCAGGCGGCTTTCAGGTGTCACTGAAGGGCTGCGTGCCATTAAGCAGATCCCCTCTGATTGCAGAGGAAGGGTTAGCTTTTCCTCTCCTGCCTTGAAAGGCCAGCTCTTTACTCCACTACCTGATGGATTTCAGCCTCAAGGAGTGCTCGTGGCCAGCAAGAAAGCTCTTTTTGTCTGCGTGCCATCCCTGTGGCTTCCTCTGATGTGGAAGCCCTTTCAGTCACCCTGCTGGCTCTGGAGGCCGTCCTTTTTTTGCCTCCCCATCTGCTTCCATCCTCCTGACCCCTGTAGCTCTGTAGGAGGGCTGGGGGCTCCTCTTGGGCTTCTCGAATTCTGCATTTCCTCCTCGGTCACATTTAAATAGCCCCTTAAACCTCTTCGTTCTCCCTAGCACCCAGTTGGCTCCGTCACCTGGTGCTGGCCTGTCCGGGGTGGGAGCACCTCGGTGCCCTTCCCCACGTACCTGGAGCTGAAGCAGTTGTCGGCGTCTCCTGTGTGCAGTCATTTAAACCTGAGTGGAGAGCAGCTGGAGGGTGCCGAGGCCGATTAGAAAGCCAAAACCTCGATCAAAGAGAACCTTACAAGGAAAAGATGGAATCTTACGGAGCTGCCCTGCCTTGCTGCGGTCGCCGCACGGCGGGGTGGCTGGCTACCGTGCCCTAGGACAAGCCAGTGGAACAGGAGAGATCAGTCCCTTGCCCTGATTTTTAATTTTAGCATGATTCCTCAGAGTGTCCTGCCAAGGATGCGCCAGGAGTCCCTGGCCCCAGGGCTGAAGCCAACCTGTCTTACGCAGTAGCAATAACCTAGAGACTCTTCGGGCTGTCTCACACGTTGATGCAGTGTTTTATCGATAAGCTATACAAGCGTTGCCAAAGCCGAGGCTTCGAGGTGTCAGGGGGGGCCAGGAGCGGGGCTGCTGGCCGCGATCCCTGCTCCTGGGACTTCAGAAAATGCCGAGTGCCATTCCCCACCGTGAAAATCCTTCTTTGCTCCCTGTGCTTTTTATTTTTTATTTATTTTTTTTAACCAGATCTGGGTTTTGAACGGAGGCTCTAAGCCCTGCAGGACCTCAGGCTGCGGAGCTGCTTCCCCTGCACCTCGACTGACAGCAGGGCAGGATGGCTCCGCGCGTCCGGAGGGAGCACGGGCGGCTCGACAGCAGGGTCTGAAGCAGAGGTAGCACGGAGCCAGCCCCAGCAGCCTCGCTGGCCTCCCAGAGTTCTCTGTGCCTGCAGGATGGTTCCTGCAGAGAGGCTGGATGTGGGCTGGGCAGATTTACTGCTTCACCACGCCGCTGGGGCTGCGGGAGCGCGGAGAGACGGGCGATGCGTGGGGAGCGGGCTGTTTCCTCTGGCTGGGAGGTGGGTGGGTGAGGAACGTGCTTTCCTTGCAGCATCCTTCATCTCACTGCCAGCTCCTTCGCAGCGCCTTGCCCGTAGCCTCATAAAGGTTCCCCCTGTCCCTTTCCTCCCCGATGCCGCTTTTATGGTCCCCTCCTTTCTCCTTTGCACGTGCTTGTGCTGCAGAGCTCCGTGGCTCTGCCGTGCTCTTCGGCGAGGGCCAGCCCTCCGTACCCTCTTCCTTTGTTCTCTTGATCTCTGTGGGGCGCTGGATTACTTTGTAAATATTTAAACTCTGCTTCTGTGGTTTCATAATCCTGACGGTAGGGGAAATAAACTTATTTCTGTGGATGTCTCCAGGTGCCTCTCTTATTGTCAAGACTTTTCTCCTTCAGAAGCAGGCTCGCTCTCCCCCCGGCCGCCTGAGCTGCAGCCTCCTGCCCGCAGGCAGCGCGAGGAGCTGGCCCTCGAAGGCCCCCACACCTTTTATTTTACAGACCTGCCCTTGCTGCGTGGCAGAAGTCACGGTCCTGTTTTCAGAGCTGCTGTGGGGAAGGGAGGGGGGGCTGGGGAGCGGCAGGGATGGCACTGGGAGCTGCTTGCTGCAGAGCTGGAAGCCTTTGCTGCAGTGCAGGCAGACCCCGCGCCGTGCCAGAGCTTTAATGCCAGGTCTCTCAAAGCCAGGGCCCTTCTGCGGGCCTTTGTTCAGGGGAAGGGGCTGTGCCTGCTCCTGCCTTGTGCTGGGCTCGTCCCTAACCCCCTGCCAGCTCAGCAGAGCCCTGCGTGCCCCCAACCAGGCAGAGAGCTGAGCATTTGGGGAGGAGGATGCTCTTTGATACCCCCCCCCCCCCCCTTGTAGGTTTATCTCGTTTAGCTGTGAATGGTTTCCCTTCACGCAGCCTGAGGTCTTGGCGTCCCTCTTTTCTCAGAGTCTGGGGGGGGTTCTCGTCCCCCAGCTCCTCAAAGCTCGGAGCCCCTGTGGCTTCCCTCGCCCCGTGAGCTGCTGGAGAGGGGCTGCGGGTGCTGGGAGCAGAGGGGGGCGAAGAGGCGGCCTCATCCTGCCCTCCCGGCAGGGGATGGGGATGGCAGCGAGGGAGCTGGGCCTCAGCGTGCTCCGAGGAGTGCTAACAGCAGCCACTCCTCCCTTACAGCTGACTTCCAGAGCCTGGAGCTGGGCGGTGGGGGATGCAGAAAAGCCTTAAAATTCGGGAAAAATCAGCCGTGCGCCTTAAAATTTGGCTGGGGGATTTACCAGCGCAGCCGTTTTGTGAAGCGCTGCCCGGATCCCCTCCTGCGCGCCCCCTCGACACAAGCTGCGCTGCCCGGCAGCTCTGCAGCCCGGCCCCTGCCTCCCCTGGGGCTGCAGAGCCTCGCGCCGAGGTTTTATCACGGGAACTCGAGGCGAGGACCCCAAGGACCTGCCGTGGCCGCGTGGCTCTGCCCTGGGCGTGGGGCTGGGGGCTCTTGCCCCTTTTTGCTCCGTGGGGAGCGCGGTGTGGGTGCGGTGGTTGGCGGCAGCGGGGCTGAGCGTGCCGATGGTCGCGGCTCTGCGCCCTGCTCCCGGCTCCACGACGTCTCGTACCCCTCGCCGCGGGGAGGCCGCGAAGCTGGGGAGGCGATGCTGGCACCGAGGGGGGCTCAGGCTGGCGTCGCCCATCGCCCTGCCCGGGTGCAGGGTGCTCGCGGGGCCCCGGCAGCCCCCACTGCCCACGATGTCCCCCCCGAGAGACCTCCCCGTGGGGACAGGGCCACCTTTGGAGTGGGGTCGCTTGGCCGCAGCAGGCTGGACGAGGGGGGGGCTGCACCAAAGGGCCCCCCAGGGCCTGATCTCAGGTGGCACTTCAGCATTTGCACGTTTGGAGCTTTCTGAACGCCAGCAGCGGGGCCTGGGCTGCCCTTAGGGCCAGGTTAGCCCCCCCAGGGCTCCCCTTCCCGTGTCGTGCTTGACGCGCCCCCCCCCCCCCCCCCCAACTGTTTCGTTCCTCAGCAAGGGGGAGCAGACCCAGCGCAGGGTCCCCCCCCGAATGTTGCCCCCAGCTGGAGCTGAGGGTGGGACCGCTGCGACGTCCCTGCTCTACTGCATGGGTTAAAAAAAAAAATAAAAATGAATTAAAATCCCCCAGCCCTGGGGTGCTCGGCTTCATCCCTGTGTCCCCAGCTCCGTCCTCAGAGGGGGACACATCCTGCTGCGCTCCCCACGGCGCTCAGCCCCCAGAGCTGCCTTTAACACCCTGTTTTCCCCCGTCCTGAGGCTGGGGGTCCCGTGGGGTGCTGCCCTGTGCCCTCCACCGGCGAGGAGCCACAAACCCACCGGCTCTGCCCCCGCTCCCTGCCTCAGTTTCCCCCCGGGAGCACCGGGCTCGCCCGCGCCTGGCGCACCCGAGGAACGGGTCCGAGGCTGGGCGCGGGGTGGGATCCTGCCCACGCGCTCCCGGAGCAGAAATGAGGCAGAACCTGTTCTGGGTGCCCGCGGGGCTGCTGCCAGCACCCAGCGCCCAGCACCCAGCGCCCAGCACCCAGGGGAGCTGCTCCTGTGCTGGGTGTCCCCCCCCGCAGCCCCTCCGCAGGCGGCTATGGGGACATCAGGGCAAAAACCCGGGTGGGTGCTGGTCCCTTGGGAAGGGCTTCGGGAGGCAGACGGGTCTGATCCTGCGGATGCTGCCCGGGTCTCCGCAAAGAAAAGTGTCCCCAGGGGGTGGCCAGGGAGCCGCCGGGTGTCACCAGCCCGACGCAGCCTCCGGCCACGCTGTGGGGGGAGGCTACAGCTGAGACCCAGCAAATTTGTCACCCCTCGTCGCCCCTCGTCACCCCCTCTGCAGGATCAGCGCCCAAATCCTGCTCTGTCCCTTCCCGGGCAGCCTCAGCACTTCCCCAGCAAGGTTTGGTGCTGGGGAGGGTCCTGAGCTGGGGGGGGGGACGCACGGAGGGGGCTCGGTGCCAGCCTGGGTGACCCGACGCTGAGCCACCAGCCCCGAGCACCCCCCCCCGCCTTGGGGACACGCGCGTGTGGCCTGAGCGTGCGACACCGCCGCCACCGAGCCGTGGCAGGGACCCGCTGGGTTTTCGGAGCATCCCCAGCACCATCCTGTGCGACGAGGGCGGGGGGGGGGGGGGATATGGGGACACGGGGAGGGTGCCCAGCCTCGACGTCTGCGCTGGGCACCCCACGAGGGGAGGACGGGGAGGACGGCAGGCAGACAGACAGACACAGGCCGGCCGGCAGGGCCGTCGCTAAAGCCCCATTTCCTTAGAAACCACGCTAAAAATAAGTTCGGCACCGCCAGGTGTGACTGGCCCGATCCTGCGCGGGGCTGAGCGTGGAGGGGGTTCGTCCTGGGGGGGAGATGATTCCCCCCCCTCCCCCCCGAGCATCAACGGTGTGCCAAGGGGGGCCGGAGGCTGGGGGTGCCCATGGGGTTAGGGGAGCCCCACAGGATTTGGGGGGGGGGTCTGCAGCGCCCCTGGGACCCCAAACTGCCCCACACCGGGTTTTGGGGTGCTGCAGGGCACTGCGGGGAGGGAGGATCTGACACCAGTCCCCCCAGTTCCTCCCAGTTCCCCCCAGTACAGCCCAGGGTGGGGCCCAGGTAAGGCTCCCCGGGGGGGGGGCCGCATCCTTCCCCATTCTCACCCCCGGGGTGGGGACGGGTCCTCCTGCCCCATCCCATCCCCTCCAAACCTCCCCGATGCTGGTGCTGCCCCCCCCTGCTTCGGGGCTCTTCCCCTCTCCCCGGCTTCCTGACGCCTCCCAGTTCAGCCCAGTTCAACCCAGTGCAGCCCAGTCCCGTCCGGCGGGTGCTGCTGGCTCCAGTCCCTGCTTTCGTGCCGCCGAGGCGAGGAGGCGCCTTGCTCTCGCCTGCGGTTGACTCAGCTTTAGGGCCTCCAGCACCCAGCGGGGCGCGGGGGGCACCCGTGGAGCCGAGGGTCCCCGTGGGGGCGCAGGGTGGGGGGGACGAGCCACGGCTGGGGGCCCATGGCCCCACAAAGTCCCCTGGGCAGGTAAGGGCGGCCGCGGGGCTGACCCCATCAACCGGCCCCACGGCACGGGAAATGGGGGCTGGGGGTAGGATCTGGGGTCCTGCTGCTTTCGTGGGGGGGGGGGGGGGGGGAGGATGCAGCCTCCAAATGTTGCTTTTCGCCTCGGGGGGGGGGCTCCAAGCGCCCCCGTTTTTGGGTGGTTTTTCTCCTGCGCCGCTGGGAGCCCTGCAGGTGCGGGTTGAGCTGGATGGGCCCCGAGGCCACGGTGATGGGCTGCGGGGCCCCGGGTGCGGGACGGGGGTTTGGGGGGGGTGCCAGGAGGGGGCTGCCAGCCCGGGGCGGGGGGGGGGGTGCTCGGATGCGTTTTGGGAGGGGACCGTTTGCATTCACCCCATCCGTCACGGCTTGCGAAGGGCAAAGGGGGCTGTGCACCCCCATCTTGCAGCTTACTGGGGAGGTTTAACTGGTTTAACTGGTCTCCCCGTGTGTGTGTGTCGGGGGGGGGGGGGGGGGGGGGGGGGGAGGGGTCCCAGCACCCCCTTGCACACCAGTGGGTGTGGGGCTGGCTTTTTTTTTTTTTTTCCTGCTTCCCCCCCCCCCACACCGTGTGCCACCCCCCCGGTGTGTCCGAGGGGCAAGGAAACCGCAAGCGCGCGTGGGCCAGCCCTCGGTGACATTTTGGGTGCTGCTGTGTTCCGGGGGGGGGACGACGACGAGGACACCCCCGCGGGCTGGGCCCATGTAAACAGGATACGGGGGCGGGGGGTGTGTGTGGGGGTGCAGCGAAGGGCCCCAGCATCGCCCTGTCCCGGTGCCAGCCCCTTGTCCCCAGTACCTCGGCACCACTCGGAGTCATCGAGGGGGCACCGGGTGGCTTCGGCTCAGCGCAGGCTGCCGGTGGGTTTGGTGACCCCCCCCCACACACACACACCCCTTGGGACAGCGTGGGCATGGGGGTGCTGGGGGGATCCCCGGTGGTGCTGCGGGTCCCCGGTGCCATCGCGGTGCCTGGTGTGTGCTGTGGCAGGTCCCCGGGGTGGTGGCGGCTGGCACCCAGCTCCTTGTCGGCACCGGGGTGCTCAGCACCACTGTGCTGGGTCCTGGCCTGGGCTCCCCGGCTCCTGGCCCTGCTGGGGGACACTGGAGACCCACCCGGGGTGGCAGGGCCACTTGGGACACGGTGACCAGAGCCACCCGTGGGGCTGGGGACAGGGTCAGAGCCCCTGGGGGGGCAGCGGGTGCCTGCGGGGTGCGGCCGTGCCGGTGCTCGCATCCTGGTGAGGCACTGGGGTGGGTTTTTTTTTTTTTTTTTTGGGGGGGGGGGGCTGATCTTTGCTGCAACTTCCCGTGCCGGGCAGCGCTTTCCCAACTGCGGGCCAGGAAGGAGGGCGGTGAGGCAACGCGGGGCTGGCGTGTGATGAGCTGGGCACGTTCTCAGCCCTCCTGGGATGGGCCCAAGGGGGTGCTGCCTTCCCGAGCCCCCTTGTGTCACCCGTCCCTGTGCCGTTTCACCCTCTGAGTGCTGTGGGAGCCCCGTTGTGGGGCCCTGCTGGGAGCAGGCAGGGGAAGAAGCCGGCCCCGAGCAAACGCCCTTGGCAAACAGGGGCCGGCCCTGGCATGGGGCCGCAGCAGGAGGAGCAGCACTTCTTCCCTGCGGCTCCCCGGTGCTGCCGGGTGCCCCCCCCACCCTTTGCTGGTCCCCTCTGGGTCCCCTGCAATTTTTTGGGGCCCATACGGGGCAGAGTCCCTCCGTGCCACTCTGCCACCCCATCTCCCTGCAGAGGGTCAGGATGCTGCGCGCTGCCCACCCCGCCGCCACCCCGCCGCCCCTCGCCCGGCCCCGCTGAGCCCCCCCCGGCATGCTGAGCCCTGCCCGCTGCCTGCCCGGCTCCGCAGCCCCCTGCCGCCCCCCAGCCTGACCCTGCACCCCGGGGTGCCCGCAGCACCCATGGCGCTGGAGCCGGGTGCCGAGGCGCTGCTGGACCTGAGCTTCCTGACGGAGGACGAGCGGCGCGCCATCGCCGAGGTGCTGCGCCGGGACTCGCAGCTCCGCCGGCGCGAGGAGGGGCGCATCAGGTGAGACCCCCCCCCCCCCCCCACACTGCCTTTTAGTGGCACCCATGGGGACCCCCCCCCCCTGCAGGGGTGAGACACCCTTGGGGACAGCACAGTCCCTTACCCAGGGCAGGATGAAGCCCCGCAGTGGGTGACGTGGGCATCGGGGACCCAAACCCCGTGGGAGATGGGTGGTGGTGTCCCCGCCGTGGTGGCCCCATGGCTATTTGGGATGGATAATGGGGCAGAGGACGGTGGCGCCGGGACCCTGGTGGCACCTGGGGGTGACCAGGGGGGATGTTTTTTTGGCCAATGCCACCAGCAAGCTGCGCAAGTCGGTGTCGGACCCGGCCCGGCTGCGGACCCTCACCGGGGACTGGTTCTGCGATGTGCGCGCCCAGCGCCACCGGCACCACCTGGGCTCCGACCTCGTCCGCGCCTCCATCCGCCGCAGGAGGCGGCCACGGGGTAGGCAGGGATGGGGTGCGGGGGGGAGTGAGATAGTGGGGGGGGAACAACCATGGCTCTCTGAGCCCCCCCCCTGTCCCCAGGAGCAGGGGACCCGGAGCGTGGCCCCAGCTTGGGCGAGCTGGAGGTGATCGGCGAGCCGCTGGTGGAAGAGAAGGAGGACGAGGAGCCGGCGGTGACGGAGGAGAGGTGAGAGCAGGCACGAGGGGTGGCCCAGCACCCATGGGTGCTCCAGGGCTTGATGTCGTGGCAAGAAAAGTTAATTCGTTCTTCTCCTCGCAGCCCCTCTGAGGATGGTGTCCAGGCAGAGCCCCAGGTAGGTGCCCGGTGCTGAGCCGGCGCGGCGCGGTGCCAGACCCAACGTCCCGGTGATGGGCTTGGGGACAAGCCCAAAGGACGTGGCATGGGGCATGGGGCATGGCCTGCCCCCCTCCCCCCCCCCCCGGCCTGTCCTGGTGACCCAGAGGGGACAGGAGGGTGCCGATGCGCCCAGTCTCACCCTGTCCCCAACGTGCCACCAAACAGCCTGGCCCCACGGCCCCGGCACCGGAGGGGACACCGGTGCCACCGACGCCGCAGGTGGACGTCCCGGCGAGGGAGCAGGACGGCCCGGGACAGCCAGGTAACGTTGGGGGGGAGGGTCTGGGGGATTGGGACCCCCTCACTGCCAAATTGGCACTGAGGGCCTTGGGGGGCAGAGCTTTAGTGCTGCTAGGGTGGGGGAAAAAAGGGATTTCCACACCCCCCCCCCCCCCCCAAATATCCATTCCTTGCTGTGTTGGGGACAATCCCCCCCACACTGTGCCCTTGCAGGTGACAGAGTGGATGGGAACCCCTTCGGCACGGCCAGCGTGGAGGAAGATGAGGAGGAGCCCGATCCTGCACACAGCAGCCCTGGGGCCGGGCAGGTGGGCTGGGGGGGGGGGGGAGGCTGTATGGGGCTGGGAAGGTTGTGTGGGGCTGGGGGGGGGGCTGTATGGGGCTGGGCGGGCTGTATGGGGCTGCTGGGAGGGGCTGTATGGGGCTGGGGGGGCTGTATGGGACTGGGGGGGCTGTATGGGGCTGGGGGGGCTGTATGGGGCTGCTGGGGGGGTGTATGGGGCTGCTGGGAGGGGCTGTATGGGGCTGGGGGGGCTGTATGGGACTGCTGGGGGGGTCTGTATGGGGCTGGGTGGGCTGTATGGGGCTGCTGGGAGGGGCTGTATGGGGCTGGGGGGGCTGTATGGGACTGGGGGGGGGGTGTATGGGGAACACAAAGCCAGCCCATTGCTGGGTCCCCTCTGCAGCCGAGCTGTGCCCAAGCACTGGGCGCTTGCTGGGAGCTGGGTGCCCTGGGTCCCTGCGCTGGCTCTGAGGTGTTTTGGTGGGGGTCACCACCCCCCCAGTGGCTCAGGACCCCTTTGTTTTGCCTTTCCAGGGTCCGGGGACCCCCCCACCGGGCCGTGCGTCCCCACAGAACGGCCACGTGCCCCCCAGCAGCCTGCTGACCGCCAGCTCCTCCGTGTCCAGCCTCAGCTCCTCCACGGTACTGGGGGGGGCCGGGGAAGGGTGAGGGGGGGGGGGGGGGATCGGTGCCCCTTGCCCCCCGGGGCCTGATCGTGTGCCCCCCGCCCCGCAGCTGAGCGGCAGCCTGATGAGCCTGTACAGCGACGGGGAGCTGGGCAGGGTGCCCGTGCGGGGCTGCGTCCAGTTCTCGCTGCGCTACGACCCGGCCACGCAGGAGCTGCAGGTCCACGTGGTGCGGTGCCGCGAGCTGGCCGAGGCCAAGAAGCAGCGGTCGGACCCGTGAGTGCGGGGGATACCCGGGGAGGGGGCTCCGGACCCTTTTATGCCCCCCCACCCCCCCCCCCTCTCGCACCTCGCTTTCTGGCTGCAGGTACATCAAGACCTACCTGCTCCCGGATAAGTCCAACCGCAGCAAGCGCAAGACCACGGTGCGGAAGCGGAGCTTGGACCCCATCTTCAACGAGACCCTCAAGGTTTTTTGGCTCTCTCTGGGGGGAAGGTTCGGGGGGGAGGGGGGGCGGGTCCTGCAGACCCCGCGCCCTCACCCTGCCGTGCCCCCCCCCCCCCCCCAGTACAAGCTGGAGAAGAGGGACCTGCAGGGCCGGACGCTGAACCTGTCGGTGTGGCACCACGACAGCCTGGGCAGGAACCTCTTCCTGGGCGAGGTGGAGATCGCGCTGGGCGCCTGGGACTGGGCCAACACGCGCCCCGAGTGGTTCACCCTGCAGCCCCGGGTGAGCCCCCCACACACACACCCTGAACCCCAAATTCCCCCTACAGCCCCCCATAACCTTCCTCCCTCCCCACCCCAGACGCCCGTGGCCCTGGACGGTCTCTCCAGCCGAGGCAACCTCAACCTGGCCCTGAAATTCATCCCCGCCGGCTCCGAAGGTGAGCGGTGACACCGAGGGGGCGGGGGGGGGGGGGGGGAACAGGACATCGGGATGGGGACATCGGGATGGGGCGGCACGGCCCCGGTCCTGACCCCTCTCACCCCTAGGAGCGGGGCTGCCCCCCACGGGCGAGCTGCACATCTGGGTGAAGGACGCGCAGGGCCTGGTCCCGCTGCAGGGCGGCACCGTGGACGCCTTCGTGCAGTGGTAAGAGAAGGGGGGGGGGGGTGTGTGTGTGTAAAAGGGACCCCCTTGGAGGCATGGGGACAGGCTCGCTCACCCCGCTCCCCGCAGCTACGTGCTGCCCGATGACAGCAAGGCGAGCCGGCAGAAGACGCGGGTGGTGAAGCGGAGCCTCAGCCCCCTCTTCAACCACACCATGGTGTACGACGGCTTCCAGCCCAAGGACCTGGCCGAGGCGTGCGCCGAGTTCACCCTCTGGCACCGCGAGGCTTTCTCCAAGCGGCAGCTGGGCGGCGTGCGCCTCAGCCTGGGCACCGGTGAGGCTGGGGGGGGGGGGGGGGAGACCTGGGCACCCCGGGGTGCCGGGGGGGGTGGTTTGGGGGGGGTGGGGGTGTGACGGTGGCCGTGTCTCCGCAGGGAGCAGCTACGGGCTGCCCGTGGGCTGGATGGACTCGACGCCGGAGGAGCGGGCGGTGTGGGGCCGCCTGCTGCAGCAGCCCGGCTGCTGGGTGGAAGCGCTGCTGCCCCTCCGGACCAACCTCGTCCCCCGCACGTAGCCCTCCCCTGGGACAGTTTTGGCAGGGGAGGGACAGGACTGAGCCCCCCAGCATCCCCGCACAGGGGCTGGGGTCTGTGCACCCGCCCCCCCACACACACTTTTGGCTGCAATGAAGTGGCACCGGACGGCACGGCTGGTGGGTGTTTATTGCTCCGAGCGCTGCAGCCTGACTTCTCCATCCTGTACGGTGCTGGATGTCCCCGCTGTCGTCCTTCCTGCCGGTCCCCGTGGTGGCACAGGAGGCGGTGAGGTGGCGGCTGTGTCCCCAAAGCCACCTCACGTCCCTGGGGCCAAGGATTGCTCCTCTTCCCCCTTGCCAAGCGCGCGGCGCTGCTCCAGGACGGCTGCCCACAGGCGGTACGCCGGCCCACGCCTGCCCGAGGAGGGGGACACGGGGCTGGCGGGGGGACAAGAGGGACGAGCCGTGTCCCCCTGCAGTGCTGCCACCCCTGAGGGGACAATGCCACCCTGGCTGGGGTACCTGATGCCCGTGTAGAAGAGGTCGTCGCGGGTGGCGCTGCCCAGCAGGTCCCGCAGGGTGAAGCCGTGGGACAGGAGCTGCGGGAGATGGTGGCCAGGTGGCATTGCCCGGTGGCCCTGCCCCACACCGCCCATGGGGCACAGCCCCACGGGGCCCCACAGCCTCACCGTGGCCGTGGTGGCGGGGTCCGTGCCGTGCTGCTGCAGCCACTCGAGGAGGAGGGGGTCGGCCCTGCTCCAGGGGATGGGCTCAGGGGACGGGGACAAGGGACCCTGCCCCGTGGTGGCCTCGCTGTGCTCACCACGGTGCTGGGGGTGGCTGGGGACCGTGGCGTCCCCGACCCCGGAGCGAAGTGCCCGCTGCACCAGCTGCTGCCATTCCTGCTCCTTCTCGGCCAGCTCCCGGAGCAACCTAGGGGGAGAGCAGGGACACAGACCGGCTCCTGGGGGACACGGGGTGGCACTGGGGGGGCACAGGGACGTGCCAAGCCCTACCTGTCCGTCTCCGTGCGGAGGCGGCAGAGCTGTGCCACCAGTGCTGAGCCCCCCTCCCCGGGGCTGGGGCCGAGCCCCGAATTGGTGCTGTCCCATGGGGTCTGGCTGCTGGGGACGGAGAGCCTGGGTGGCGTGGGGTCGTCCTTGTCACCTGTGTCCTTGGCACCAGCCTCCTTCAGCGAGCTGGCCGTCATTCCCAGGTCTGGGGGGGCAGAGAGTGGGCACTGAGAGGGGGTCAATGACGCCCCCCCCCAAGGGGCTGCCACCCACCGAGCCACAGCGGTGACACCCTAACCCGAGTCCCGGCCACCCTCGGGTGCCACCCACCTCTCACGAGCATGGTGAGAGCCGCCTGCACCGCCTGGCTGATGGCGTCGTCCAGCGCAAACATCCAGTGGGGTTTGACGTGGTGCCGGCGCAGCGCCTGTCTCACCTGGAAGGGGCAGAGCCGGGCCGGAGCAGCACCGACACCAAAGGGTCACCGACACCAAAGGGTCACTGACACCAAAGCATCACCATGCCAGAGCAGCACCAGCACCAGTGTCACCGTGCCGGAGCATCACTGGCACCAGGGCATCACCGCCACCAGAGCATCACCGCCACCAAACTGTCGCCGACCCCAAACCGTCGCCGACCCCAAACCATCGCCGACCCCAAACCACGCCGTACCCGAGGCACTCACCACCGCCTGGAAGTTGAGGAGCGGAGCCCGCAGGTGGGGCAGGCTGAGCCCGTCCGCCCGCAGCCGTGCCTGCAGCTCCAGGAGGTCGTGGCGCAGCTGGTGCCGTGCGGGGCACTGGATGTAGCTCCGCAGGCAGCCCAGCAGCAGGGTGATGTGCTCCGAGCCCAGCCGCGTGCCCGACGCGCTCTGGGTGGGTGAGAAAGTGCTGGGGGGGGGGGCTGCTCCCTCCATGCCAGCTCCCAGCAGCTGCTTGGTGCCCCCGTCGTGCCCCCACCTGGCTCTCCTGCAAGGCGGCCGCGATGCCGGGCGCCTCGTCGGTGAGGATGCGGTGCAGCGTGGCGCGGCGCTTGCTGTCCTGCCGCAGCACGAAGCGGTCGCCACTCTCCTCCGGCGAGGACGAGCGCAGGCTGCGGTCGGAGCCGGCCGAGCCCTGGGGATTGCTGGCGAGGGGCGGTGTGGGATCAAAACCCACCCAAATCGACGTTCCCAGTGCCGGAGGGCACAGGGAACAAACCCTGAAAGTGACCAGGAGCCACCCCCTCTTCAAACTGGGTTACCTGGGGGAACAACCCAATGGGAGGCAGAAATCCAGACCCCTCCCCGGGGTCCCTCCACCCCCCGGTGCCCGGGATGCCCTAACCCCACGTACCTGTAGCTGGGGGCTGCCTCACTGGGGCAGTGTGGGAGCAGGGGGCTGTCCCCCGTGCCCCCCACTGTGCCCCCCTGCCTGGCCGAGGACCGTCCCCTGGTGCCATCGGTGCCCTCCATGTCCCCATCCCGGCGCTCCAGGCGGGGGGAATCTGCCAGGGAGAGGATGGAGATGGAGCAGGTTGGTGGGCAGCTCTGGCCAGGACCCCCCCCCAGGACCCTCCCCAAGCTCACCCCCTGCTGCAGGCACCGCCTGGCCCCGGGCACGCCTGGCGCTGGCCAGGAACGGGTCCTGCAGCAACGCGGCCGCCGTGGCCCGCTTGGCCGGGTCGGCCTCGAAGCAGCGAAGGATGAAACTCTTGGCCTTGTCCGACATGGACTCGGGCACCTCCGGGTGCATCTTGAACATGCCCACCTGGAGGAGAGGCCCAAGCGTGGCTGCAAAGGGACCGGCCGCCCTGGCTGGGGGCTTTTCAGAGGTGGGGACCCCCCTATGCCCTGCCCAAGCCGTGAGTACCTTGAACATCGCCGCCTGGGGGCTGCCCAGCTCATAGAAGGGGGGCTTGCCCGTGGCCATCTCGATGATGGTGCAGCCCAGGGACCAGATATCCGCCGGCTTCCCGTAGCCCCACGGCCCCTGGTCGATGATTTCGGGGGCCATGTACTGCAGGGTGCCTGGGGGGAAGGTGGGGAGGGAGGAAAGGGGCCCGGATCCCCCACCCAAACCGCCCCAGGACAATTTCCCCATTGCTGGGTGCGAGACCCCAACATTTCCTCATCCTCCGCACCCCAACGGGGGGGGTCCCGGCCCCCAGCCCCTACCCGTGAAGGTCTCAGCGCTGGGGCTGATGCCCGCCAGCCTCTTGGAGGTGCCGAAGTCGGAGATCTTCAGCACCCCGCTGTACGTGTTGATGAGGACGTTGTCTCCCTGGCGTGGGAAGAGCCCCCCAAAATAAATAAAACCGCCCCAAAATAAATAAAAACCGCAAAAAAAACTCAAACAGCCAGGGCCACCGGGTGTCCCCCCGGGGGTCTGGGCATGGAGGGACCCCTGGGGATGGGGGTCAGGCAGGGAGTGACGACCCCGGCCCCTAACCTTGATGTCTCGGTGCACAATGTGGTTGTCGTGGAGGTAGCCGAGCCCGTCGAGGATCTGGCGGGTGTAGAAGACGATGGTGGGCTCATTGTCCTTCAGGGGGCCCCACTTGGAGCACAGGAGGGACGAGAGGCTCCCTGGGGAGGGTGCAGCACCCACCTTCAGGCTGCGGGACAGACTCCCAAACCCCCCCCCCCCCCCCCCGTGCATGCCCCCCAGCGGCGATGCCCACCTCCGGGCACTTCCTCCATGAAGATCTTGATGAAGCCGTCCTGGCTGACGGAGCCCAGGTAGCGCACGATGTTCCTGTGCCGCAGGCGCTTGTGCAAGGCGATCTCCTCGTGCAAGGGCTGCGAGAACCTGCCCGGGGGGAGGACGGGACACAGCGGGGTGACGGGGATCCCGGGGGGGGGGGGGGGGTCCCCCCCAGCACGGTGCCGTGGCACCCACCGGCTGTCCCGCTCGGGGATCTCCTTGATGGCGATGCGCACTTGGGTGCTGAGGCAGCGCCCGGCGTAGACGACGCCGTAGGTGCCCCTGCCCAGGACCACCCGCTCACCCGTCTCTGAGTACTCGTAGCTGTACTGCGGGGAGAGAGGCGAGGTGACGGCCGTGTCACCTGCCCCCCGTCCCCCCGTCCCCCACCGTCCCCACCCTGTCTCACCTCCAGGATGGGCTGCGTGGGGCTGGGCAGCTCCTCACCGCCCGCCGCCTGCTCGGCGAGGAAGGATTGGACCCGGTCGCAGAACCTGCCCACGGAGAGGGGACGGACCTGAGTCCCCACGGGGATGCTGGGGACGTGGCCACCGACCCCCCCCGTGCCCCCTTTCCCCTCTCCCCAATGGCACAAGGGTTTTTGCCACCCTGCCTCGTCTCCTTTCCCCCCCAGCACACCCTTTCCACCAAAAATTAAGGTAAATCTGGGGGGAAATCGCGTGCCCCCATGCATCCCCCGGGGGCATGTTTGAGATCCCCCAAACCTCACCAGCACCACAGGGTCCCCGCGCCCCCCCTGCTCACCACCGGCAGTGCTGCTGGGAGGGGAAATAGAGCTGGAAATCCTCCTCGGTGTGCACCACGTAGAGGAAGCAACCCCGCTCGTCGCACTTGCAGATGCTGGAGGGTAATGGACCCCCCCGGCTCCATCAGCAGCGGGGTCAGGATGTGGCCCCTGGGCCGGGGGGACTGGGGACGCACTCACCTCACCCCCCGGATGGCTGCAGCCATGAAGTTCCAGCTGGACACCGCTTTCTGCAGGGAGGAGGAGGAGAGGAAGGGGAGAGGGGGCTGTCAGGACCCCCCCCGGCCCCCCCCCCCCAAATCCCAGCCCTACCTCCTCCGTGGGGCGCACGAGGGCGAGCGTCACGGCGTACTCCTCCGTTGCGCTGCGCACCGCCAGCCGGGCCGGCCACAGCACCTTGCCGAGCTCCAGGACCAGGACCTACATCATCAGGCAGGTGTCACCCCGTGTCCCCTTGCCCGTCCCCTGGGGACGGCCACCCCCGGGGGTCCCCCGGAGGCCCATCTCATCTCACCGGGCAGTGCGGCGCGGGGACGAAGGGCTGGCACGCGGCGAGGAGGAAGGCCAGCCAGAAATCAGCCAGCTCCTGCCGGGCCGACGGCACCGGCGGGCTCTTCTGGAAGTGTTTGTAGAGCAGGAAGGTCTCCATGACGGACACCAGGTACCTGCGGGGCACGGAGATGTCCCAACGCCCCCCCAAAACGGAGAGCCAGCCCCAGGAGGGTGGGGGGCTCGGCCGAGCTGCTCACCAGCTGGGCGCGTTGAGCTTGTAGAGCTTCTCGGAGGCCTGGATGACTTTGCTCAGGTCGTTGGCCAAGATGCCGGTCCCCAGGCAGAAGCCCACGTCCCAGTAGTGCCGCAGCTCCTCCAGGCTGCCCTTGCGGCCCTGCAGGCAGCTCAGCTTCACGCCTGGGTGCGGAGAGCCACCCGTCAGGGACCCCCGATGGCAGGTCCCCCAGCCCCGAGGGGCCCCGTCCCCAGCCCCCGGCAGGGGACGCACCGATCTGCTGGAGCCGCACGGAGCTTTCGAACTGGTGCCCGGCGGCCACGAGGAGGACGGCGGCGTTGATGCCCGCGTGGAGGCTGGGCTCCACCTCGAAGGCTTTGCTGTACCTGGGCAGAGGGAAGGGCTCATCCCCTGGGGACAGCACAGCCACTGTGCCCCCCCCGCCCCCCCTTCCAGCCTCCGTGACACGGGAACGGTCCCAAATGGGGCTGGCCAAGAAAATTCGCGAGGGGAGTAAAAATAAAAGCCCTGCTGGGGTTGGCATCACAGCCTCTAAATTGTGGCTGGGGGGATTTAAAGGGTGGGGGCTGCGCTGCCAGAGCCCTGTGCAAACCCCAAAGGATCGAGGCACGGGCACGCCGATGGCCCTGTCCCCAGCCCTGTCCCCAGCCTCACCAGTATAAGGCTCGGTCCCTCGCCCTGGTGTCGGTGAAGCTGGAGCTGATGAACATGTCCTTGTAGATGCGGCCACACAAGCAGAGGAGGTCGGGCGCAGCCCCGTCCCCGCGCTCCACCGCGGGCAGCAGCACCGAGAGAGCCTGCGCCCGGTCCCCGGCACGGTTACGCCTGCGGACACGAGGACGGTGCTGGGCGATCGGCCCCACAAACACGGACCCCAAGTCCCCCGCCCCGTGGGGACAGCAGGATGCCTGCCACCCCCCCGCCGCCGCTCACCGGCTGAGGGCGAAGGCGTAGTGGAAGCGGACGTTGGGCTGCTCGGCCACGTCGCAGGTCGGCAGGGCCCGCAGGGTCTCCACCAGCGAGATGATGGAGTCGTAATCCTGGGGCGGAGGGATGGCAGCGGGGCTGAGCTGGGGAGGTCCATGGGGGGACCAGGGGTGATGCTTGCCCCAAACAGCCAAGTTTTGGGGTTTGCGAGCTCCATCAAGCAAGGGCAGGCTGCAGAGCGTGCTCCCAGGAGTGTCAATGCCATCCTGGGACCCCTCCCAGCCCCAAATCCCCCACCTGCACGTCGCGGTAGGAGAGGAGGAGGTTGACGATGATGTCCAGGCTGAGCAGCTCCACGCTGTCCAGGCGCTGCTGGATGCGGGCCAGCTCCCGGCTCAGCTGCTCGCCCCGGAACATCTCCCGCGCCCGGCGGATGTCGCGCCGGATCGTCTCCCGAAAATAGCCACTGCGGGGTTTTTTGGGGGGGGAGGACAGAGATGTGGGGCTGAGTGTGACCCCGGCACACGTGGCCAGCCAGGAGGGTCTACCCCCGAGGGTGGTTCGGGGTGGTGGCAATTCCCCTCTGAGCACTGCCAGCCCACGCAGGCATCGGGGCTTAAAGGAGGGTGCTGGGACATCCCCGGGGGACTGGTGGCTGTACCAGGAGTTGGTGGGGACCCCCTCCAGCAGCCTGACGAGCCGCGCCGCCAGCGGGGTGAAGAAGGGCTCGGTGCCGAAGCTGGGCTGGAAGAGCTCGGTCAGGCACTTCATGGCCCCGGCGTCGCAGCAGACGACCTTGTTCTGGGCGGTCACGGCGTAGGGGATGAAGGTGTAGGTGCCACAGAGGTCCTGGGTGGGGGAGAAGGGGTGAGGGGCTGTGCTGTTCCTGGGTCAGATCCCCCTCCCCAAACCTGTCACCCAGGCCACGCTATCACAGCCATCATTACGCTCCAGAGTGAACACTCCTGCTTCTTTCCAAAACCAGCTGCGCTCCCCCACGCTGCCGTTCCCGGTGCTCGCTCTGAGCGAGTGAATCCTCCCCATAACTCCGATTTAGGGGCACACCTCGCTCCCCCTGTGCAGTGCCCACCCTCTGAGACCGCCGGGGGGGCTAGAACCCCCCCCCCGGCACTGCGGCAGCAGCAAGGACGGGGAAAACCGTACCGAGTTCTTCTGGCAGATGTCCTCCTGGGGGGAGAGAGAGGGAGGGAGGAGAGGCTTAATGAGCTCCGTCGCAGAAGAAATCAGCTGATTTCAGGCTCAGGGCCCAGCGTCACCTGGCAAGCACCCAGCTGTGGCGAGGGACACGGGGGACACCGGGCGCCCCCGACCCCCAGCGCCGCCTGCAGATCCCCCCCCCCAGGGCATGGGGCTTCTCCTCCTGCCCCACTGTGCGGAAAGGGGGCTCTGAACGGGGTGTTCTGGGCCTCGCCAGAGTCAGGATGATATTTGGATGTGCTCCTGTCTGCATTTTTTCCGAGCGACGAGAAACCTCCCCGCCGTCCCTGCTCCCTTCTGAGGAACTGGATTTTCCCAGGGAAGGCGCCTGTCCCGGGGCTCCCAGCAGGATCGGGATGGGATCCTGCTCTGGGCTACCCTGTGGTCCCCAGTCACCCCCTCCTCATCCCCTTTGGGCACAGGAAAACCTCTGCCAGAGCTGGATGTGACCCTGGGGACTCAGCCGAGTTTGGGAAGGGGCTTCGCCTTCTGGGGGCACGGGGCGGGCCCAGCCCCTGGCCCATTTGCAGCCCGGAGCCACAGCCGCCGGGGCCGTCCCCGCTCACCTGCAGGGCCTGGAGGCCGGGCAGGGCGCTGTGGCAGCACAGCAGCACGTTGTGGGGCATGTTGAAGCTCTCCCGCACACCCAGGTGGTAGAAGAGCGAGGGCTGGCAGACGGCGTCGCTCAGCTCCACCACGGCCACGTCTGCAGGACGGACAGAGGGGACAGTGGGGTGACGGGGACCCCCGAATCCGCAGAGCCACAGCAGGGACCCAGCTGCCCCTCCAGCGCCACAGCAGTGCTGGGGAAACTGAGGCACGGGCACCCAGCAGAGCCACCAGCCCTGGAGAGCCCCGGTGCTCGTGTGGCTCAGCCCGAGCCTGGGAAGCACTGGGGGAGCCCCTCGGGTGGCCGCAGCCCCCGTGAGCTGGGAGCTCCCCCGGGCTGTGCCGAGGGCACCCTTGAGCTCTGGTGCGGCGCAGCTCAAGGTCTTGCTGCGGGCTGAGCCCTGAGCAAACGCCCCGTAAAAATGCATTTTCTGATGTTCCACATGCTACGAGAGGAAGACATCTGGGCAAATTCCCAGCCGTCCAGGGAAGTACACAGGAGGAAGGCAGAAAAGCCAACAGCTGAGCCAGCGGCCAGCAAAAGCAGCTCTGCTGGGAGCCACAGAGATGCGAAAAATATTGCTCAGCCCCAAACTTCCCGACGCAGATGGGATATTCCCAGGCAGCCGGGCCGAGCGAGCAATGCAGGAGGAAAGGGACGGGGATAAAAACCGAGCGGGGGCGGCATCCTCACCGGCGTTGTAGAAGCGGTCCAGCGTGCCGGTGTCGCCCAGCGCCAGGGTGCCGAAGGGCAGCGTGTGCAGGCGGGCCCGCAGCTCGCGGCAGGCGTCGCGCAGGCAGCGCAGCGCGGGGCAGGCGGCCGGCTCGCGGCCCAGCACGCACACCACGCTCAGCGCCCGCCGCCGCGCCCCGCACACCGGCCGGCCCGCCGTGCCCGCCACTGCCAGTGGGTCCTGCCAGCAGCTGCCGGCAGCCGGGGCCGGGGGGGGGGCAGGGGCTTCCATGGCTGGGGCAGGGGGCTCAGTCCTTTGGGGGGTCCTGGTGAGCACCGGAACAGCGTGCGCCCTGCACTGAGCTGTCTTGTTCCTTACTGGGATAGCGTGCGCCCTGCACCGGGCTGTCCTGCGCCCTGCGCTGGGCTGTCCGGCACCCTACTGGGCCATTCTGCACCCTACTGGGCCATCCTGCACCCTGCACCAGGACAGTGTGTGCCCTGCACCGAGTTTCCCCGTTTCTTACTGGGACAGCCGGCACCCTGCACCAAGCTGCCCCGTTCCTTACTGGGACAGCCGGCACCCTGCATTGGGACAGCTGGCACCCTACTGAGGAGCCTGCACCCTGCACCAGGACAGCATGCACCCTGCCCCGAGCTTCCCTGTTCCCTACTGGTACAGCCTGCGCCCTGCACCAGGCTGTCCTGCACCCTACTGGGGAGCCCTCACCCTGGACTGAGCTGGCCTGCACCCTACTGGGCCAGCCTGCACCCTACTGGGGAGCCCTCACCCTGCACCGAGCTGGCCTGCACCCTACTGGGACAGCCTGCACCCTACTGGGCCAGCCTGCACCCTGCACTGGGCCATCCTGCACCCTACCAGAAAAACCCACACCCTGCACCGGGCCAGCCGGCACCGTACCGGGACCCCACACCCCGCACCGGGCCGTCCTGCGCCCTGCACCGAGCTGCCCCGTTCCCCACCGGGCCGTCCCGCACCGCGCCGCCCTGCACCCTACCGGGAAATCCCGTGCCTTGCGCCGGGAAAACGCGCACCCGGCACCGGGCTGCGCCGCTCCCTGCCGGGGAAACCGGCACCGAGCAAAGGGGAGACCCTACCGGGTGTAACTTACCGGGGTGACCCTATGGGGGTGTCCCTACGGGGGTGACCCTTACCGGGGTGTCCCTTACCGGGGTGACCCTACGGGGGTGTCCCTACGGGGGTGACCCTAACCGGGGTGTCCCTAACCGGGAGTGACCCTAACCGGGGTGTGCCGTACCGGGGTGGCCCTACGGGGGTGACCCTAACTGGGGGTGACCCTAACCGGGGTGACCCTAACCGGGGTGTCCCGTACCGGGCTGTCCCTTACCCCACCGGCCCTTCCCGCTCTCCTTCCCGTCCGGCTCCGCTCCGCGCTGTCCCGCACCGGCTCCGCTCCGCCCCGCGCCCCGGGCCCCGTCCCGAGCCGCCCCGCCCCGGGCACCGGGAGCCGCCTCCGCCCGGCCCGGCCCTGAGTCAACGACGGCCGCGGGGAGCCGCGCCCGGCCCCGAGGCGTGGGGTGGGATGGGGTGGGATGGGATGGGATGGGATGGGGTGGGATGGGGTGGGATGGGATGGGATGGGATGGGGTTGAACCCCCCGGAGCTGTCCCCCCCTGCTGCTGCCCCCACCTCCTCCGACAGGCACCGGTTGCAAAACGGACACGGGGGAAAAGGGGAAGCAGCAGGGGCCCCGGGGGGGGGGGGGGGGGCCGGTTCCTTCCCCCCTGCGCTGCTGCTGCAATGTGTGCCAGGGTGGGGGTGGAGGGAAGCTGTGCTTTTCCCGGGGGGGGGAGGGGCTGGGGGGCCCCCCCGTGTCCCCATCAGGTCCTTATTGCATCCCTGACACCGTTGGGTCCCCATTGTGTCCTAATTGTGTCCCCATTCCATGCCCATCGTGTCTCCCATCGTGTCCCCATCGTGTCCCCATCACATACCCCCCCCATCGTGTCCCCATCCCGTGCCCATCACATCCCCATCCCGTCCCCATCCCGTCCCCATCGTGTCCCCACCGTGTCTCCCATCCTGTCCCCATCGTGTCTCCCACCACTTCCCCACTGTGTCCCCATCATGTCCCCATCACGTCCCCCCCCACCGTGTCCCCATCACATCCCCAATGGACAGCCTCAGGTACTAGGGGTTCCCAGGTCACAACGGGGACCCAGAGCAAGGGCACAGCCGCAGGGCACAGGGGACAAGTGGCCCAGCAGTGCCACCGGCCAGGCCACCGAGCCCTTGCGCTGGCAGCCAAACCATGGCGCAGCCAAACCACGGCACAGCCAGCCAAACCGCCGACAGACAGACAGACAGACAGACACGTTGCGCAGCCATCTCCCGGCCCAGGGCTGGGCCAGCCGTGGGCAAAAGGGAGGAGCGGGGACGTCGGGCGCCTGGGGACACGGGGGACAGGGAGCCCTGCCCGGGCGCGCTGCTCAGCACCGCGCAGTTTCGGGAAAGGCAGAGCCTGGGGGTGCGGAGGCTGCAACCACCCAGCCTCCGCCCCGGCTGCTGCGGGATGGAAACGCGTCTCCTTGTCCCCAAACTTGGGGCAGGGGGTTTTGGGGGGGCTGGATGCGGCCATACAGCCTCCCCCTCCCCACCACCGCACTCTTCTGGGGCTGGGGACCAGCCCAGCGCTTCCCCAAATCCCCCCCCGCCCGGCCCCTGCAGCCTCCCCAAGGACAGGAGAGGTGCACCCCCCCCCCCCCCCCCGAGAGGGCACCGCAGGGTGGGATGCTCATGGGGAAGGGGGGGGTACATGGGGGGGTAACCATGACACGGGCACCAGAAATAGGAGGAAAATCCTTTATTGGGTCTCAGCCCCCTCTGTGCCAGCCCAGGCTCTGCCTGGCATGGGGTGGGGGGCTTGGGGTGGCAAACACCCCCCCCCCAATGACTGTGGCCAAGTGTCCTCCCACTGCCCGGCTTCCTGGGCTCCTCCTGGTAAGCACTGGGGGGCCTCAAAGGCTGGGCTGGAGCTGGAGGGGCCCCCCCCACCCCAGCTCCCCATCGGGGGGGGGGGACACACAACCGCAGCCACCAACACCCCAGAAGCGTCCCCAGCCACGCTGGGGACATGGGGCAGGCCTGGGTGGCACATCCCAGCCCCGGCCCCACACACGCAGGGCTCGGAGGGGGAGTCCTGCAGCCCCCCCGGGGCAGAGAGGACAGCTTTGCATAGTTGTGGTGCTGGGGGGGGGCCCTGTGGGCAGGCGGGAGGGTCCCAGCAAGGGACAGGGACGTGGCAGCGCCGGCCTCTTCTCTGCCTCCCCGGGGGGATGAGGAGAGCACGGCCCCAGCCTCAGATCCTAGGGCAGCGGACAGAGAAGGGCACGTAGAAAAAAAGGGCCTGGGGGGGGGACACACACGGTCCCCCTGGAGCAGGGGGTGCCCCAGCGCCCACCCCACAGCACCCACGCGGGGGGCAATGCCCCGGGGAAGGGGTGGTCCCGCACCCAGGAACTGGGGTGGATGGGAGCTGCTGCAGGGGAGGGATGGGGGGGAACGGGGTTTTTGCTGCCATGCCCCCCCCCAAGGCTCCACGAGCCCCCCAGGACACGACACAGGCCCACCAGGGGCGGACACACAGACACCACCTCGCAGAGTTTAATGGGGGCAGCCGGAGCTACAAGTCTCACCCCACAGCACACAGCACGCACCCCCCTCCCCAAAACAGCACACGGGGGGGGGGGGGGGGGGGACACAGGGACCCCCACTATGTGTCCCCACCCCCCCATCCCTGGCAGCAACACAGAGGCACAGCAAAAGCACACAGCAAGGGCCTGGCTCTGCTCCTCCAGCGGGCACAGAGGGGCTGGGGACACTGGGGGGCTGCTGGGGGGGGGGGCACTGGGGACACGGTGCCTGGGGCTGGGACCCCGCAGGCTGCGAAGGCACTGGGGTGCTGGAGCCAGGAGGAAAAGGGGACCCCAAAGCCAGCCCCGAGCAGTGGGCAGGGGACAATGGGGCAGGGGGTGCACCCATGGGACAGGGGGGGCACCCGGGGGATGGGGGGGGGGCGCACACTACTGAGTGCTCCCTAACCAGGGCCGCAGCTCCCATCCCAAAGAGCGGCTCACGGGGACAGGGGGCTGCACCCAACCTCCGTGGGGACGGAGGTGACCGAGGCTGGGGACACCCCCCCCAGGGTGACAGGGACGTGGCACTCAGCCGTGTCCCGCCCGGGGCTCCGCACCGGGAAGCGGGGGTGGCAGGGGACCCCCCCCGGCCTTCCAGCGGGTAAGCACCCCCAGGAGAACAGCACACCAGCGGAGAAGCCCCCGTCATGCAGGCCAGGAAAGAGGGAAGGAGCCCTTTTCCCCCCCCCCAAGGAGGGGCGAGGGAAGGGTGAAGCCGTGGGGGCGCGGGGGGCAGCCCCCACCCAGCACCCAGCACCTACTGGTTGTCCTCTCTGGCAGCGTGCAAGGAAAGAGAGACGGGGCACGGCCCCCCCGCGTTAGAAGCCCCAGAGGGGCTCAGCACCACGGTGGGTGGGCATGAGAAAGGGGCGACGGGGGCGGGGGGGGGGGGGGAAGAGCACGACCCCCCCATGGCTCAGCCTCACGGGGCGGATTCGGGGGACTCCGTGTTCCCTATGGGGTCGGAGGCAGGATGGGGCCAGGCAGCAGCGCACAGACAGGAGGCAGGACGGCCGGACACCGACAAGGAGACGGGTTTAATCCATTCCCCTCCCCCCCAGCCCGAAAAATGCCCCCCCCCCCCCCCCCAGAAGGAGGGGACGGACAAACAGCCATGGGAGACAACACTCAGCGGCGAGACGGGACACGGCGAGACGGGACCCGGGGCCGCCCCGATTTATGGCTTCTTGGGGGGGGGCTTAGCCCAGGCACGTGGCGGTGTGACCCCCCCCCGGGAATACGGGGGGGGGGGGGGTGCTCGGGAGCCTTACAGCGTTTGGTAGGTGCTGTCCTTCGACTTGATGAACTTGATGATGAAGAAGACGACGGCCTGGACGCTCAGCACCAGCACGATGCCGCCGATGAAGCTGGCCGTGTCGAAGCCGGGGGGGTGAAACTCGGGGCTGCCGGTCAGCGGGGCGCTGGTGGTGCTGGTCCCTGGGGGCAGGGGAAAGAGAGGGGGGGGGGCGTTACGGGTACCGCCGTCCCTCCCAAGCCATCCCCAGCAAGGACGGGGGGGGGATCTGGGGGTCCGAGGGAGGAAAGGGAGGGATGTGCCCCCCCCCTCAGCCCCCTCCCGTGCCGGAGCAGCCCGCTGGCATCAATAATTCAGAGGGCAGCGGCTCTGGTTACGGCCGCAGCGAGCCCAGCGCCCTCCAGATCCCGTTTCCTGGAAGAGGCTCCTCTGCCCCCAGCCCCTTCGCCTGCTGCCTGTCCTCCCCGCGCCCCCCCGGCAAGGAAAATCCGAGCTGCTGCTCGTCCTGGTGACCCCCAGTTCCCTCACCCCGGTGCTCCCCAATTCCCCCACCTCCTGTTTATTTGGGGGCTGCAGCGCGTTGGGGGACCCCCAGCCCCTTCCTGACATCACTGCAGCACTGCTCGGGGTGAGAAGGGGGGGGGGGGACAGGGACCGAGCTGTGACCATGGGGACAGGGCTGGCACCCCGTGGGCACAGCCACGGTTTAATCTCCATCAGTGCAACCCCAAGAGGGTGGCACCGCTCATCCCTCCCCAGGGGACAGGGGACACAAAGGGAAGTGGCCGGTCCCATCCCATCGGTGCCACCCCGGCCCCCCAGCCCCAACCCCACTCACGTGGCGAATGCGTCACTGGCTCCTTGCTAGGGGGCTGTGGGGGCTCTTTGGTGGGGGATTTCAGCGCTGCTGGAGGCGACAGAGAAAAGGGGGAAGACGGGGTGCCAAGTGACATCGTCTCGTGGGATTTCGCCCCCCCAGCAGCACCCCCAGCCCAAAGGCCGGGCTCCGCTGGGGGCGCGGGGTTACCTGGGCACAGGGCAGTGGTGTTGTAGAGCACGCACGTCCCCCGTGCTGCCGCCCCTCTCTGCACGCAGCTCCAGGTCTCTGCGGGAAAAGGGAGCCGGAGTTTCCCAAAGGGACCCTAGAGCACCCCATAAGCCGGGTCCTGCCCTGGGCACGCGTCTCCCTGCGGCACCCGCACCCCGGACACGTGGAGGGTTCTCAGAGCTGCCCCAAACCCAGTGCGGCCGGGAGCAGGGGGCACCAAAACCCCGCAGGCAGCAGCTGGGCTTAAAGCTGGAGGACGGAGCCGTGCTGGGCCAGGCGAGGTGGACCTTGACTGTGGAAAGCAGCCGGGGCCACGCACCCAAGGGTGCTGAGCTGGCTTTGACAGCTCAACAAGAGATCGCAGCCTCCTGGTGTTGGTCTGGAGGCCTGGGGTAAGGTCTGGCTGCGGGCACACGGGGTTGTGGGACCCCTAATGCTCACCCCCCCCCAAGGCTGAGCCCCCTCACCTGGCTCCTGGCGCGCCCCGCAGCCCACCCAGACGCAGGCGGAGCCGTTGGGCGAGGCGGTGCCGGCGGTGCATGTCTCGCAGGATCGCAGCTCGCCGCACTCTCCTGCAAAAACCAGGGACAAGAGCAGGGTGAGGGCCAGCACCCGTCCTGCAGGGACCTGCCTGTCCCCATCCCGCTGCTCCAAGGATCAACAGCCCCATCCTGTCGGGCTGCAGCCCCCCGGAGAGGTGACACCCCCCACCCCATGGCCACCCTGGGTGTGTGGGGCTCACCTCATCACCCACAACCACGGCACAGCACAAGCCCATCCCGGCTCAGGATCTTTTTGGGGAGGTTTAAAAGCCACAAGGCAGCAGTACCAGCCTGGTTGCTCCCGACCTTGCACGCTCGGCACCTCCGTGCCCTGGTTCTACCCCCCCCGGGTGCCCCCCGCTCCCCATCGCTCAGTCTCTGTGAGTCACTTGGGCGTTCGTGGCGCTGCTCCGCCAGCAGCTCTTCCCCCACACACGCTCATCATTAATTTAACGTGATGACTGTCAGCGAGGGAGGCTGCAGCGGGCTCCGGGGAGCCGCGGCCGGGCCCTCCCTGCACCCAGCTCACGCATCCCACGCCCGCGACCGCGCTTGCACCATCCCGGGAAGGGGCCGGGAGCTGTTTTTCCCAGGGGAGAACCCGTTTGCAGACTTTCTGGGGGACAAAGAGGGTGCTGGTGGCCTCCTGGGCCAGCCTCGTGCCGGGCTTTGCTGCGTCCCATCCCCATGGGCAGCGGTTTGCGGGGGGGGGGCACCCAGCCACACCAACTCCCTATGGGGTCTGCGGCCCCAGGCTTCAAACAGCTTTTAGGGTCCTGCAGGCTGCCCGGGCCAGGCCTGGCTGCTCAAACTCCTCTTGACTGAGCTCAGAGGCCTCTTTCTTCTCCCCCAGTGCCCCCCACAGCAAAAAGCAAAGTGGGCACCCGGTGGCACGAGGCTGGAAGTCGGATGCTGCGGACCCATTGCCATGGCTACGGCATGGTGGGCACGGCGCCGGCCCCCTCCCTGCGGGGCTCGGAGCCCCGCAGGGAACCAATGGGAAAGTAGGACTTTGTTCGCAGCGTTTCAGGCAGGTTTGTAATTTAAGTTATTTTTATCGCGGCAGGCACAGGAACAGACGTTTGAGCCCAACGATGTCGACTCCCGCTCCTGCTGGCAGGTGTGGGGAGGGAAACTGGGGAGGGGGGCAGCGGGGCTGGCCGAGGTCGCCCCGTCCCGGTGTCCCACGAGGCTCCCGCTCCTATAAGCAGTGGGAGGACGGGAGGAGGGGAGCAGCAGAAATTCTGGGGTTCCCATAATTCGAGCCTGGGGTTCCCATCATTTACGTTTGGGGTTCCCATAACCCATGTTTGGGGTTCCCATAGCCCGTGTTTGGGGTTGTGGGCACCTAGGCCAGGACGGCGAGGGCTTCGTGCTCCAACCCCGACTTCTTTTGGAGAGGGGCCTGCATGCTGCGCCCCGCACACGGACACCCCCCCACACCCCCCACACCCTGGGGGTCCCGGCCCCAAACCGGTGCCAGCGGGGTCCCAGGGGTGCCACGGGCCGGGCTGCGGGGCAGGGGGTCCTGGCTTGTAGGGGGAACCCTTGTGAAACGCCACCCCGGAGTTGGGCTTGCCCTAAAGCACCGCGCCCCCCCAGCACCCCCCCCCGAGGGGCCGGTCCCTACCTGCGCGGGTGGCGGCCGGGCCCTGCGCGCACAGCAGCGCGCAAAGGAACGCGCAGAGGAGCGCGCAGCGCAGCGCCCCGGCGCACGGCGGGGCCATGGCACGGCCCGGCACGGCTCGGCCCGGCACGGCTCGGCACGGCACGGCACGGCCCGGCACGGCACGGCTCGGCCCGGCACGGCACGGCTCGGCTCGGCCCGGCACGGCACGGCTCGGCCCGGCACGGCACGGCTCGGCTCGGCCCGGCACGGCTCGGCCCGGCGGGAGGTGCCAGCTGCGGAGCTCCCGGGAGAGCGGCGCGGAGCGGTGCCGCGGGCACATGCGCGCCCGCGGGAGGCGGCCCCGGCGGCGGGGGCGGGCAGGGGGCGGCCTCGCCTCGCCCCGCCCCGCCCCGGGGGGCCCGGCCCCTGCAGGGGGGGCCCCAGCCCCCAGGCTGCCCCCGCCTGCCCGTGGGAAAACCGGGGCTGCGGCCCCCCCCCGCAGAACCGCAGGCTGCAGGTTGCGCTGCTCCCACTGCTTGCACTGCTCACACTACTCACACTGCTTACACTGATCGCACTGCATGCACTACTCACTCTGCTCACACTGCTTGCACTGCTCACACTGCTCACACCACTCACACGGCTTGCACTGTTCCCACTGCATGTACTGCTCATGCTGATCTCACTGCATGCGCTGCATGCACTGCTCGCACTGCTCACAATACTCACTGCACAGACTGCTCGCACTGCTCTCACTATTCGCTCTGCTCACACTGCACACGCTTCTCACACTGCTCACACTGCTTGCACTGCTCACGCTGCTCACACTGCTTACATTGCTCACACTGCTCACACTGCTCACTCTTCTCACACTGCACGCATGCCGCACATGTTGCATGTACACCGTGCACACACACACACACACGCCATGCACTGCACACGCACTGCACACGTTGCAGACACTGCCCGCACACTGCCCGCACACTGCACACACACTGCACACTGCGTACCCTGCTTACACATCTGTCTGTGTGCACGCTGCATGCACACTGCATGTTGAGCAAACACCGCACACCCCCCACACTGCACTCACTGCATGCTGTGTGCACGCTGCATGCTGCACGCCCCACGCACAGCACACGCCCCATACATGCTGCGCACCGCGCATACACTGCGCACATACTGCATGTGCTGTGTATAAGCTACACACCGCACACGCACACACTGCACACACTGCACGCACGCGCACACGCACTGCACACACACTGCACACACCACACACATGGCACACACGACACATCCCACACCACCACACACTGCATATGCCGTATACACTGCACACGCCAGATGTGTGTGGCGGGGGGATCCCTCTGGGGTCGCGGCACCGGGGGGGCCCAACCCCCCCCCCCCCCCCCCCGGGGTTCAGGACTGCGAACAGCTCCTGCCGGGCCGAGCCGGGCCGAGCCCCCCCCGTCTCCCCCTGACCGTCGGGGGCCTCCCCCCCCCCACAAGCCCCCCCCGCCGGGCGCTGTGCTCCGATGGGATGCTCGCAGCCGATCCCGGTGCGCTGAGGCACCCCCCCCGCCCCATACCCCTGTAGGGTCTTGCCCGGGCCCCCCCGCGGGGCCAATCCTGCTCGGGGTGGGCCTGGGAGGGTCCCGGGGGTGCATCTCCTCCTCCTCCTCCTCCTCCTCCTCTTCTTCCTCCTCCTCCTCCTCCCTGCCAGCCGCCCTTCCCGCAACCCCGCGCCGGGCCAGCCCTTCCCGGCTCTCCCGGCGATGAATTAATTATTCAGGGTTAATTATTCCCGCGTGGGAAAGCCAGACGGAGCGCCCCGGCCCCGGAGCGGTGGGGGGGCAAGCACCCCCAGCCACGCAGGGTGGGGGAGGATCCCTCTTTGCACCCCCGCGGCCGCCCCCACATCCCTTCCCCGAGCGGAGCCTCCCACGGCCGCCCCCACATCCCCCCCCCGAGGGAAGCCCCCACATCTCTGCAATGAGGGGGGGGAATATTTTTCGGGGGGGGTATTTGCAGGGCTCTGCATCACGGCCCTGCAAGGGCTTCGCAAGGACGTGGCGGGGGGAACCCGAGCTGTCGGGGGGGGCCTTTGGTGTGGGTCTGGGGGGGTGTGAATAAAGGGGGGCGGGCGTGGGCCGGGCTGGGGGTGTGTGTGTGGGGGGGGGCTGTTTTTATGAATGGGCAGCTCCAGCCCCGCTGCGATTACTATGCGGCGCGCGCGCGCCCGCGCTGCTTTGCGGGGCGCTGATTGGCTCCGGCGCGCTATTGACGTCACAGCGGGGGGAGCGGGGCTGCTTTGGGGGGGGGGGGGGGGGGGACGGCGGTGAGTCACCCCCCCCACCCCCCCGGAGGGCTTCGGTCGCTATAACTCGGCGGCGCCCATGGCAGCGGGCCCCCAGCCCGGGCTGCGGCCGAGCATCCCGGCAGGTGAGCGCCTGGCACCGGCCTTTGGGGAGGGGGGGGCACCGCGATTTTTTTTTTTTGGGGGGGGGGGGCACCGGGAATTTTGGGGGAGGCAGCGGGATTTTTTGGGGGAGGCACAAGGAATTTTGGGGGGGGCACCAAGGAAGGGGTGTGAGCTTGCTTGGGTGAAGCACCGTAAGGGGAGCAAGGTGCCCCCCCCCCCCCCCGCTGGGGCTGTGCTGCCCTCCCAGAGCACTCCTCCCAGCCCCCCCAGCAGGGGACGCCCCCGCTGGGGGGGCACTGGGATGCTGAAGGGGGTGGGCTGGACCCCAGGGTGGTGGGGCCGCCCCTTTCACCTGCTGCTGTTCATCCCCATAACATCCCCCCTCCTTTTTTTTTTTTAAGGCTGGGGGGGACATTAGCTGGGGGGGCAGGACAGCGAGGCCAGACCCACTCTGAGTATTTACCCACCCAAACCGTGCGATGCACAGTCCCCCCCCCGCCCCGGCAGCTAATGCAGGCAGGAGAGAGCGGGCAGAGCTCTCCGCTTTTATTTATTTATTTTTCCTCCTTCCTTTATCAATGCAAAAATTATTTATTTTTCCCTGCAAAAGAAGAAAAACCAAAGCCAAACCAAAGCTCGTCTGGAAAAATGCCCTCTTTGGGCCAACGGTGAGCGTGCCCCGAGCGTGCTGCTCCATCCCGCTCCGCCCGAGATCGTGGGGACAACTTTTTGGGGAAGCCCTGCGGGGGGGGGGAACCCGGGTGCGCAGGGCTGGGTGGCACGGGGACGCACGGGGGTGCTGATGGGGTCCCCTCGGTTTTGGCTCCGGCAGGTCAGCCTCCAGCAGCATGATGGAGGACGGGCCTCGCAACTCCAGCACGGGCCAGCGAGGCTGGTTCGCGGCCAGGAACGGGAGCGGCGGCTCCTTGGACCTGGAATCCGTGGTGCAGCCGCTGCCCTTGAACCCCTGGGACGTGGTGCTCTGCGTCTCCGGGACCATCATCTCCTGCGAGAACGCCGTGGTGGTGGTGGTCATCTTCTACACGCCGGCTTTCCGGGCTCCCATGTTCCTCCTCATCGGCAGCTTGGCCACGGCCGACCTCCTGGCCGGCCTGGGGCTCATCCTGCATTTCGCCTTCGTCTACTTCGTCCGGTCGGAGGCGGTCAGCCTGCTGACGGTGGGGCTCCTGGTCACCTCCTTCACGGCCAGCGTCAGCAGCCTGCTGGCCATCACCATCGACCGCTACCTGTCCCTCTACAACGCCCTGACCTACTACTCGGAGAGGACGGTCACCAGGACTTACATCATGCTGGTCCTGGCCTGGGGAGCCTCCGTCTGCTACGGGCTGCTGCCCGTCATGGGCTGGAACTGCCTGAAGGAGCCCTCGGCCTGCAGCATCGTCAAGCCCCTGACCAAGAACCACCTCATCATCCTCTCCGTCTCCTTCTTCATGGTCTTCGCGGTGATGCTCCAGCTCTACGTGCAGATCTGCAGGATCGTGTGCCGGCACGCCCAGCAGATCGCCGTGCAGAGACACTTCCTGGCCAGCTCCCACTACGTCACCACGCGCAAAGGCATCGCCACCCTGGCCGTCATCCTGGGCACCTTCGCGTCCTGCTGGCTGCCCTTCGCCGTCTACTGCCTCCTGGGGGACTACAGCTACCCGGCCCTCTACACCTACGTCACGCTGCTCCCCGCCACCTACAACTCCATGCTCAACCCCGTCATCTACGCCTTCAGGAACCAGGAGATCCAGAAGGTGCTGTGGGCCGTGTGCTGCGGGTGCTTCTCCCCCACCATGCCTTTCCGCTCCAGGTCGCCCAGCGACGTCTGACGCGCCGCCCCCTCCCCGGCCCGGCTGCACGCCTTGTTTTTTTTTGGGGGGTCTTTTATTTATTTATTTTTTTATTTTTATTTTTTCCTCCTTTTTCGTCTCGCTCCTCCCTGCCAGAGACACGCTGCTGCAGCTCGTCCCGGCCCTCCCCTTCTGTGCACAACCCCCCCGCCCCCCCCCCGCCCTCTATTTTTCCACTTTTTGAATTTACAGAAGAAAAAAAAAGCGTATTTTTATCCATAATATAATCTATATTTCTGTGTGCGCGCGAGAGACAGGGGGCAGATCCTCATATTTTCTTTAGAACTATTTACGACGCGTTATTTTTTTAAGGGGGGGCGACACCAGAACCTTTCACTCCCCTTTGCCTTTTTACAGCGTTATTTACCTCAGATAGTTAAAATATATTTTTTACATTTATTGGGGGGGGGGCGGGGGAATGTACATGGGGGAAATCGCTTGCCAGAGAAGGAGGGACCCGGACCCACCCCCTTCTCCCAGCTGTCCATACATCTATTTATTTTTTGGGTAAATTATTTATTTTTGGGTAATTCTTCCCTGCCGGCCAGGCGCAGCGCTGGGGCTTGCTGCCCTCTAGTGCTCGCTGGCTTTGGGCGGGGGGGGGGGCCCCAGGGGCTCGGTGCCCCCACCCCAGCAGCCTCGGGGTGTCCCCTCAGAGCCCCCCCATTGCACCCGGGGCCGCCCCGCTGCCGGTTGCCCCCCCCTCCCCCCCCCCCAGCCGCTCACCAAAGCGTTTCTTTGCACTGGGATGGGATTTGCACATTTTTTGGGGGTGGGGGGGGATGGATGCGAGGGGCCCCCTTGGGCGGGGAGCGGGGAATCCTCGCTGTGGTGTTGCACAGGGCACGGGGCTGGTTCTTGTTTACAACCTTTGGGGGGGGGGGGGAATAAAAGTAATTTGTGATACGGTGATGTGCGGCTGTGTCGTGTCGGCTGGGGGGAGCGGGCTGGTGCCCCCCCCCGTGCCCAGGCAGGGCCTTCACCCCGCTTTGTCCCCCAACGTTCCCATTAAGAAATCCCAGTGACAGCGCTCCCCCCCCACACAAAGCATCCTGATAGCGGGATCCCTTCCTCGGGGGGGGCAACACGGGGGTCCCCAGCCTCAAAGCAGCTCCGGGGCCACAGCCGTGCAGCCCCCCCCGGGGGCAGAAATAACGCCCCAAACAGAGCGAGGGCTGACGAGCCCCCCCCGGCTTGGTCAGGGGGGTGGCACGAGGGTGTCATGGGACAGCCCAGGACCTGTGCTGGCACACAACTCGGGGTGCCCACCGGTGGTGGCGATAAGGCAGGGTTAATCACCATGGTGTTAATTAGGGCAGCTCGCCCCCCCCGGGAACGGGGCTCTGCACCTCGTGCCCCTTGCTCTTGCTGCCCAGCACCATCCCGGGGAGCTGCAGGTTTCCTCCAGGCCCCTGAGCAGCCCCAAACGTGCTGGGTGCAGGGCGCCGGGGGGTGACATCCAGGCCGGGGGCTCAGTGGCCGGGGGCTGTTTTGGCAGCCCCCCCTCCCCCGTCCCTGGCCTGGCTACATCTCGGGCTCAGAGACCTCGGCAGCCCAGGGGTTGGCGCTGAAGGAAATGAAGATTTCCTTCCTTGTCGTGGCCCTCGCCGGACACCGACAGGCTGAGCATGGGGACGGGGAGGTGGCAGCAAGCATCGAGCAGGGACAGGGTTGGGGACAGGGGCTGGGGCAGCTGGAGAGGGTCTCTGGCTCTCCAGAGGCTGTGCTCAGCCCTGGGGACAGGGCTGGGGAATTTGGGGCTCCCCTTGTGCCCCCTGAGGTTAAGCCAGGGGGAAAGGAGCAAAGCTCAGGTGTTGAAGATGCCCGGGGCACCCTTGGGGTGGGCCACGGACTCCTCCGTCCCTTTTTTGGGGGGATTGTTCCCAAACCCACCTCCCCTGGTGGTGAAGAACCACGCAGTTCCCAGCCGCGGCTTACTCACGGGCGGTTTCTACCCATTTATTCCTGTGTCACCGTCACCCGGCAGCTTACACGGCTCTTCTCTGCCTCGTGCTCGCCCTGCTGACGTCTTCGGAGGGAGCGACGCGGCCCCTCCACCTCCCCGCGGCGGGGAACCCTGCTGGTCCCTCCTGCCACCTCCCCTGGGCACGGGGACAAATCCCCAAATCCCACCCCACCCGCATCGTCCCACTGGGATGCAAGCGGCGAGAAACGGCCTCGGTCCCACCCCCCCCCGGTGGGAATCAGGTGCTGGGGCTCATCCCTGCATCCGAGTCCCTCCTGCTGTAGGATGTGGAGAGCCGGGGATGAGGTGGGGAAGGGAGGAAGCTGGGGTCTGGGTTGGGGTTGCTTGCTCCCCCAGTATGCACCTGAGTGAACCCAGAGCCACCCCTGGGTGCTCCAGGACTTTGGGGGACGGGGTCGGCAGCACGGAGCCTGCCACCCTTTTTTGGTTATAAAAATAAAGAGTCAAATTTATAGGAGAAGGTGCCCCGGTGCTGCGCAGCCACCCCCGTGCCACCGATGCCAGGGGGAGCCTCCGGGGGCCCAGACACAAGCACGGGCATGGCATCGCCCAGCTGTGCGCACATCTGGCAGGGCCTGGCCTCCCCGGGGGGGGCTGCAGCAAGCCAAGGGCAGCCCCTCGCCCCCAAACCCTGCCCGTGCCGCGGAGCAAAGGGGGCCAGGGCCGGCGTGGGGCCGTGGGTTTTGCCCCCCAGGCCTGCCGTGGGCAGCAGCGGGGCTCGGCGGTGGCTCCAAGCTCGTGGCCTTTGCTGGGAGCAAGGGCAGCAGGCACCAGTGCTCCCAGTAACCAGCTGGGAGGAAGGAGGGAGGGAGGCTGCTGCGACCCCAAAACCTCCCCCAGCACCCCAAAACCCAACTGACCTGCCTGCCACAGAGCCAAGCGCTGCCCACGCCGCAGCCGGGAGGGAGCACAGCCCCCCGGCCCCCCCAAGCTGGGACCTCCAGGCCGTAAAGAGGGCCGAGCAGCTCCGGTTATTGGCCTGGGTTCCATTTAAATGAGAAACCTCAGCCCTGGCTTGGGGGATTTTGTTTCCTTGGAAGCGGGAGCAGGCAGGAAATGAACACGACGTGGCCCCGCTGTAAGCGCTTCGCCAAATGCCGAGGGCGGCAGGGGGCAGGGGATGAAGGAGCAGGGGATGTAGGAGGCAGGGGACGCAGGGGATGCAGGGGATGCAGCGCCTCAGTCCCGGCCACCACCAGAGCCTTGGCCCCAGGAGGCACCGGCTGCTTCCCAGGGGGAGCACGCCTTCGCCTGGCTGAGAGCGCTGCTTGGGGTGGGAAACCGTAAACAAAAAAAGCCCCCAAAATGGATGGGAACCCTGATTTCTGCCTCACAGCCTCTCGTTTATGGGAACCCTGATTTCTGCCTCGCATCCAGCAGCCTCCCGTTTACGGGAAGGCCCGATTTCTGCCTCACAGCCTCTTGTTTCTCCCTGCAGCAGCAGCAGATGCGGGAGGCGGCATCGCCCCGCGAGCCCCGGGCTGCCTGGCAGTGCCGCAGGGTGCCGGGAGGAGCAGGCTCCCTCGCTGGCTCGAGGCTGCGGCTTTGTCTAAGTCGCCCTGGCCTGGGGACGGCGACGGGGAGCGTAATTTGGTGCTGGGGAGCAGGATTTGGCCCTCACCGCAGCCCCAGCCCCGCGCCGGCTGCTTTAAGCCCTCCGCATGCAGGCGCTGGCCTTTGTGGGAGCGGTTGAGCCCAGCGCAGAGCCGCTGCCCTGCCAGCCTGCAGAAACTTGAGCTCCAAATACATAATTCCTCTGGCACCCCGTGGTTATTTGCGAGCTGCTGTGAGCAGATGGAAGAGTTACAGATAAAGCCATCCGCAGCACGGGAGCCGATTGCCTTCCCCACACAACCGCGTAGGCAACAGCAAAGGCAGAGGAGAGAAAAAAAATAAAAAAAATTAAAAAAAAAAAAAAAGGCAGAAAGAGAGAGAAGGAGTCAGCCATTTCTACAGGGGCTGAGCTGCCATCTCAGCACACCTACGTGCGAGGAGCGGGGACTCTCTGCTGGCAGCGGGCCCTTCCCGGGGACTTGGACGAGGGTAGTGCTCTCCCACCACCCAGGGCTGCTTGGCGGAGGGAGGCAGCGCGAGTCGGGGGTGACATTGGCACGGCAGCGCGCTGCCACACGCGGGGAGAGCAGGCTGTTAACGCTGATCAGAGCTGGCAGCGCCTGCACTCGCTTCGGTCCCAGAGGGGGAATTAAGGGAGAGAAGCTGACGTCAGTGGTGGAAAGGACACGCAGCCCACTCGTCCAAGGCAGCCGGCAGCATCTTCTGGGTGTTGCTAACACCACCTTGAAGGAGAAAATTAAATAGGTCTTTGGAGACGGGGGGCTCCTGTGAAGCCGGAGCCCGGCCAGCTGTGATCCGGTGCCGAGCTCCGTGGCAGACAGACACACAAACACATCAAACGCCCCGGCCAGGGCCGGAGTGCCAAGGCACAGGCAGAGCCCGAGAGACTCTCCCCAGCTGCGAGCAGCTCCGCCATAGGAAACTGCTGCTCACGGAAAGGGCTCGGGCTCCAAGAGCACCAGCACACAATTAATCTCGCTGCTGGGCTTCTCCTCCCCGCGCTGAGCTAAAGCCCGGGCTGGGAGCTGCAGCCGATGGGAGGCTCCTCAATCTTCAGGAGCTCTCCCCAGGTACCCGCAGAGGAGCAGCACAAAGCTCCGCGCTCCCACCGCCCCTGGCACGCACGCGGAGATGACTTGCGAGGGCTGGCACCCCCCAAAAGCATGGGGCTGTGCGCTGGCACACGGCCCCGAAAAGCAAAAGGCATTGAGGCAGCTCTGGCTGCAGCCAAACGCACGCAGAAAAAGGAGCCGGGGTCCCCAGGCTGCTCCTCCCGGACACGAGATGGAGCCAACAGCCGGGACACGCAGCACGAGGCCCAGGAGATGCCTCCTTCCCCTGCCCTCGGCGCCCCAGCACGAGTAAAGGGCTTGCTTGTTCAGAAGCTGGCAAGGCCAATTAATCTAATGAGGTTTTGCAGCCAGGGACTATTGTCAGCCAGCAAAGGCGCAGCGCTGCAGCGCGAGCACACGGGCGGCTCCTGGAAGCCAAGGGGATTTGGCACGGCGCAGCCCGCGGTGAAGGCAGGGACGGATCCTTCTGTTGTGCCCCCGACCAGCAAGACCCACACCCGAAAATCAGGCACGCATCGAGCCCACAAAACGCACCTGAAAGCGGGGCTGCGAGCCAGAGCTGCTCTGGCTGGGGAGATTAATGGCAGCAGGGACCTTGAGTTGCTGAAATGGAGGCAAAAAAAATCAGCGGCAGCCCCTTCCCAGCCCAGCCGCAGTGGCTGCGCTCTCCGCGAGCAGGAGCAGGGGCTCATTTTGTACAGCAGGGAGCACGCCGAGGCCGGCAGCTCCTCCGGGTTATTTCCTGGGTGCTGCTGCTGCCCAGATTCAGCTCCCCCGCCCCCCCCCCCCGGTGACCCCCAACCTGCCCTGGCTGCGTTTTGGCACTGGAGGGGATTTCTGCGGGGACGGCCTAGGGAAGGCACCTCAGGACTGGTGTCCTTCGGGAGCTTCCAGCACCCTGCCCGGGTGCCCTCGATGAAATGCCGAACGCTCCAGGCTCCGCAAATTCTGGCCCAGCAGCCCTGGGAGATGCCCTGCAGGGCACTCACGTGGCCCGGCACCACAGCGCACTCACAGGCAGGAGAAATTAAGAGCCAGGCAAGCGGCAGCAGCCCCCGTGCCCAGGACCAGCCCCTTTCCCCCTGCTAAGGAAGCACCCACAGCTCCCCACACACGCCCGGAGTAACACACGGAGGCACCGAGTGGATAGAAAGGTTTTTATCAAGTTTACAGTTTTAAAAAAGGATCACAATTGTTTTTTGTTTTGTGTTTTTTTTTTTTTTTTACATGTACATTACCAAAAAAAATTGCAATTGGGATCTTCGTCCAGGGGTTACTGAGCCGATTATAAAAAAAAAAAAAAAAAAAAAAAAAAAAAAGGCAGCAGGAAAGCCTGGCTTACACGGCAACCGACAGAGAGAAGTACAGACAGACAGGACACGGGAAAACAGGAGGTAGCGAGTCTGCGCCCGGCTGCGCAGGTACAAACCCAGCTCCGCTCTCCCTGTTGCACACACACACCCCAGGCAGCAGGGTCTGGCCGCCAGCATTTGTTTTGCAGGGGTAAAAATAAACCCAAAGCAAACGAGTCTACAGTGTTTTGCTTGTGAGGTGTTTTTTTGTTTTTTAAATGGAGTTTCTCTGCTGAAGCTCCTTTGGTCTGAAGCGAGTAACCCCCTGCGCCCTGAGTATCCGTCCTACAGCACCCTCCTGGCCCCTGGCGTGGACGGGGGCTTTCAGGACACGGCCCCCATCCCTCCTCCCACCCCATCCTCTGCTCAGCAATAAACCCCTACAATACAAGTGGAATAATTGCTCTTATAAATATATTTATATCATATATAGGAAAATAAGGCACTTCGGGAGGGTTACAGCTCGCCTAATTCTAAGACATTCTAATCAGGAAGAAAAATGAGTTAGTTTCTGAAATGAATTAAAATGCACGTTAATACAGTAATAAAAACCATTCGATCCACTTCCCACTTCAAGGCTTTGTTTAAAACCGAAAGAGAAAAAAAAAAAAAAAAAAAAGCACGCCCAAAATCCAACAGCAAGGAAACCGGACCCAGAGCAGCAGCACCTGCCCCGCGCGGGCTCCCCTCCGAGCCCGTCAAGGGCAGGCGCTTCCAGGAGAGGCACGTTAAATAAGTTCACGGACTGAAAATATCCTTTCCCTGAAATGACACTCCGCACAGTTTCTCGGCCATCTGGGACCTCCAGGAGCCCCTTCCCTCGATCTGGTCTGGTGCTTTGGGTCTGATAAGGAGAGGAGAAAGCAGTGAAGGTCACCGACTACAGATGAGGCTCCGGGCTGAGCCCGGGGAGCCGGGACGAGGCTTTCCCTGCGCGCGCAAAGGAGGGGTGGCGGGGGAGAGGCTGCCGGCAGCCAAGCACTGCGGGCGAGGACACCGGGAGAATGTTTAACCAGGAGCGAGGCGCCGGGGAGGAGAGGCGGCGGTGGCCTGCCCCAACTCGACGTGCACGCGGAGGGAGGCAGCACGCCCGGAGCAAAGGGCTCCCGGACGGGCGAAATGGCTGCTCCGGCTCGGCGTCTCCCCGCGGACACGAGTCGGGCTGAAATGGGAAGATGGGGGCTTCCCCCCCAGGCAGGCAGAGAGGGGAGGACCCAGTCTGCCAGCTCTCGCTTTTGGCTTTGTGAAATGCTCGAGGCTCTCTGTCTAAGCCAGCCTGATGCGGAAAGAAAAGGACTAAGCAATGACCAGCAAAAATGGCAGGGGAGTCGAGCGCAGGCCCTTGGTCTACGTGGGGCAGCAGCCCTGCAGTACAGCACAGCTGCTCTGCCTTGCAAAGGTTGTTTTTGGCACCTCTCCTCTTCCCCTACTGGTTTAAGAAGTATTAAGCTTACTTGGTGGCCCAGTGCTCTGCGATTTTGCAATGATACTCTCAGACGGTCACTTTACACCAGTTGTTTCTCAGGGATCTCCGTGCTAGAGCTTTTCATGGTCAAAGACTTAACACAAAACAAAGGAAGCCCTCCCGCTTGTCCACAGTCCCTCTGCTTAGGACCCAACCGTTTTGGTTCTCACCTTGGGAAGCACGTTTGAAAGCAGCCGTGCTTACACAGCAGGCTTGCACGGACAAAGCAGCGTCCCTCCCGCTGCCAGGAGGGCTTCGCAAGCAGGCGAGGCAGTCGGAGGAGCGGACTCCACCCGCGGCCATGCCGATCACCCACCCACACGGCATCCTTGTGCAACAGGCAGCATGGGGCAACCGTGTCCCCAGCGCCCCGAGGCACGGCCCTGCCTGACAGCCCATCCATCTGGGTCGCACGGAATATGGCACTTCTCTGTATTTCACGCGACAGAAATACTCGCTCCCCTTTCCCAACAGGGGCCGAGTCTACTTAAGGCAATTCAAAATTAACTCAGGTTTGGCATTTGTGAGCTCCTCGCTTCCCTGTGTGATAATGCTGTCAGCCTGGGTTAGCTTAAAGGTCCGTTTTCCCCAGGAACCTGTCTCCAAGAGAAGCCAGAGGAGGATGCTTACGGAAAGAGCAGAAAAACAGCGGCAGCGCTTCTCCTCCAGCCCCCCTTCCCCAGCTCGCAGCAATAATCGGTTTGCATTTCCAAGTCCCTCCACTGCACAACGGCTCACTGGCACTCGAGGGGTTTGTTCCCTCTTCCAGAACCTGGAACTAGCACTGCTCAGATGTTCCCAGCCCGTCGGGATGCCTCGCTGGCTGTGCCCTTTGCATCCTGCTCTGCAGCTGACTCGCTGACAAAACGTAATGGCGCAGAGGTCCAGTAAATCTCTCCTGATCGTGCTCAGGGTCGCGCTGGATCTCAGCTCGATCCACGCCCTGGAAAAACCCATCCTCCAGGCCCTCATCTGCTCTGTCAAAGATTAAAAAATGCACAAACACACGCAAGAAATCGGTAAGAACTTAATGGCACAAACTGAAATCATCAATCAAACCTCAAGAAGGATTTTCAGCAACCTAGCAGCCTCGGGCTGGGCCTGGCATTCCAGGTATCAGCAACATCATTAAACAAGGCAAGCCGGAGAAGGAGAACGAACAGGCACAGGTTGGCAAAATACTTGACAGTTAAGAAAGGCAAAGAGGTCGGAGATTTGGTCTTAATGGGATGTGCTGCTGGTCCCACCCCACAACAGCTGGGCCCACGACCTCCAAAGGGCTTTGGAATTGCTTCCTTGCATGACCCCGACGGAGGCAGTCACATCCAAATGAAAATACAAAAAGCGCATCTGCAGCATTGGGGGATTGGTTTCTAGATTTCCAAGATATGCATATATTCTATGTAATATAAAACAGCAGTAACACCTAGGTCAGCTAGTTCAAGTTCTCCATTTTCTCCCCCTGCCAGTACTGTGTTTGTAGTGAGCAGCCAGGGAATCTGTAGGGTTAGCCAGGAGAAGAAACATTTTCTTAAAATTAACTATAATAACAAAACGCGGGGAAAAATACGTAGGTTAGGTCTGATGTAACCAACGAGCAACTCAAGTTCACACACGGGATGTTTTTAGGCACACAAACTCCCTTCCTTAGGTGGAAGGGAAGAGGAAGCAAGGGTAACACCAGCATTTTCTGCTACTCAAGTCCCTGTGTAAAAAGTGTGGTCACTGCACCAGAAAAGCACCTCTTCAAGCTGGCTGCAGCATTGCCCTGAACAGGCCAAAGTGCCTGGCGGTCAGAGAACCTTCCCCCCACCCACCCACCTCCCTGCTCTAGGCACTTCTTTTTTTCTTAAGCACGCTCCCGGCACGAACTGGAGAGGTCAGCAACGCGGAGCTGCCACCGCTCAGACGCGGCTCAGCGGGGCAGTGGCTCTGCTCCCCCCGGAGCAGGAAGCCAAGCAACCGTTCTGCCCGGGCTTTGCATCCCTCTGTGCAAGCCTCCTTTGGCAGGCTCGACAAAGCAGTCCAGGAGATTTAAGGAAGGTAAAGGCAGCTCTGAAAAAACAGCAAGCCCCTCCTCACATTGCACCCAATGCGCTCCGCAGCCCTAGAGCCAGGAAGCGCACCCACGGGGGGGGGGGGGAAGTCTGGAAATACTGAGGTGGGTCAGAGGGGAAAGAATTGTGCACTATTGCCAAAAACTGATTATTTGACAGCGGGATGCAGCAGAGAACAGACATTTAAAGCCCATTTTCTTGCAGCACTACCAGTATTCACTGGAAAGGAAGAGCCATTAGATCAACTGTCTGCTGTTGCAATGAGAAAACTAGCTGAAAATGTCCTTCATCTGAAAGGCCGCGTGGCCACAACGGGATCATCCATCTTTACTTTAAAAATCCCTCAGGATGGAGGGGTTTTATGTGCTCTGCCTGGTGGCATCGAGAATCTGGAGGTTTAGCTCTCTCTTAAATAAGCAACCGTTACGCTCCCTCCAGCTAAATCCCAGCGCCGCCATCCTCACTGTCCACGAGGAGACCTTTCGGAAAGGCTTCCCAAAGAGCACAGAGTCCTGCCAAAGCTGGAGGGGGAGGGAGAGGGGAGACATGCTGGTGGTTGTCTGAAAACCCTTGGCACATCTTTGGTTACAGGATGAAAAAGGAAACGGTGGCAGGTTTGGCCACCCGGTTCTTTAGGAAGTTGTTAACCCAGAAAGGAAGGGAACAGAGGGGATAGGACCGTGGTTAATCCGACCATTCGTCCTCATCAAACTCCGAAGAGTCATCCTCAGAGTCGCTGTACTCCACGGCGATGCGGCGTGACAGGATTGTGGCCACGTCATTGCCCACAACGTCCCGCTTCTCCTGTTCCCGCTGCTCTTCCACCTTGCGGAGCTGGAAGCCTGTTGGGAAGAAGGCAACGGAGGGGATCATTCAAAGGCTTTGGTCACACTGAAATCTCCAAGGCAGCCATCCTTCGACGCAATCCTCTGAGCAAGACAGCCTGTACTCTGCCAGCGAGCATTGGACACGCTGTAGAATAACACTGATAGTGAATGACAGCCAAGACAGGCTGGGTGGGCAGGTGGAATGGCAAGTGAATCGTTTCCGTGCTCCTCTGCAGGGTCACACCCCTGCCATGCACTCCGCTTCGCAAACCTGGACCGCGCCAGTCCTGACACGGCCATTTCCAAAGCGCAGGCAGGGGCACACAACCCGGACAGGGTGTCATCAGCGTGGGCACACCAGGAGGGCCCACGGGGGACCAGCCCCAAGCTGCAGGGTAGTCCCAGCCCTGCTCGTGAGACACCGGGGGTTCTTCCCCCACTCAGGACACCGGGGGTTCTTCCACAGGCTAAGGAGAAGCTGGCATCAAAACGAAAACCTACCTTGACGGATAGCTGAGAGCAGATCGCTCCTGGCATCGCTAACCGCAGGCAAGGATGACTTGGGCTTGGAGGCGGAGGTGTCCGAGGGTGGCGGTGGCGCCGGGGGGGCATCCAGACCACTGGAAGACAGCGGCGGGGGGCCGGGGGGCGGCGGTGGTGGAGGGGGAGGCGGCGCGCTCCCGCTGCCCGGCTGAGGCAGCGGAGGTGGGAGCACGCTGGCATATTCGACCGCTGGAGGGGGCGGCGGTGGTGGCGGGGCAGCAAACTCGGGGTGAGGAGGGAAGGAAGGGGGCGAAGGGGGCGGTGGGGTCCCCGGGGACGGGAAACCCATGGGAGGAGGTGGCGGGGGCATGCTCCCCATCGGCGGTGGTGGCGGAGGCGGCGCCGGAGGGGGAGCAAAGCCCGGCCTGGTCCCGGAGGGGGATCCGATCGGAGGAGCTGGTGGCGGGTGACTCGGGCTGACCAGGCTGGATCTTTTGGTGCCTCCAGAACCAGAACCTCTTTGGTTGTCTACAGGATAGCTGTCGCAACAGAAGGAGAGAGACAGAAGGCTATTAGCTCTGAGGCCGGGTTACACCACACAGTCTCGGTGTTAATGCAAATCACGTGAGTTGGCTGCAGCCTGGACAAAACCTAACTTCTAGGCTTAACTGCTGCTTCCATGAGACCTCACTCCTTGGTTTCAGTTTTCCTGCAGCATTTCTTTTAGCCAACACCACGAGGACAAAGGAGAGCTTCTGGGGACTGGCAGAAACGCCATCATCTGTCCCATCTCCCAGGCTGACGAGAACACGAGCCATCTCACCTCCCTGCCAGGGGCCAGGCGTCACATCTGAGCTCAGAGCGGCCTCTTGGCTGAAGAGCTCCTGCAGCACTGCGAGCCACTACCCCACCATGCTGAGGTCAGACTTATGACACGTCAAGCAGGGATGTCTACCGTGATAAATCGCACGAGGACTGGTGGGTATGCCAGGAGAGCATATGCTCTGAACACCTGCTAGGAACAGATCTCTGCACTGGATTCCACGGCTCGGAGCTGGAGCGCAGCAACCACGTCTCAGAGCTCGCCACAGGGATTGGAGAGGAAGACGCGGAGACCCAACGTGCTCTTAAGGAAAACACCGAGTTCCCACTTACGGCAGCTGCGTTGTACCAGAAAACAATTCTACCCAGAAGATATTGTAACGTCCTATGTACGCGTAAAGCAAGCCCTAATCCGACATCTCGTTGCGCTGTAAGGCAGAAGAGGTTTGGTACGTTTGCCATGAAAATGTCACAATTTTTGGCAGTGCACAGTGCTGATCCATGACAGGCTACTGCAGATCAAACCTCGCTCCCAGGATTCTTTAAAAACAAACCACCAAAACAAAACCAGATAGGAGAAGATCTCCATGGCTAGGCAGAGATCTAAGCAACTGCACAAGGCAGCTTAAGCTTCATCTGAAAGCTCGTTTCTGCTCTGCCCTAGAGGAACATGCCGCAGAGTGGAGTGCTTGGTCTCTTTGACACATCAGAAGAGCCTTTTCTGCAGCACTGTTGCCTTTGGATAAGATGGAGACAAGCTAACGCAGTCCTGTCTATCAGACATACTGTTACTGCCTTAAAGAAAAAAAAAAGCTACTCTCTTGTTTCAATCCGTGTGTCTCAAGCCACCGCTGGACCGTAATTCTCCTCTCCAGAGGTGACTGGAAATCACCATTTCATCTGATACAAAGCAGCTGCCCTGAACTTCCACTGGAGTCTCCGGGAAGCAGTCGGCTGGCGTGTTCAAGTCCTTTAAATTTAACTACATCTACATCTTCAGGGCCCACGTCACGCGTTTGTCAAAAATCACAGGGCAAATGGCAACAACAAAGAAAAACCACAAGCGGAAGAAGCTGTTCTTTGCAAAGCTCGATCAGGAGCTTGAGTCTGGAACGACTGCGCTGGAAAAAAAGGGACTGAAGCAACGCATGCAACGGAGCCAGACCACTAAGTGGGACCCCACTCTTTCAGAAAGCAAAACGAGTCTGCTCGAGCTCTCGACCAAGTCTGTTCTGCCCTCCCGTACAGGAGCAACAGTGGCAGCTGGGATTTACAGAGAGCTGCGACTGTCCCTGCCTGCAGTTGCGCTTCCCCTCCAGACAGGAGCATCCTGGTTCCCATACAACACCCGTTAGGAAGTTATGCTGAACTATCTCAGCCTGTCTCATGTCATCCTTTTACACCACCTCCTACTCCTCGGTGACAGAAGGGATCCCGTAGGCTTACCTAAATTCCACCGGGGGTGGAGGCAGGCTGTCATCTGGGAACGAAGGAGGTGGTGGCACAATAGAGTCAGTCTGCGGCGGTGGCGGGTAGCAGTTCACGTCCATGCTTTCGTTTGAACCGATGCTGCCGTTCTGATACACCATGTTAGAGGGGTACCTGAGAGAGCAAGACAAGCACCGTGTTTAGGAGTTCAGGGTAACGTCTAAAGGTCATTTTCCCCCCTCGCTTTGCCTCCTGGAAGGGTTACAGCCACACAGCTGTGCAACGTTCAACCAGCAGACAGCAGTGATATTAACCACGTAGACGGATCAACCTGCAAGATTTAGAAATTAGGTTTCCTAGCAGGAATGGCTTTTCACAGCACAGCTGGACCTGCCTTTAGGTGGGACTTTATCAACCACCACAACAGGATACACAAAACAAAACCTTAAAGCAACATTGAAAAAAAGAAGCCTTTTTCTCAAAGCATCCTACTGAAGAACCATGTACAGTTTACTCTGCATAATTCTTTGGCTAGATGCTCTCATGTTTATTTACTGCTGCCACACAGCAGAACAACACATGAGTATATTTTATTGAACAAAAAAACAAATATTTTTCTTAACATTTGATTCTAGGGAAAAAAACTTACGAGTGCATTTTGACCAGCTTGCACTTGATAGACTCCAAGTTACACCGCCTATCGTCAGCGACAAAAAATAAGAGGTACTAAAATATATTACAAATTAAGCTTGAGCATAGATTATCAGGAAGCACACCCAACAGAGATGCCGTTAAATGCAAACAACCAAAGCTGAAACATTGCTGAAGGAAGAGACCACTCTCACGTTCAAGTTTCAGTGGGCTCGTTTCACTGTGGGCTGGGGTGGTGAAATCCCCCCAATTCCTGGGGGCTCCGAACCTCAAAAGAATTCAAACGCGTGGACGCATTTCCACAAGAAAACAGAGGAGCAAGAAAATGGTGCTGTTGTGCTGCTCGATTCCTCTGCTAGAAACCAAACCTGTTCTCCTATTAAACTAAAAGCAAGTTTTATTTTTAGCTGGAGAGTGTGATTTAAAGAGAGATTTTTCTTATATGAAAGGAAGCTGCAAGGAGCAAGCAGGCGAGAAGTGCATTGTGGGGAAGGCGGTCTGCTTCCAGCCTGGCTGGTGTCAAAAGTTAAATGAATTCCCAAGCCAGCAGAGCTAAAGAGAGATCTGCAGCTCGAAATACTTGGCTGGGGACTGCCCCCGCTTCAACTTTAGGGTGTGAAGAGCCATTTGTGAAATGTAACAAAGCAATCACACACTACTACCAGGATGCCACCCTGCTCCTCAGCGTAAGGCCCAGAGGCTAGGTGCGATGGGCAGGGCGCTGCGACGGGACAGGGAGCCGCAGCTTTCGACACTTGCGTGCCCGCAAGGCAGGCAGCTGAGAGCAGACTTGCTGCTGAAGCTGTTCCTGCCACCTTGTTTAAACCGTGTAGCTCCCTGATTTATTTAGCAAATTTTAAATCAGCAGACGGATTTACTTTGGAGAATCTGATTAGTGGCGGTATCGATCCACACTGTGCAGCAGATCTGGAGAAGCTGCAGAGCAGGGTGAACTGCATTACAATCAACAACGCCCGCCCGCTCCCCCTCGCTGGGGAGCTGAGCAGAGAGCCCCAGACTTGCTTACCCAGCAGGACCGTGTTTGTCCTTTATCTCAACAAATTCTTGTCCCATTTTCAGCTTCTCCCACTCTTCTTTCCGGGTTTTAATTTTCCGTGGATTCACATTTCCTCGGTTAGGATTCTCCTTTTTCTCTTTCTAAGGGAGGAAAGGAAAGGGAGGAGGGATCAAACAAAAGCCTTATTTTTGCTTTAAACTCACTGGGAACAGGAAGGGATAGAACGGAGATGCAGCAGTTTCAAGAAAAAACATTCTCAAAGAGGGCCAGGATTTTTCATTCACTTTCCCGATTGCTGAAAGCTCCAAAGACCTCCCAAACAAAGAAGATGGAGCACAGACAGCATCAAAAAGACAGCATCCAGTTTCCCTAGTGCAGTTCAGACATGATGCCATTGTTACACCCTGGCATGACCACCTGGAGGGCAGAGGGAAAGCTCAGTTGCCCCTCATCAATTCAGTTTTTGGCCTCCGTGTCAAGACTGCCAAATTTCACCACCACCTTGCTAGCGTTAAGTGCTTTGGGCGTGCAATGTGGATGCTTGCCCACAAAGATCTGCTCATTTTCTGTGTTCTGACATGCCCCAGCTCCCTCCTTTGTTATTTTGATTTAGAAAGAGCACGATCTGTTTTGATATTTAATACTTCAGTTGCTCAAAAGCTAAATAAAGTATGCTCGAACTGAATCTCTTCCGGTGTGACTTTTGGTGTTGGTGAAGAGAGGTCCGAATCCTCTGGTAACCAAATCAGGAACTCTACCTGGTGCTTTCAGCTCAGATGGTTTCGCTAAGCCTCTTGATTGCCCCTAATTTAACATTATGGCCTGTTTTTGCACTCCTGAAGGGATATTTTCTTCCACGGTAGAATTTTTTACAGCGCTTGAAACCGTGGCGTTGGGGCAGTGGGATTTGCACTTCTTCAACACTGAACAGACCCCTGTGCGATGTCAGAAGTACAGAAAAGACCGATACAACTTTCTCCCCTGCTGACTGCACCAGCGCTATGTTTGAAGACTACAAATTAAGCCATTTTAACCATACAAAGAAGGTGGTATTTGGAAAAACAGATTAAGGACATCTTTGTTGTCTTTTTTTAATTAACAGGGATGAAAGTAAACCAGATAAAAACTTCTCTGAACTGATCCCTGAAGAGCTTAAGAGAGCAAACCTGAATTTTGGATAGCAACTTTGGAGTCCATGGTTCATTAACACTTCCCACCTCCTTTCCCACCCTGACATGCTTCTGTTGGCAGACATCTCCCATTTCCTCACCCTATGTTTCCGCTTTTCTTTCATAATATCCTTGGTGTCCTGAAGCATTTTCTCTTTCCAAAGGTCAAAGAAATACGAAGGATTTGTGTAGAATTTAAGTGCCTCTTTGCCATCGTCCCTAGAACAGGGAAGGGAAAACACACACAAAGAAGGGCCAAGTCACGCATTTGTTTGAAGCCCAAAGAAAACACAAGTCACAACCCCAGATAATAGTCTAAAAATCTGCAATGAGAAGGTCAAACGCTCTGCTCTCGCCTCCATCCTCTGTTTCAAAACAAGCAGCAGACCCACCGCCCCGCAGCAGCCACCGCTTGTCCCAGCTCTCCTACTTGCCATCGCTTTCGCCCTCACACCAACTCTCCATTATCTGGATTTCGGCACCTGAAGAACTCAGCCGCTCTGAACAACCGCCAGGAGAGCAGCAGGTCTCTCACTCCAACTCCCACTTGTTTGTCTTGTATTTTTGGTGTGAAAAAACCTCTTCCCAGCCCAGGAACCCTAAATCAGACCAGCAGCGTCCTTGAAACTCATGAGTGCGCGTGCACGCACACACACACTCTCCTACTTTGCAGTGCAGCCGCGTCTGGCAGAAGACAGCTGCCTCCAGCTATCTGTAATTACTTTTTACCTGTTCAAAAGATATTTATGGATGTGGGCTAAGTCTCTGTATTCTGACCCCCTTACTTCTACTATGTATGAGATGAAATGGCACGGCAGGACTGCTAAGAACTGGTTACACAGCCCGCGTAGGTCACATCAGATGTCTCAGGCCAGGCACAGAAGGCCACAGGACGTATCTCCAGACCTACAGGAGTCTGCTGTACCCACCTGGGTGAGAGCCACATACAGATGTACGCTCTGCAGTTTGCACTGCGGCTTTCTGGAAAGGAGCCACAGGGCTACAGCGAAGCACAGGAAAAATGCATCATCTGCACAACACCTAGCATGTTTATGCAGTGCCAGCCAAGCCTTGCCCCAAGGCAGTCACAAAAGTGACAGCGGGTAACCAAACGTATAATTTCCGAGCTATGCTCATTTGTACAGCCTCAAAAGCAAAGTTTCACGTAGTCCCAAGGATGGAGATTTCCTGGTGGACCTCAATTTGGCAACAGTATTTCCCGTTGAAGAGTGTTAACTTCAATAAAGCATGGGATGGGAAATGACCTCCTCAGCAGACTGGCAGGAAGAGGTACTCCTCTGTAATGGCACCAGGGCCAAAGGAGGCGTTGCAGTGTTACCTGTACGGGGAGAGAATGTTGAGAGGTGGAGGAGTATTGCAGGTCCCATAGGTTTCAAGGACAGGAACTGGGAGAGAATCTCTGTCGAAGAGCTTCTGGTCCTGAGTAGTGGAGCTTTTGAAGGCCTTCCTGGTGTTAATGCCTTGCAGAGAGACTGTAAGAAAGAGGAGAGAGCAAGTGAAGAACAGCTTGACCCAGGCCAATGACACTGAAGATCAAGTAGCAAACATCTGATTGCAGTTGGAGTTCTTGGCGTGCTTAGCACTTCTTAAGGTCAGGTTCCTTTTCCCACAGATCTCTTGGGAAATCCAGCAAATCTCAGATCATGCTGTGCCAAGATCTGCTGCGGCAGCTCTCAAGAGCCGCGTCTCTACAGATGCGATTTCAAACCCCTGCACCCAAGACCCAGGAAGTCCATGGCTATCGAACTGCTGAGGAGCGAGTTTCTACATGGAGACTTGCTAACAGCCAAGTCTCGACTCGGCCAGAAAGGCTGCCCACACGAGCAGCACGGTGCTTTTTGGGAGGGAAGGAAACTGTCCCTCTTAGCCCAAGAGAAGACATTCCAACACCAATCACAGCACCAGGCTTATTTTAGGGTCACGAACCAAGCACGCTGATTCACTGAGGATCTTTACCACGCTTGGTCTGCAAGGACTCTGCTCCACTCCATTACCTTCTTCCTCTTTGGGATCCAGCTGAGTGACTTTGACTTGCAAGCGGTCAACTCTCTCGACTAGAACGCTCACCCGAGAGGCAAAAGTGTTGGCTTGAGTAAACAGCTCTCCAAATATGTCTTCTGCAAATTTACCTGCAATATTAAAGTGTCCACGTTACCCCCACGAGCCACAGACCACATGCGATCTCCCAATTTGTTCTCCTGAAGAAGGAAGGAAGGAAGGAAGGAAGGAAGGAAGGAAGGAAGGAAGAAGAAAGAACCGTACTTTCTCTTCAAGTTTCTCAGCGTTAAGTTTAATACCCAGGAAGACAATGCTCTGTTCCACCAAAACCTGACGTTTCTAAGGGATCTTTAGGCCATAAAGGAACAATGGAAACACACAGTCAAGTCAGTATTAAAGTAATGAAAAAAAGAGGGATGAGAACATTATCCTGGTCTGAATCTGGATGGGTCTGTCGGTCCTTTAAGATTCTCTGCTGTTCTGTTTATTAGACAAGAAAACACAGTTAGCTTTTTATTGCTCTGGAGAATCTCAAAGGCTCCCAGTCTCCAGCAGGCCTGCCTCCAGGGTAACTGGCACGTATTTACAAGCTCAAAGTACTCTGCAACTAGAGAGCAGACCAAGTCCTTGATCCTCCAGCCTGAGCTATAACCACAGACGAAAGCACTGACCCTTTTGTTCCTTCAGGTGGCAGTGTCTGAAAAAATGATGCACTCACGTTTATTCTAAATCAAAAGCAAAGGGGAACTTCTTAAACAGGAATATTCTCTCTGTAACAGCTTGGATTGCCCAGTGGGCTGCGATGACAAACATCATCCATCGTTTGGACGGCGAGAGCGCCCAGGGGCTTGGATCAAGAGCTCGCCGCACCACTTAGAAGCATAACAAAAAGATGTGCCCTGTCCTTCGGAGTTTAAAATCTACATATAAACAGGAGTTGACCACAGGTAGGCAGGGATAGGCAAACCGAAAGAAAACCAAGGGCCTACAACGAGTACTGTCTTTCTGCTCTGCTCTCAGGCGTAACCTCAAACCGGGAACCCCAAGCGTGCTGAGGACAAGGCTGATCCGAACAGACTCGGCACTGACGCCAGACGTCGGCCCGTGGAGTTCCCACTGATGGGAAACATTTCCAGCCACGGCTGCTGAGTACGAGGCTGCTCTCAATAAGCAGTCTGGTTTTGAAGTGCATCATCATATGGCCGACAGTTTGTTCTGGAATCTGTTACTCCTGAAGATCCTCGCCGACATTCAAGAAAGGATAACCAGTTGGAAGCCCGAGTTTCACAGCGATTTTGGAAAAGCTGCTTGTCTGCAACAAGTCACATCACAAAGACAAGAGCCTCTTCCACATGGCGAGCAAGGGCAGCCGCCAAAGCCTGTACAGACACCTTCAACTGCCTGGCTGACACCAACGCCAGAAGAAGCTGTCCATTCTCCTCCCCTTATCAGCTACTCGTTCACAATCCCATGCAGCTCTCCTTCCACTGCCAAGCCCAGAGAACAAGCCAGGTTAAAAAAAAAAAAAAAAATCAACCTCCTCCACCCTTCTAGGTGGCAATGCCAGCTTGAAGCGTCTGCAGGAAGCAAAGGCTGGAAGTTAACTTCAGCTGAACTCCTTCCACTCTCCCAGACAACACTGTCTCCGCATATGCTCCATTAACGAGCCCAGCCAGCCTGCCTCAAACTCACGGGGAGGATTTTATTTCTGGAGACCTAAGGGCCAGCTAGCTCTTGCTGTAGCCAGGTTTCACGAAGCCCAGCTCTCCTATTTGACCAAAGGAAGCGAGCGTTTAACCGTAGGATCATCTGACACTCCCCCGGCAACAGCTCGAAAGGGAAAAGTTGTAATTCGGTTCTACCTTAATGAGAACTGAGAATCGTTTCCAAATTTCGCAAGGAACTGCAGCAAGCATTAGGGAAAAAATAAGGTCTTCGGTTTGCGATGCTGAGCAGTCCATTTCAAGCACAAAATAACACAAACAGCATCGCCTACGGTGGTTTTGACCCTGGAAGGAGAAGAAGGGGCGGTGCGTGTTCCCCTGCCTGTGTAAGTGCAGCAGTCCTGCCTTATCTCCCAGGATCTCCCGTGCACTTCTGTGCTGTGTTTCACCTGCAGTTTGAGATGGGGCAAGGCAGAGATTAATTTTTTGGTTTAGTTACTTCGACTGCAAAAGTGCAACTTACAATCAGAATTATCTCTGTCATGCACTGGCAGGAAGACAGACGGCATGATTTAATAGGTCTTTCCATCTTTAGCTTGTGGATTCTATAAAACCACACACAAATGCACAGTCGACTTATACAAAGTGCTACCAGCTGTGATAGTAACGAAGGCTAAACTCACTGGAATATGAAAGTTTGACAAGATTTATGTTTGCATCTTTGTAAAGAGACTGTGGTGCACTAGGCTTGGCTGATTATTCACTTGACAGGGCTGTCACAGCCTACTGAACCTGCTTTACGTTCCTGTAATATTCGACATGCGAGGAAGGAGCAGATTTCTTCCTCCCAAGCAAGAGAGGTAAGGCAGGGGGGCAGGAGCGTGGTCATCTGGGTGCGAGCGCTCTGCAGCAGCTAGTCTAAATATTGGTTCGTTTCGAATACTGCTGACCCTAGGGAAGCGGGTAGGAGATGGTGCTCATCGTTTCCTCCCCACCTGCCTCGCCCCCTCTGGCACGGAGAAGCACGCCAGTGTCACTCAGAGCCACCTCTCCCGAGTTTCCCCCTCCGGTGCTCCCCTCGAGGTACCTGAGATTGGTCCAGCATCGGGGAGCGACACCCCGGGGTACCTCCCCAGTAAAGGAACCGGGCTGCAGTTTGCCTTCCAGAGCTTTGCTGCCTCTGACAAGGCAGATGCAGGCAAGCTTTGAATATCTGAGAAGGTCTAAACCTGAAGGATCTCGCCAGGGCTCCGTCACACTAACCCACCGCGTGCCTTTGGACCGGGATTAGCTTGCTGTGCAGCTGAGATTTGCACGGCTTTACTGCCTTCTTCCTCCTCATTTCACATGCACGAGATGGATTTTACTCACACCCCACAACCATCTTGGCTACCAGACCTAATAAACGAACAAGGGTCAGTCGGATACAAGCAGAAAGACTGGTCCTGCCTGCGCAGTGACATTTCTGCAGCCCAACAGAACGCGATACTGACTGGCAGCAAACACGGGCCCAGATTTTACCAACAGCCACGGTTTTCCCTGCTGGCAAGAGACCGTACCCAAAGCTCCCCTGCCACGTTCACGCTGCTGCAAAAGCCAAGGGGCTCGCTTTGCAGAGCAAGCAGGAGCGCTCACGGACACCGCCGCGAAGCTAAACAATATATTCGTTTGATTATCAAAGGTTTGCTTCAAGGGCAAAGGTGGCTCATCAGAAGCCAGAGCGTTTCGACAGAGTAAAGGAGTCATCCCAGAGAGACCACAATTAACTCTTCTCTCCTCCTATGGCACGTAGGCCCCCGTTTTCCCTCTGGCCTTTCCAAGGCTGTCGGTCAGCCCACCGGAGAGCCGAGCTCAGCACGGCTCCAGCCTGTGCCGCCATTTGAGCGAGCAGCCCCAAGCCCCCCACGCTCCGGAGGCAGGGCTTTGCTCAGGCTGGGGACTTTGGGTCTTCCAAGGTAACAAACAGCAGGGGCAACCAGGCGCCTTCTGCATGGGCGCTTTAATTATCTTTCATTAAAAATAAGACTACTTACACGCTGCAGATTCAACACAGTCAAGCTCCATTTAGTAGCGCGTGCAATTACAGGCACATTCTCCGACACAAGATCCTGGCTGCTCTGAGAGCCTCCCATTTTACAAGCCTGAGTTGTGCTCCATCCTTCCATCTGCAGCTTCGCCGCAGCCTTTCACACACTCACGCGCACACACGCACGCCCCCCTCCCCCCCCATTTTCTTTTAGATGGGAAGGCAGTGGGACCAGGGATATGAAATTAGCATCGGATTTCTTTAGGAAAACATTTTAGCATTACCCAGGGAAGGCAGATGGGGGAGAAATAGGAACACAAGAGTAGAAAGGGAGCTAAATAAAGAGCACTAGCGACTCCTGAGGGCAACGCGCAGGCTCGCCATGGTACTCACTCAGGCTGCCCAGCTGTCGAATGACATTTGCCAGGGTGATGTTGGTCATGCATTCCAGCTCGCTTCGAACGCTAGGCAACGTCTGACGGCACAGGTGCCTTGGCTCAATGTTCCTCGTTACTAACGGCATGGTGGACCTGCTTCAGGCACTGTTCTGAAAGATGAAAAACAACCCAAAAAAGAAACAGGAAAGGATTACTCAACCGCAAATTCCAGGCACACCAGAGCCATGGTGTTCGTTTTTCCTGCTCTCAAATGGCTTTATTTATAAGCGTCCTTTCCCCCCCTCCCCACCCTTATAAAACTGGTTCTTCAGAAATAAAGATCCTGCAGTTCCACGACTTGCAGTGACAGCGAAGCCCCACCAGCTCAGGTACAGAGGCAGAGACGGAAAACTACACAGCGTCGCCCACGCGCAAGGTGCTGCTGGCACCGCCGCAGCCGTTGTTCCCTTCCCACCCATCCGCCGCCTCAGAGCAGTCTCCTTCCTCCCGCGCTCACGCACAGCGTCTCGGGCGAGCCGTACAAGCTCTCAGGTTTGCTTAAACCGAGAGGATGAAGACGGGAGAGGTTAAAAAAAAAAAAAAAAAAAAAAAAAAACAACCACACAGCTTCTTGCAGCACGCCGAGGCCGGCACGGTGCCGCCCTCCTGCAGCAGCACGGCCAGGGCTCTCCTGGAACAACAGGAAGCGCTCGCAGCTGACCAGGAAACTTTCTGGTGGCTGTGCCTTATCCTGCAGGCTGCACCCCTCTTCCCTCGGGAAATCCCCCAGGGCCAGGGTTTACACTGCACCATTGTTTTCCTGCCGGGGCAGTTGAACGCTGAGGGAGCTCTAATCAGGATGCAGGGCTAGAGCGCGCTCAGAGAGGAATCAAGATTGATTGTGCCGCGGGCAGGCCAAGCTTCCAGGGCTTTCTTAAAAATCAAGAACCCATAAGTGGCAGGAAGTTACGCTGCAGAAAGTGCTTTTACGTGCAGGTCAGTGCCTCGGACCAACGAACCTCCTCTGCTACCAGGCCGAAATGTGGGAGCGACGAACGTCTCTCGGAGCGTCTGCCTCCGGGAGAGGGGGAAACTTGGGGAAACAGAGCGAGGAGCGCGATCCACGCACGAAACCTTCAAAACTCGGCGAAAGCAAATCCATCGCGACCTCCTGATTAATTTAGAAGGGGAAAGAATCGCTTTTCTAGGTCAGCTGAGGAACAGCCCAAGAGGAGCAGCCAGCTCCCATGTGATAGGCATGCTGATCTGCTCGGGCTGGGTGTAAAAATAAAACAGGAAGCTAACAGCTTGGGGAACATGGCTTCCTGTCACCAGCAGCAAAAAACCGAGCGCCATAAAAAATCAGCTGTTTGCTCTTGACTTTGAGCCACCCTTTGATAGTCTCCGTGGCAGCTGGCAGCTTATCTTTGAGGTCCAGGAGTCCTTCCTGGATGCTTTTCTATCAGGGTGTTAAGAGGAAGAAGTGGGCATTATCCCTCCTAATTACCTCCCGAGCCAGATTTTGAATTGCTAAATTTGACCCATTAAGGCAGAGGAGTTCAAGAGCTATCTCCCAGACAAACAGCTGGAGGTTGCCATTTCGCAACGCCTCCGAGCGAGGGGTTTTGTGCGCTCGCCCCCCGCACCAGGAAAGGGTCCCCAAAATTGCAAACCTCCCGGAAGAGGGGAGATTTGCCTCCAAATCGAGAAAAGCAGAGATTCTCCCAGGACTGAGGTCCACGTCGTTCTTCGCCGTGCCCAAGCGCTGCAGCAGCCCTCGGTAACTGCTGGGATATTTAAAGAACAGGGTGAAATAAGGAAGGACTCTGACCTTCACTTCTAAACACCCCGGGTTTTATTGATTACAGCCCAAGCCCTACAATCTTTTGCCAGCTTTAGCGCTTTAAGCCAGACAAAGTTTCCCAGCTCCCCCCAGACTGCAGTCTGCACCAACAAGCAGCTCTCATAAACAAGGCAGCATTTGCAGGCTGCCTGCGTCGAGCTTCTCCCCCGTGCTCCTCGGGGCTTGGCCAGGGCAGCACATGCGGTGGGAGCTGCAGAGCCTGGGTGGACACCGAGCCCGGCTGGAAACCTTCCACGGCACAGGACAGATGGGAGGAAAACAGCGAGAGGAAAAAATGTGTCTGTAAGGGGGGAGAGATGTGAGCTTGCACTGAAAAAGGTAAAAAAAAAATGCCAGGTCAGACAGGAGCAGGTAGCACTGATCTCTGCACTTATGGGGAAAAAAAGGGCAGAAAAATGGAGCAATGCCCCCGGAATCCACAAACCCACACCAGCCTGGATATGTTGTCTGTGCCTTTCCTCTCCCAAAGCCTTTCCCGTACGCCTGGTTTGAAACTAAAAGCAAGGAGTAGCGGCGCGAGCTGCTTTTTTGCGAGGGTACTGCCCGACTCCAGCAGGAATTTGCACCGGTGCAAGACAGCCAGCAGCGAGAAGGGCTAAGAAAAACCCTCCCTTTATAGCCTAGCTCGTGCTGCCAGCCACCCCCACCCTCCCGGCACAGCCTGCCACACTCCACTGCAGAATCCAGAGTTTCGCCCTTGTGATCGCTCCGACAGCGCCGCTTCTTCCCAAGGCAACGGGGACGGCTCCAACGGGGACGGCTCCGCAGCCCCGCCGCTGCTCCTAACCCCAGACGAGGGCTGGTGAGCGGCAGCACGAGGAGGTGTTAACCCTGCACAGTGCCGGGGACGAGCAAGGCAGGAAGGACGGGATGGGTGACGGACAGCCAGCCTCCGCCGTGAGAGGGGTTTAAAGCAAAGTTTCCTCTCCCTTTGAGCGGACGGACAAGGAGATTCAAGGTTTCAGGTGGTTTTGGAGTAAGCAGGTAGGAAATCTGGGACCTACGGAGCCTGGTGCCAACATCAGCAAGGGAAAAAAAAAAAAAAAAAAAAGCAGTCAATGCCCCCAGAAGGCGGCACTTCCCCGTTAGACCTCATTTTTCCCCATCAGTCTTCGGTGGGTAGGTACAGAGATAACAGCTAATGGGCTCCTGTAAAACCTTCATGCCTCGTGAGTAGGTGGGACAGAGATTAATAGGCTGGATTGGAAAATAAGCAGTGTGTTTTGAAAGCAGGAGGGGCAGAAAATAAAGTGCAGAAGGGACAACAGACGAGAACGGAGGGAGAAGGAGGAAGCAAACCACCGAAGCCAGCACAAGACACAAAGCTGGGGGCAGGGAAGGGACACACTAAGTGAAACGAGGAAGGGACAGGCCCAAAAAGGCTTTCCAGGAGGCTCTTGCTTTTCTTCTTTAAAAGAGTCATTAAGAAAGTGATTGACAGCACGCTACCAGCAAGGGCCATCCAGCAACGCTTTACTTTCAGTAGTCAGGGCAGAACAGCACAGCAGTTTTGCACCCCAGCTAGCCAGAGTGGTCATCAGGCATTAGTCACTGTCACGTAACTACCGCCGACCATATATTATGACTAAATCCTACCATTCAGAAGCAATTTAAATGAAATCGCGAGGCCCCCCAAAAAAAAAATCCTTATCTTTTAGGCAAAGATAAGCATTTCCACTGGCTTATTAATGCCCGAGATTAGATTTGTTTCAGCGCTGGAGTCTGGGGCGCGGACGCTGCTTATTAGAAACGGCGAGGAAGGCGCTCGGTGGGCACGGAGCAACTGCCCCGCTGCCGTGGGGGAGGAGACGGGTGTGTTAAAAGGAGAGAAGAAACCGCCTGCAACAGATTTCTGATGAATATAGGGGAAAAAAAGGCATGCACAGCACCGAAAGCCAGCGCGAGCTGTGCGAGGGAAGAAGTTGAGCGATCTTTGCTGCTTGCAGAGGACTGCCGGTCGGGAGAGCTGTCGGGAAACGCGCCGGCGCCGCTCGCGTGCCAAATCCACAAGCGCTGCTGCATCAGTCGACGTCCAAAAGGCTCATCCTCCTAACCGTCGTGCTTCACACCCTCTTCAAAACAAGCAGCAAGGGGTTTTTCTGAAGTTCACAAATGGTTTGCTCTCCCCCACTCGGAGCAGAACCTTCCTACCTGCTTGGGGCAAGCATTTCTCCTGCAGTCTCCAAGTCACGGCTTGAACGGAGGAAGGCTCCGAGCCTTGTTATGACGGCGGTGACTAAAAGCCAAACCATCCGCAAAGCCCAGCTTCGCCCCGTGGCTCTTTTCCCTTCCTTCGCCTCCCCGCAGCTGCACGCCGCCCCACCTCCAGCCGGGCATTGCCAGAATTCCTCATAATTTCCCCTCTCCCAAAACGCTTACGCAGGCGTTGCTGAGCCCCGGCCCGCTCCGCGCCGGCCCGGAAAGTTTGCTGAGCACGACAAAAGCCTCGCGAGCCGACATTACCGCTCCGGGATTCCTCGCGCTCTTCCAGCCACAGCTGGCACCTCGTTTCCAGGATCCACCGGGCTTCTGCTCCGCATCGTCCTCCCCAGCAGCTCCCGTGCCGGCTCACCGCGTGCTGGGACTCCTCGGGCTTCTCCAGGAGAGCAGGATTCGTGCACGGGGCTTCTTCACGCGGCTCCCTCCGCGACAAGCTCTCACCTGGAACGCCTCGCTCCCCAATTTTTAAGCGGATTCTGGCTTTGGCAATTATTTCTGTAAACGCTCTTGCGGTGCTGGGGGACGAGCGTGGCGCAACACGGGCCAGTAAAGGGGGGGGGAAAAAAACCCAAAAACCCAGCATGCGATTTCTGCTTTTCCTAAGCCAGCACGTCGAGCAAAGCACGAGGTAAATTTCAGACAAGCCTGCTGCTCCCAGATTTCTGGGCAGCAAGTCATCGACTGCTCTCCGCGTGAGCCCTGCTGTAGCAGATCACACAGGAATCCCAGTTCTGGATTAGAATCAAGTACAATCGGTTCGTTTCAAACGCGAACTGCCAGTCTATAAACCCCTCGCACAAAGCTGCCTTATTGACTATTTTTAATAAATAGGGCTGGCACGGGAAAATTGGACGATTGTTCCGAACAATAAAGGAGACAGACTTTGATTACGAGCATTGAGAAGCAACGCAGGGACCTTTTCGGATGGAGTAGTTGCTTTCCTACGCGGGTTCTGTCAACTGCAAACAGCAACTCGCAGCAAACGCTCCCTAACGAGCAGCCTGGAGAGGGGCAGCAAACGGCGCCGGGGGGGTTTGTAGGGCAGGCAGGGAGCCCAAGCAGCGCCGCGGCGCGGAGGGGAAGGCAGGGCTGCAAGGTGAGCCGTGGGCGTGCGAGGCACACAAAGGGCTGTAAATAACAGGCGACTTCGACGGGGAGATCTGGCGAGGTTCTCATCGCCGGTATTTGACCAGGGAGCATAGCGTTAGTGGGAGTCACCTGGGTAATTCCCCGCTCAATGTGACACGCCACCTCTTAGATCAGGGACCATCTGCAAATAAATCTGGACCCCGGCGGTGCCGTCATCTGTCACGGTGTCTGGTGCAGCACAAAGCACCTAGGGAGGACAGAGCACGGTTTTGGGGAAGGGGAGGGAAAACCGAGCTCGGTTTCGGAGCACCTCGGGGTGACCAAAGCGCCCTGCCCTCGGCAGCGCCCCCAAAATCCTCTGCCTGGACGCAAACAAGCAGCACGGCCAAGGAGCCCAAGCCCTCGGCTGAGCGCCTCGGAGAGCAGCCTTTAGGAGTACCCGTCGGGGGATTAGACACACCAGCAGGTTTGGGAATGAGGGAGGAAGGAGATAATCAGATCTGAAATTCCCATCAGTATGAAATGAGACTTAACTCAGTAGCTTGCCAACGCAGACTGACTGTTCTTTCTAATGTCTGTGACAACTCTGCTTCAAATTTCAAGCTTCTCTCAGCAGTAACTACTCCCCCATGTAGCTGTAATGGCCAGAAAGAGACCGGCTTTTATGTAACCCCAAAAGACTAGCAGAAAGGGAAGCAGCAGCCACACACACACACACGGAGAAGTGGAAAAAAAAAAAAAAATCAGCAGAAGGCTGTGCTGAGCGCTCAGGGCTATATCCGAGCTCACAATGCAGCCACAGAGAAGTGGGATGCAGCAATCAGAAATGCTACAGTTACACACTCGGAGAGAGACCTAGCAATCAGTGCTGCATCCGAGCAATAGGGAGCGAAATTATAGAGCAAACTGCCATGCGATGCCACAAACTACTCCATCCCGCCAGCTGTAACAAGTATTCATTCCCAAATACGCATCACAGGCTCATCTGTCATTAAGAGCCCAGCCTGCCAGCAGCTGAGCAGGAGTCAGCAGCGCAGGGCAGCTGCAGGGCTGCTGCCTTTCACAGTGCTCTATTCTCCCCATAAGCCACGGGGGAGATGCACGGGTAAATCCCCGTGCGCGGGGGAAAACGCTGCCCACATCTCTTACCAGGCTCTGAGAGGGCTGAATTCTCCCCCGCCATCACAAAAAGCTCTCCTGAAGCAGGGTCTACCAAAAGCCCAGGCTGCCTCCCACAGGAGAACACGGGCGACCCCCCAAAGCACCCCTCTACACATCAACAGCCCACTGTGATCACCAAGCCGAGAACCTGGGTGACACGACCTGCCGGCGTTACGGACGAGGCGTTTTGGCTACGGCGTGGGGCAGGAGCAGCGCCGCGCGCCTCCACCGCGCTGTCCCGACGCCGGGCCCTGCAGCAGAACGAAGCATTGTGCAGTCCTTGAGACAACAAACAGCCGGCCTGCTCGCTTCCCGGAGTAAAAACACCCCTTTTTTTCTTTTTTTATTCAGTCTGCTGGCTCTGAAAAATGCAAAAGAGACTCGGAAAGCCATTTTCTGCGTTTTTTTTTTTTTGTCTGGCTCCTGCATTATCATCATCATTTACTGCCCTCGAGGGGATTGCACAGGTGTGACTGAAAATTTGGCTCTTCCTTTTAAACTTTTGTTATCAGCTTTACTGAAGATGATCTTGCTGGAACATAAACGCCAGCCTGTTCTCCTGGAGAGGGACGAGCTCGAAGCTGCTGGCAGGAATCAGGCCGGGGGTGCCTCTGCTGGGGAACAAACAGATCCTCCGAGCTTCTGCTGAGCGCAAACAGCGCCAGCAGCTTGACCTAGACATTTTTTTTTATTCCTAAAACACACCATTGCCCTAATTAATGTTTTCATTCATTTAGCTGAAAAACAAGTTAAACAAAGAGGGTCACCTGGCGTTCCTATCAATGCCTGGCGAGGATGCAGGCAGAACAAATGCGTTGAAATAAAACTCTAGAAGAGACGTGACAAGAGAAAGGCAGTTTAGTTCAATTAAAGAGAGCCGTCACAGAGATTTGATTCTCAGAATACGGAACTATTGATTAAACAGGAATTAAAGCTCAGAAACAGAGAGGTTTCAAGGTCTTTGCCGGGAGGATATACATCAGGAGAGAGACAGGGCTCCTCCAGCGCTCCAAGAGCTCCGGCTTTGTTGCCTCCTAGGAAACAGGAGCAGCAAAGGGAGCAGAACGCTTCCCAACCAACCCATGCTTAATTTTGGCAGGGCTGCGAGGTCGGGGCCAATGCAGAGCAAGGCTGCAAGCTCCACAACAGGTAACCCTGGTTTAGCGAGGCACAGAAAACCCACGTTAGGCTCTCAGGTATTTCAGGAGCGTGGGGCAGAGGCCCGGCCAGCGGGCAGGCTCGAGGCCAGCCACAGGAGGTCTCCGACGACGCCCGCTCCAAAGGCTACCAGCGAGCTACCCGGGCTAGCAGCCCCAGCGAGCCGAGAGCCTGCTAAAACGGGATCGCCCCGAAAGCACGTCCTTAAAGGTCGAGGCCGTGAAGCTTTCTGGGGCAGAAGTCGCTTCGTTTCCGTCCCGGCGCAGGCAAAAGGAGCGCCGGGCAAGACTCTGATCCCGTTTCCCGAGCCCCGGAGGCCGTGCCGGCACCGAGTTCAGCTGGAAAGGTCTTGGCTCGCAGGGCCGCGGGTCGGCGCCCCGGGCAGCGCGGCTCCCAGCAGCTCCGTTTTGAGGTAGCGCAGGTAGCAGAGCCGCGCCGCGCGCATCTCCAGGCCGCCTTCTGCAGACGGTGCGCGGCTGCTAAAGCAAAAACGCGGCCCAATCGCTCATTCCCAGGCTGAATTACTGCTAATGAGGAGAGCGTGTTTTCCTCCTCTCCTTCCCACCAGCCTCCTCCGGCAGCGGGAGGAGAGGCTGGAGCCTGGCCGCTCTCACAAAGCGCTCGGTGCAAAGCCCGGCGATCACAACACAGCGGCACCCTCGCGTTCGAGGGTAATTAACAGGGAGAGAGAGGGCGTGGGTTTTTGGGTTTTTTTTCCCCCTAAATGACTTATTCCCCAAGTCTGAACGTATTTTAACCTTCCTAAACTCCGTCTCATTTGCAGCTAAGCTCAGCCTCCTCTCCTTTAACACGCGCTAAACTATTTTGATTAATGAAAGAGTAGGACCAAACCCGTTCCAAGTGTTTTCTATACAGCTCAACTGCTCTTTCAGTTTCAACTCACGCCTAGATAATTATATCACAGCTCGGAGTGCCCCCACCCTTCTGCTGCACTTGGGGAATACTGCAAAGATAAGTCTTTTCTTAATTATTAAATGTAAATAGCTCATTAAATATAATCCAATTACTTTAATTGTAAGAAAAAGGAAGTAATTACAATATGTACATGTATTCTTGCCTGAACAGTTTTAAATATCTTAAATGAATCTTTGCAGCATTAATATTTTAAGTTAACCTTTGACATGAGAGGGGAAAAAAAAAAAAGCAGACAGTGACTCCCTGATATTTTCCAGAAGTGTTTTATCTGCTGGGATTTGTCACTAAAAAAAAAAAAAAAAGAGGACAGCCTTGAGCATCTAAATTAAAGTGGTTTATAAACAGTGTCTTCATAAAGTCAAAATAACACATGGGTTTTCTATTGTGGGAGGCAAAAAATGTTATATATGATGCCACATTAGGACCCTTAATAGGCTTTTTGGATGTCAGGAGCGGAGAAAGGGCAACGCAGGCGCTCCTGAAACGTGGCAGACCCGACAAGCCCCCACGCACCAGAAGCCCCCATATCCTGGTGGCTTTTCCGAGCCGTTCCCCTTGCTCTTGTCCTGGGCCGGCCGTGCCCGAGGGCGAGGAGAAGGGGCCTGCCCCGCTTCTGGGGCTTCCTGGCCCTCCCTCACCCGCGTGCAGACGCGGGGTCTGCTTTTTGTGCACGCTCAGGCCGCCTGCACAACGCCCGGGCACGGCGCGTGATCCCGGGCTGCCGCTGGGGATTTGCAGGCAGAGCTGCGGGGAGCCGGGAGCAGCAGCAGCCTTCTGGTTTCGCTCAGCACAATGACAAGCCCTGCGCTCACTTTCTCCAGCGGCGCAGCCAGCGGGACCGAAGAACCTTCCAGGCAGGCTCCAGCGGTTCCGTCAGGCCCCCTGGTCTGACAGGGGAGGTCGAGTTGCAGTTTGGATGCGGTGACAGACGCCTGCGTAATCTCCTTGGGACGGCCAAAAAAAAAAAAAAAAAAAAAAAAAACCCAACACGTCTTTTTTTCAACCGTCGGTTCCATTTTGCACATTCTGAGCCCAGCGGTGATCTCACCTTCTGTAATCTGCAAGCGCCGGGCTCCGCATCGCCCCGAAGCATTTCGGAGGGGCTGAAACCATCGCGTTACTGAACCGACCCCTTCGGAAGCGGAGAGATCAGGGCCTGGTCGGGATGCTAAAGACGCAAGTCCTCCTACCAAAGCTCACCGCGAGGTCTATAAATAAGCTGCTTTCTGGAAACCTCTCGTGTGAAGCCGGCCCCCAGACGCAACCTCCTTGATACGAGGCTGAATTCTCAAGAGCGACCACGAGACTATTTTGCGCGAGTTAATTACGCGCGTTTCTAACGGAGGAAGGGGAAGCAGCCAGTTGTTTCGTGCTGCCCTAGACAGAAGGTAAAGGTTTCGCACAAGCTGTGTTTACAGCCACACGTCTTCCTCCAGCGCAGGATCGGCTCGGCAGCTGCTGGTATTGAAAGAACAGGATCTGGGTGTGTGCACTTTTTTTTTCTTTTTTTTTTTTTTTTGCAGCTGCGAGGCCCAAACCCGAAGTGTGAGCTTTTTCTTACGGCGCACAAAAGCTGGGTGCCTGAAAGGGAACTCGCTTCCGCTCTGGCAAGCACTCAACCAACTATTCGCTGGGCTAAGGGGTGGTCGGGGAACTTTCACCCAGCCATTCAGCCCGGGGCTGCCGTTCCCCCTCCCTCCCAATTAAATCCCATTTTTTGCACTCCATGCATGAACCGCGGCTCCGCCGATACATCAGATGTTGTGGCTGATAGCCCGCTCTCAATGCCACTTCAAGCCCTCCAGCGCGGAGCCGCCTGAAAGCAAAGCGTCGCTCATTCTTTGGGCGACAGAAAAGACTTTTGCGATACGGAGACTCGAAGCGAGACTCTCACAAGTAGGAAAAGGGCGTCCGGTGAAAAGAGGAAATGAGAAATTAAAACCACATTCGATCTTATTAGCGGTAATACAGACGGGTCAACAAAGTGCTCGGCAAAACTCCCCGGCATGTGAATGGTTTAGGCAGGGCTCGCTCCTACGTGCTAAGTGACACCAGCCCCTTTGGCTGGTACAGAAAAAAAAATAAAATCAGAGACCGTCAGCGGCTATTCCAAACGCCCAGCTGGGAAGGGCGACGGCTGGAGGTATTACCTCATGCGCCGCAGGAGGATATACTTACAAGATTGGACCGGGAGGAACGTTCCCCCTCCTCCTTTTCTAACTGAAACGTTTTTTCCTCTCTCTCCGTCTGTCTCTCTCTAGGGATTTCCAGCATCTTATAAGCGAAGCCTCTCTGAAGTACCGCAAAGTGGCATGGCTCATCATTTCGGTAATGATAGTAAATAAGCTCCAGTATTTTGTTGATCCTTTTCCTTTTGCTTTACAAACAAAAGGTCAGAGTCATTAGCCCAGTTTTACGAGCGAGGAGAAACGGAGGCCTGGAAGAAGAACACAGCTCCGTAACATCACAGGAAACGTCAGCGACTGAACAGGAGATGAAACCTGAAGAACACCGAGGACGGCCAGGCTCGGCCATCCAGCCTGCAGACACGCAGCATCCCCTGCCCGTGGGTGCCAGATATCAGGTGCTGAAAGAAGAGAGCCCAAAAACACGGCAAGCACGGGGCAACGATTCTCCCTGCTGTCCTTTTGCACGTCACAGCAATCTTCTGGGCCTTTGGACCACGCCGAGAGAAACACCATCACTGAACTGTCCTCTGTGGATTTCATTTCCGTGAGCTGCTCTCATCGGTTTCTGAACGCACCTGAACAGCTGGCATCTGTGCAACCCCAGGGCAGCGAGGCCCACGTTCAGCATGCACCGGGCGAGGAGACACTTCCTCCTCTTGCCCCCTTCGCTTTACAATTAGATTTTAATCTCAAATCCACGTGCGGGAAGAAGAGGGCCTCGGCTTCAGAAAGCAGCCGGTCAAACCAACGCATCACCATCCGTACTGAATACATAAGCGCCTTCCGAGGAGGTTACGTGACGGCACCGCACAGCACAAGGGAAGATCTCAGTTCCTACTGAGGACCTCCCAGCAGGAAGCAACGTGACGAACTCCTGGTTTAGCTTTGATTTACAGCAGTAGTAAGGAACTATTTGCAGTGGAGGGCTCTTGGTGCGCTCTCTGCCCCTCTCCCCATAGCACGCCAGTCCTGTTACTGCGCAGGAGAACTGAAACCTTCCAGAGGAGAGGTCAGCGGCGATCTCAGAGCAGCAGCTCTGGCGCAGTGGCACAGCCACAACCTCCCATGCAGCGATTTGGGCCTTCAGGAACAAATGCGAAGCGCTGCCGATGCACAGGAGTCCCCCGTCTTCCTCTCCCACCATCGCAGCACCCCTTACACCCCACTTCTCCCAAACTCAGGTCCGGGGTCCCGCTCCCCGAGAGGAGGCGACAGGGAAGGCGCCACAAGAACAGAGCAGGTCGCTGCTGACCCCGTTTGGGGGGCACCAACCGAGACTCCTGGTCCTTTACCATCTCTCCAGCAAAGCCCCCAGCAGAGGCACGCGTGAGATCCGTCCGTGCTCCACTGCTTCTGCAGGGACCCAACGCCAGAAAGCCTTCCCGTGAGCTCCGGAATTAAGGCAGGATCTCGAGGAACCGTTTCTCAGTTGAAGGCGAGCTTTGGACCGAGGCTGCGCTGACCGCTTCGTGCTGCTTGCTCAACAGCGCGACGTGGAAGTTCACGTTTCGGCTCTGCCGGGAAGGGACCTCCCCCTGCTGCCTCCCGGGAAGGAAAAAAAAAAAACAAACCCTACCTACCAGAAAACCTCGACTCAGGATCAGCCCCGAAGCTGCCGACCTCCTGCAGCAGCTCCTACCTGCAGCGGGGCCTGATCGGCCGCCCCGGCAGCGAGCCTCCCCTCCTCAAAAGGAAAACACGCGGGCTTTTTATTGCAGGGAGTTGCAGAAATACAAAGGAAGTAAATGTCACCGGGGTGGTTCTGCTCTGAGCAGGCGTTTGCTTATTACCCAGAAGCCACTTCCACACGCCTTTTTTTAAAGCCAGTGTTTATAAATACCGAAAATATTTAAATAAATGTTAATCTGTGGTAAGCGAGGGCCTGATCTCGCAAATATTTAGCCTCGTGCAGCGAGAATAAATGCTCGATATAAATACACAATCTCTTACTACAGCCCCCGTTAGCGGCGAGAACAGCACCGCCACCGGACAGGCAGCTGCTCTGCTGGGAAAAGAGCAGAGTTTTGCTTTCCCGAGTTTCTTTCAGCACGGGGAAAGCGTCACTTCTGCTTTGCCTCCTGCGCACCCTGAGCTTCAGAAGGGACAGCGAGGAGCAGGCCGAGCCCCGAGCGGCCGCACCGGGTCCTGTCCCGGCTGCTGTAACCCCTGGGAGTGGTTTTGGGCTGGGGGTTTCTGCCACGTGCCCCCCGTCCCCTCCAGGACGAGGGCACAGGAACACGCCAGCACCCACCAACCACTGCCACTCCCTCGTTTTCCTGGTTTGGCCGAGCCGCGCAGCGCACGCAGCAGTGTTTTCTGCTCGGCTGAATAACCGAGCGCTACGTGCTATCCCCAAACCCGGCTCTGCCAAGGGGGAAGCCTCGCTTGCAAAATTATTCGGCGGCGGAGTCCAGAAAGCCTACCAAAACAAACTACCTGCGAGGATTAAAGCGGAGCTTTACACTTGTTGAGATCTTCCTTGTTGCAGCCTGACAAAGAGAACTAACCCGAGTTTGTGGGAAGGTTAATCTCAACCCTCTTTGTTCTCCCATCACCATTAAAAAAAAAAAAAAAGAGATTGATTTACCAGTGTAACTCCGTGCATGAGGCAATCACTGAAGTTTTAACCCCTCCACCCACGCTACACGATTATCTAAGCTTTGTGAATGAAATCAACTTTTCCTAGGCCAGCCCCGAAGAATGAGATACATTCAAGGCATGCTGAGAAACTGGGTTGGCAGTTATCACGGAGCTGGTATTATTTGTGATGAATCACTGCTCACAAATGCCTCCTGAATTGCAACTTGAAAATGCCCCGTTTCGTTCGGCGCGTTATTCGCCGGGAAACCAGGCCGGCGCCCCGCTCGAAGAGCTCAGCCCCTCGCTTCGAACCCTGCGGAGACCTCCCTGAAGACAGGAGGGCTGCGGCCCCAAGCCCCCCAACCCCTTTTTCACTTCCCAAAGCCACGTTTCAGGGAGGGTTTGCACAGAATAAAGTGGCGAGGAACACACCACATTTTGTTTTTTGTTTTTTTTCTCCCCTCCCGTAATTCCTCCTCGTTCGTCCTCCTGCCGAGCCCACCCCCAGCGTAGTTTCGTAAAACCAGAGCTGGAAGGATTTGTCAGGAATGCGGACCAGGCAGAACCCAAAGCTGGAAATATGGGCGACATCAGGCGCTTTGCTGCCGCGCCTCCCGTCCTGCGGGGCTGGGAACGGACAAATTAAGCAGGGGTCCTGCTAACGTCACCCCACAGCAGCTCCAAAAACCCCGAGGAGCAGCAGAGAGCTTGGAAAGGCTTCGCCTCCACAGCTGCGAAGAGGAAGAGCCTGACAGGCAGGAGCCAGCAGAATTTTGGTTGTTGGTTTGTTGCTTTTTTTTTTTTTAAAAAAAAAAAAAGGCTGGAATTTGGGGCATTTACTTTTTGAACTTGATGCAAGGTATAAAAAAAAATTGTTTATTTTTTGAAGCAGCGCAAATATGCGGTGTGGGGAGAAGTTTACATTCGGATCGGCGCTGGAGGCTAACCTCATACAACCCCTGCTTAGTAAGGGCAGCGGGGAAACCTGCTCCTCGGCCCGAGCAGAGCGAGGCTCGTCCCCAAGCAGAAACTGCTCATTTTTAGGCAAACGTCCTGGGTTTGAGCCCTGCTGCCACCGACCAGCCCTGGGACAGCGTCGCCAACCGCAGCTCAACCGACGATTAGAATTAGCTGGGCCTCTGAAGCTTAGCTCAAGCTCTCTCATTCAAACTCTGCTTTCAAGAACAGCACTCAGAAAATAATAAAAAAAAAAGCTTAAAGCTGAAGCGTCTGCCCTGCTCCACCCTGCTTCCTGGATAAAGCTTGTCCTTGGCTGTGATCGCGAGCAGATTTTCAAAGTCACCCTATCTCCACTCTGCGTTTCCAGCGGGGGGATGCGAGCTCCGGTTTGTTTTTAACCAAGCTTTGGAGTAAACTCCGCATCGGTTCCTCTGACAAAAATCCCGCTCGAGGTCACTAAGAGGCGAATCCGACCGAAAAGTGTCGCAACGCAGCGTTTGGCATTCCTGCAGCGCTCGGACAGTTCTGCAGACGCCTGAAACGGGTGGAAAACACAACAACCCCCCTTCCTCATGTGACCGAGCACTTCCCACAAAGGAACGCTCTGCATCAGCTCTGCCACAGGGGAACTCACGCGCCCGCCGCCGGCGTCCCACACCGTTTACTTTCCACCTTCCCATTCTCACAAGGCCTAGGGAAGGACACACGAGAGCGAGGGTTACAGAAGGATTAATAAATTACGGCCTCTCGTCTGGAGCAGGCGTATTTAACGCCGGTTTTTTGTTGTTACTGGTATTGTCTCGTGCCCGCTGCCGCTTGCAGCGCTGACAACCCGTCGTACGGTCCCAGCAGCGCTCTGACCTGCGTGGACGCAGGCTGTTCTGCTCCTGCTGAAAGCAGAACATAACACCAAACACGAAACTTCTGGCAAGGAGAAAAAAGAAAAAAAAAAAATCCTACCCGAGGACGGTCTTTGAGGTCAAATAATAGCCGAAAGGGAGGAGCTGCCATCTCTTACCTTCCTCCAAAGGACACCTGCTATTCGTATCCCAAAGGAGTAACCCCAACACAAGCCTAACTGCTAGCGAGGCACAACCCCGAGGACATTCTCCAGCAACTTACTTCTCCCCTGGAAGGAGGAGAAGGTCTGAGGTCAGGGGCAGGTCAGCGCATCTGCCCGAACTTCCCGACCACGTCCCGTTACGCCCTTCGACGCTGCTTCCCCCGCGAGCGCCGAGGGATTTAACGTTGGCGAAGACGTTTCCTAACACGCGCTGCCTTACCCTGGGAGTTTTACGCTTTATGGCCCGCGCACACCCGCGCAGCGTGACCACGCGGGGCGAGGGACGCACCTGGCCGCAGGTCCCCCTCCTGGAGGGAGGGAGGGTTCCCCACTGCCCAGGGCTCGCAGCGCGAGCAGCCGGCCGCACGCCCAGGCACGCTCGTTGCGTAGGTACGAGACGAGCACGCTTCTTCGCGAGCACCTCTAAGGCAGGCTGCTGTCAAACCCTGCCAGCGCGGCCTGCACCGGGCCACAAAGCGAGGGACGCTCCCCAGACCCCCAAACGCCCCAGCCCCACTAAGCCTCTAGGCCCCCCAAGAACCCTAACCCCCTCCCCCAGACCCCCTAACCCCCCAGCCCCACTAACCCCTCCCCAGACCCCCTAAACCCCCAACCCCCTCCACTCCTACCAACCCCCCTCTCCTGAGCCCATAACCCCCTTCCCACACTCCCTTCCCCCCTCCCCAGCCCCTCTAACCCACTTCTAGACCCCCTAACACTCTCAGCCCCACTAAACCCCCTCTAGACCCCCGACCCCCCCTCTCCAGCCCCTCTAACCCCCTTCTTCAGACCCCGTAACACCCCCAGCCCCACTAATCTCCCCTCCAGACCCCCTAACTACCCCCTGTCCTCCTAACCCCCCTCTCCTGACTCCCTAATCTCCTTCCCACACCCCCTAACCCCCCCCGCCCCTCTAACCCCCCTCTCCAGCCCCCCCAATCCCCCCCCAGCCCCTCTACCCCACTTTCCTAACCCCCAACACCCCCAGCCCCACTATACCCCCTTCCCACACCCCCTAACCCCCTTCCCCAGCCCCTCTAACCCACTTCCAGGCCCCCTAACACCCCGAGCCCCACTAATGCCTCCTCCAGACCCCCTGACCCCCCTACCCACGCCCTCTACCCCCCAGACCCCCTTATCCCCCCTACACACCCCCTGATCCCCCAACCCCCCCAGCACGGGGACACCAGCTCACCCCAGCCCCTCAGGCCAGCCCAGGGCCCACGCCCTGCCCCGAGCCCTGGCTCCTGGGAGGGGCCGGGCGAGTGGTAGCCCGGGACAGAGCCACGGCCGCCCCCTGCCCCCCTCCGGCCCGGGGGCACCGGAGCCCCCCCCACAGGCCCTAGCAGCTCACTTTGTGGCAGGAACCACCGCCCGCCTCAGCCCTGTGGCTCACTATTTGGCAAGGGCCTAGCAGCCCACCCCAACCCCTCCGCCGCTCTCCCGAGGCAAGAAGCGGGCGGGAAGGGCCGGGGGGCCGCCGCCGGCTCCTCTCAGCACTCACCTCGCTCCGGTGCTGTCCTCTCCGGGCCCCTGGGCTCGCTACCACCAGGGCGGGCCAGCCCGGCCGTCCGCCATTCCACGGCTCCCCCTCCCTGTCCTGACTGAGCCTCGCCCCGCCTCCTCCCGCTCGCCGGTCCGCTGCGCCATTGGCTCGCCGGCTAGCAATGCCGCCACGCCATTGGCTAAGAGTGGCTGTCTATCAAAGCCGCCCTACGCCACTTGCGTACGAAACCGGAGCAGCCGAAGAACCCCACCCAAGGCGGCCGCGCAAAGAGAGTAAACAGGGAGGAAAGTACCACCAGGGGGACGGGGCGAGGGGAGCCTCGGGGGCCTTTGGGACGCATCCCCGGGGCGGAGGGGAGAATCGCGACATCGCGCCTAGTCACGACATTTCTAAAACCTCGCTGTGGGTCTGTGAGGGACGACAATATTACCCGCGACTTTAGAGGAAAGGGGGATGTCCTTCCCTCCCCCCTCTCCGAGAGCCTCCCTTTGGTGTCGCCCTCCGCCTCTACGCTCTCAGGCCCTGGGAGGAACGTTCCACCTGGGGGAGCGGGGTGGGGGGGGGTGCGGGACGGGACCAAGGGGGAGCGAGGGGGGGGACAGGGACAGGGCTGGGCTGGGCGGGCAGGGCCTGGCGGCCCCCGCTGCAGCTGCGGGCACGGGGCGGGGTGGGGGGGGGGGAACCTGCAGCCCCTGACAGCTGGGGGGGGGGGCAGGGAATGGGGGGGGACACGGGGCATGGGGGGGACAGGGACAGGGCATGGATGGGGACACGGGGCATGGGGGGGACACAGGGCGTGGGGGGGACACGGGGTGTGGGGGGGGACAGGGATAAGGTATGGGGGGGTCAGGGCATGGGGGGACATGAGGGGACACGGGGGGGACACAGGGCATGGAGGGGGACACAAGGCATGGGGGGGACACAGGGCATGGGGGGGACAGGACATGGGGGGGGGACAAGATGGAGGGGACACGGGGCACGGGGGGGACATGGGGCATGAAGGGGACATGGCACGGGGGGGGGCACAGGATGGAGGTGGACACGGGGCGTGGGGGGGGACACAAGGCATGGGGAGGGGGACACAGGGCATGGAGGAGGACAGGGACAGGGCACGGGGGGGGACACAAGGCATGGGGAGGGGGACACAGGGCATGGAGGAGGACAGGGACAGGGCACGGGGGGGGACAGGGCACGGGGGTGGTCACAGGGCATAGGAGGGACATGGCACAGGGGGGACAGGGACAAGGCATGGGGGAGACACGGGGCACGGGGGGACATGGCATGGAGGCGAACGTGGCAAGTGGGGACACAGCATGGGGGGACACAGGGCACGGGGGGTACACGGCATGGGTAGGGACAGGGCACAGGGGGGGACACAGGGCATGGCGGAGGTCACAGGGCATGGGGGGGACACATGGCATGGGAGGGGACAGGGACAAGGCATGGGGGGGACACAGGGACAGGGCACAGGGGGTGCCCAGCAGCAGGGCACCCAGCTGGGATGCTGGTGTAAGCCCAGAAGGACACCCTGCAGCCCCCTGACACCTAGGGGGGACACAGGGCATGAGGGGGGACACAGGACACAGGGAGGAGACAGGGACATGTCATGGGGCGGGACACGGGGACAGGGCACCCAGCTGGGCCGCAGCCAGCAGCTCCCCGCAGGCCTCCCTCCAGGCCTGGCCCTTCCACGGCAGGCAGCTGGTAGCCCGCTGGTAGCCACGGGGCTGGCACCGCGTGTGCTTGTGGGGAATTGGGCAGCCTCCAGCAGGCACCAGCCCCACAAAAGGCAGGTTTGTGCTCGGATTTTCCACACGTGGCTCCGGCTGAGGCAGCGGAGGCTCCAAAAAGCTGCCTCCAGCCTCCAGCTTGAGCGCCCTCGGTGTGTCCTCCCCAGTCCCCCCCAGGGGTGTGCAGGGACAGCCCGGCGTGGGGCTGCGAGGCAGGGCAGGTTGCTGTAGAGCCGTAATCCTCCTCTGCCTGGAGGAGACACCCTCAGGGGGGACAGGAGGAGGGAGAACAAAGATTCCCATTGTCCCAAACCGCGGGAGCAAACACCTGATACAAAACGAGCAGCGTGCTGCTGCCGCAGCGCTTCTGCCTGCGCACCTGGGGCATTAAATCTTCCCTCCCCTGCTTGATCACTGCCACCAGCGCCGGGCTCGTTTCGGCTGAAAGAGGCTGGAGGCATCTGTTGGGTGCTTCGGAACAAACCGCAGCGAGTAAATCCCCAGCAGTCCTGTGGCTCCCCTGCTGGGAGCACCCAGACCCCGGGTACCTGCGGTGCTGGGGCCTCGTCACCACCACCCCTCGGCACATCCTGGCCGAGACGGCTGCGTGATCATGGTGGAAATGGCTTTTTCTCGCCCGTTTTGCGCCGCCCCTCCATGCGCAGCATCCCAAGTAGTGGTGCTCAGCCGTGCCCCCCCACCCGCCAGCACCCACCCGTGGGTGCGAGGCGGGGGCTGCGGGGCGAGGCGCTGCGGGAGGCCGCGGGCTCCAGGTTTTCCAGGCTGCCAGCGAGCCGTCGCCTTGAAGAAGATCTGCTTCTATCTCAAGGTGTCACAGCCTCAAGGGAACCACCTAATCTGTAGCTGCGCTGCAACCTTTATCTCTCCCCGCCTGTGTGAGAGGCTCTGTTTATAGCTGCCGAATAATACCTGCTAAATTGCGGGATCCAGCCCCCCCGCAGCACCCCCTGACACTTGTTTCTCTGCGAGAGGGATGCTCTCGCCTGCCAGGTGCCTTTTTCTGGAGGGAAATGCTTTGCTGGGGGACAGACAGCTGGGCTGCTCCTGCCTCTCTCCTGGGTGGGCTCTGGCCGCATCCAAGCCCCCCTAACCCTAGCAGGGCCCTGCCCCACGCTGCTGCCCCCTCCAGCTCCCTCCCACCGCTCAGCCTGGGCTCTGCTCCCCGCTAAAATCCAGCAGGTCAAGCCTCATCCCTCCTCGCCACACCCCAAGGACAGGGATGAGCAAAAATCCTCAACGGGAGGGACAAAATCACAGCTTATCTCGCGCTGCGTGCTGCCCCAGCCTCGCACGAGGCCGTGACCGTGTCCTTGCCCGGAGGTGCTGGGGGATGGTGGCCAAGCGGCTCTCGAGTCCCCCCCAGGCTTTGCCAGGGAGCCTCGGGTGCCTGTCCCTGGCCAGCTGCCCCCGGCGCTGTCCTTGCCTCCGGCAGCTCTGCCTCCCCGCTGCCCCCGTGCCTCACAAAATGGCCGAGGAGCGCGGCACGGCGGCTGGCGCGCAGGCAGAATGGCTCCAGCTGCAGCCCCGCTCCCCGTGGGAAGGCAGCCAGGGCTGTCAGCACCAGAGCTGTGAGGATGCTCTGGAAACGGGCACCCAGCGGCGTGCTGGGGGCTGGTCCTGAATCCCTGGTTCCCATGAGTCGGCATCAACCTGGGCTGCGGTGGCAAGCCGGGCTGCGTGGGGCACGCGGGGTGCGTGGGGTTCCTAGGGCCTGGGGGATACAAGGGGGGCACAGGGTGTGGGGGACGTGAGGGAGACACACAGGGGGCACGGGATGCACAGGGTGCACTCGGCATGGAGGGGGCATGAAGTGCCCAGGGGGCATGGGGTGCATGGAGCACGCAGGATGCAGCAAGTGCCTGTAGTGCGCAGGATACATGGGGTATATGGGGTGCCCCTGGTGTGCAGGACACATGAGATGCACAGGGTGCCCATGGTGCCCAGGACATGTGGGGTGCCCCTGGTCCCCAGGACACATGAGGTGCTCAGGACACATGGGACACCCCTAGAGGCCAGGACACACGGAGTGCCCCTGGTGCCCAGGACATGCGGGATGCATGGCGTGCCCCTGGTGCCCAGGACACTCGGGGTGCACATAGGGCGCCCATGGTGCCCAGGACACACAGGACACTTGGGGTGCACATAGGGCGCCCATGGTGCCCAGGACACTTGGGGTGCCCCTGGTGCCCAGCACACATGGGACGCCCTGGGTGTGCGGGACACACCGGCCGCACGGGGTGCCCGCTGCCCACCGGGGCCCCGGGCCAGCTCGGCGGCGGGCAGTTGCCGCGCCGCTGACATTTACTAATCAGCTCTAACCTCAGCTGCACACCCGCTCGTCTCGCTTGCTGTCTTGTCTCCATGGAGACTCCGCAACCTTTGCTCACTCGTTAATGGTATCTCAGCAAACGAAACTCCAACGCCACCCAGCCTTCCCCTCCTGGCCCCGGCGAGGGGGAGGCTCGCCCACGGGAGACATCCTCCCCGCTCCCCTCCATCCCCGTCCCCTCCCGCAGCCGGGGATAAAAGGGATGAGTCCTTGTTAACGAAGGACCGAGCCAGGCTGGGCCGATCCGGGGGCAAGTTCTGAAGGCGGCGCGGGAGGAGGGCGAGTCAGCATCATCCTCGCCGTGAAAACAAGACCTGGCGATTTTATTGCTGCGGCAGCACCGATGGGCTCCGGCTGTGGGATGCCGGCCAGGAACCGGCTGCAGTGCCTGCAGCTCTTCCCAAGGAGGATTTATTTTGCGCAAAGCCCAGGGCGGTGGCCGTGCCCGGCGTGATTGTGCCCCCCACGCCCCCACCCCAAACCTCGGGGTGAGTGGGGTGGCCGTGCACCCCCTGGGAGCCTGCTCCGTCCCCGGCATCCTGCGCTCGCCAGTTCTGTTTTCAAATTAACATGGGAAAGATGCCCATTACCTGCTTCCAGATAATGACTATGATTAGGCAGAGCTCTGCTGCCAGCCGAGATCTGAAGGATTTCTGTGCACTCCAGCAGCGCTTGCCGGTGCAAAAACAAGAGCAATAAAGTGTAAATAAAAGACTAAAGAAAATAGCGTGGTCCATCAGCGGAAGGGTGCGTGGAGGCAGCTCTAATGACAGCCTTTCTGTGGCTGTGTCGATGGTTTCAGCCCCGCTACAGACAAGGTGAAATTGGTGAGGGGCTGCCCCATGCCTGCACCCCACGTTTGAGCCTGGATCAGCCTCCGGTTGCTCAAAACCGGGGGGTTTGGAAAGAGGGAAATAAATAAATAAATAGAGATGTGCGCTTGTTTGTGCTGGGCAGGAATAGGTGAGCTGCAATATAATGAGCAAGGCTGGCCTTGGGGGACTCCCGGCCCTGCAGGAAGAGCTGTGGAGAGGAAGGAAAAGCCAGCCCCATCTCCCGAGACCTCTGCGCCAGCGCACAGAGCGCTCCTGGCCGCGGTGCTGCCCGGGGGTGTCCCGTGCCCCGAGGGCTGGCAGGGTTTCTGCCTCCCCAAAAGGATGCCTGCAGCCCTACGGGGATGGGGATGGGCAGGGGGCAGTGCACAGAGGGGAGGATGGGATGGGGTACGCCACCCACACAAAGCTGGGTGCGCAGCTCAGCTGGAGCACTGTCACCCTCCCGGTCCCCATCCAGAGCCCTCGCTGCCCTGCAGGCTCCCTCGTGTCCCCAAAACACCGTGGTACAGCCCAGCCTTCATCCCCAGGAGGATGAGGATGGGCTGGGACACATCAAGGGGACCATGAGACGGGGACACCCATGGCACATGGCGGCACCCTGCCTGCCCTGCAGCCCCGTCGGGGCGGCTCCCTGTGAGTCAGAGGCAGGCAGGGCTGAGCTGGCAGCGGGGCACTGCTCACCGCAGGGCTCCAGGGCGAGGAAGAGGGCGGCCGACACGGGGCGAGGAAGGGCGGGCGGCACGTCCCAGCCTGCGGCACCCAGCCAGTCACCCGCCTGCCGGCCTCGCCTCCCCCTGGGGCTGCATTCCTCACCCTGCGCCCTCTGTGAGATGAAGGGGACCGTTGTCGGGCACACATCCTGCGGGGAGGCTGGGCACCCCAAGCTGGCCGGTTTCCGTGGGTTCAGCATTTGGGAAGGCAGAAACCCCCTGCCCACGCTGCCAAGTCGGGAACGTTTCTCCCTGCCTCACCTTACGCTGGTGGTGCCCAGGGACAAGGTGCCACCACGCGCAGGGACAAGGCGCTGCTCCCCACCGGGGCTGGAAGATCCGCACGGTGACCACTGCCTCCCAAATCCTCTCCCACGCGTGGCTGCAGGCAAAGCAGCTCCCCAGGGACCCCGGTGGCCCCGTGTCACCCTGCCAGGAGGGATGCAACAGCCGCAGGGCTGGTGCAGGGTGGTCCCCCCCAGACCCCCACCCTGCACAGGGTCACCGTGGTCCCGGTGCCCACGGGCGCTGTCTGTGGCCACAGCCCAGCTGGGCGGAGGCCCAGGGAGGGAGCTAATCTCTGCCCCGATTAGGCAGAGTTCCCAGCAATGGAGGTTTCTTCTTTTTTTCTCCCCCCTCAGTGATAACAAATAATAATATAATCCCCTTAATCCCTCCCCGAGGAGCCGGCGTGCACACCGAGACAGGAAGCACGGCGCTTCTGCCACCGCTGATAACTCGCACAATTTGGGCCCTCGGAAAAACAAACACCGGGGCTGGCGCCATACCCCCCAAAAACCCGCACGGTGCCCCCGGGCTCCCACCCCAGCACCCCCAAACCAGACCCTGACCCATTGCCAGCCCCAAGGGACACGATCCCGATCCTGACCTCATTCCTCCTGCAGGGCACAGCCAAGGTCCCCACCACAACCAAGCAGCTCCAGCCCCCAGCGGAGCTCGCTCAGCCTTTATAGGGCGCAGCTGCCCCCTCCCCACCCCATAGCCCCACCGAGCCTAAAAGGCCTCCTGGCGGCCTCTTGTGTCCCTTGCAGAACCCCCCCTGGAGCTTGAGCACTTTCGGGGTGCCGTCCCCTTGCACCCCTATGTTCCTCAGGGGTCAGGGACATGCCCTGAGTGCCCCCACCCCATGAGGCTCCCCCCGCTGTGCCCCAGTGGAGCTCTGGCACTGGGCGATTCCCCTCTCCCCCTCACCGGGGCCCCTCTGTGCAAGATGTGGGATCCTTGGCGTGGAGCCCCCCCCTTTTTGTCCCCCCCGGTCACTGGGTGCCAGGGAAGAACCCCGGCTGCCAAACCCCGTCCCCGTAACGGGGAGCCTCCCCCTGGGGTGGGCGCGCAGCCCCCCACCCTGTGCCAGCCCCCCCCCCCCCCCCCGGCTCCGCCAGCCCCACCAGCCAGCAGATATTGCTAACAGCCTGCAACAGCCCTCGCTTTTATTCCCTCACTTTCCTGGCCCCTGCTCTGCTGATCTCAGCTCCTCCGGCTCCAAAACGGCTTTTAAAATTACCAGAGAGTGGAGACCTCTGCGAGTGCTCTGCCCCCGGCTGCCACGGCCACCCGTGGCCCCCCCCCAAGGCTGGGGGCAGCTCCAGCGCCAGCACGTGCTGGGGACAGGGGCACACACTGGGTGGGGGTTACCGGCACACACTGGGGACATGGGCACATGCTGGGGGCTTTGGGCACACGCTGGGGGCGACGGGCACACGCGGGGTGAGGGCTATGGGTACACGTGGGTTATGGGCACGCGTGGGGGACATGGGCGTGCACTAGGGGACATGGGCACACGCTGAGCGGGGGCTCTGGACACACGCTGAGGGCTATGGGCACATGCTGGGGACACGAGCATACACTGGGTGGGGGCTACGAGCACACACTGGGGGCTGTGGGCACAAATGAGGGCCATGGGGGCACAGTGGGGACACTGACACACACTGGGCGACATGGGTATACATGGGGGACATGGGCACGCATGGGGGACATGGGCACACACCAGGGACATGGGCACGCACTGGGAGGCACTGGCACACGCTGGGGGACATGGGTATACTGGGGACACTGGCACATAATGGGGGCCATCAGCATTGCACTGGAGCCATGGGCACACATGGGGGGACATGGGCACACACTGGGGACACTGGCACACGCCGGGGGATGAAAGCATGCACCAGGGGACTCAGGCATGTACTGGGGACACGGGCACACACTGGGGGACACTGGCACATGCTGAGGGACGTTGGCACACATGGGAACCATGAGAATGCGCTGGGGACATGGGCACACACTGGGGGACATGGGCGCACAATGGGGACACTGGCACAAGGGCGCATGCTGGGGGACACGGGCATGCACTGGGGGACATGGGCACATACTGGGGACAAAGGCACACACTGGGGACACTGGCACACGCTGGGGACATGGGCATGCACCAGGGTACATGGGCATGCACCGGGGTAAATGGGCACGCACTGGGGGACACTGGCAGACACTGGGGGGACATGAGCATGCACCAGGGGACACGCGCACGCACTGGGACCCGTGGCAGAGGTGGCCCCGCAGCCAGCAGCACCCGTGGGTTGGCGCAGAGCAGGGTGCCGTCCGCCCCGGTTATTTAAAAGGCGCCAGGCTGGGCTTGATTAAAACAAAGTAAAAGCCAGAGCCAGGGCAGAGAGGGGATTAGATGGCTCGGGGGAATGTTAATGGACTCCAGAGCTTTCTGCCCGGCCGGCGGCTGGGCCGAATCCAGCCGGGGTGGCTGGGGATGGGCAGGGCTTGGTCTGGGTGGGCGCAGCGAGCGTGTTGGGGCTCAGCAGGACCCCGAAACGGGGCTGCGGGCGCTGGGCTCGGGCAGAAGCGGGTTCGCCATCCCGCTGGGTGCTGGGGGGCCCGAGCCGCTGCCGGAGGAGCGGAAGGAGAAGGAGGGGGGGGGGACCCGGCAGGGGGGTGGTGGAAATAGCTTCCAAGGGCCTGGCCCTTCCTCTGGGAAAAGCAGGGGTGGTCTGGTGCTGCAGCTGGGCTCCGCGCCGCCCCCGCCGCTGCACAGGGGGCCCTCCCCGCGCCGGGGACGTCCCGGGGACACCGCCACCGCCACCGTCCCCTGCCCGCAGCCCCCTTCCCAAGGCTGTCCCAGGGCTGTCCCGGAGCAGGGGACGGGGACAGCTCGGCCGGCGGGGCTGCCAGCAGCCAGGGGGGGCTTCGGAGGGGCGCTGGCGGCGGGCAGGGGCTGCCAGATGCACTGGATTGCAGGTCTGACGTGGGAAATCGCCTCCCTTCCTCGTTAGCTTGTGATTAGCATGTCAAGTGGTTGAAGTTCGTGGGTATAAAGGATGCGAGCTAAGAATAATGGCTTCAATTTTCTTCGCGGCACAGCCATTAATTTGAAGGAGAAGGGTGGTGGTGGGGGGGGGGGGGGGTGGTGTCCAAATCTCCTGGGCAGCTCCAGACAGCGCCGCCGGCCCCCGGCCCGTGCGATGCCAAGGCTGGGCCCTGCCGCGGCCCCGAAATCGCTCGTGGGGCGAAGCAGGGCGAGGGCGACCTGCGGTGGCACGCCTGGCACCAGATGTCCCAGTGGCGATGGAAAGCCCGGTGATGGGCTTCAGCTGGCACCGGGGGGGGCGCATGGAGGGTCCCCCCCCAGGCAGTGTGGGTACGGGGGTCCCGCGTGCCGCCCCGTGCCAGGTGCGCAGCCACGCGCCCCGTCCTCGGCCCCACTCCTCGATCCCCTTGGAAAAGGGGCATTTCCATGGCCTTGTCGTCCCCCCCCCCCCGCCCCGGGCTCCGTCCCCACGCTGGGAGGTAGGAGGGGAGGGCAGGGAGGGGAGGCAAATTCCTGCTTTGTTTCCGAGGGAATGGGAGAAGCCGAAATGGCAGCGAGCCGCCTCCGAGCAGAGCTGCGACGTTTGGGCTGCTTAATTAAAAAATGGCCCTGTTGGCCCCGACCAGGCACAGCCGGGGCTTTCCTCCGCCTGCTCCTCCTGCAGGCTCAGTGCATTGCACAGCACCGCGCACAGCACCCAAGGCTGCCAAGTTTGGGGGAAAAGCTCCTAAATCCTGGCGCTGTACCCCCTGCAAGCGGTTCCCCCCCAGACTTCAATGAGCATGCGCTGTGCAAATAAAGAAAGGGCAAAGCGAGCGTTTCCCCTCCAAATTTCGAAGGCATTTTGTCCTTTTTTTCCCCGCCCCCCCCAAGCAGCCTCTGCTGGCAAGACCCAGCCAAGAGCCTGGCACGGCGGCAGAGCCGCTGGGCCGTGCTGATAAACCCCCGGCGATCAGCCCGATCGCCGGGCCCCTCAGCCGCAGAGCCCGCTCGATGGATTTCATTTAATTTATTTTTAAAAATAAAACGTAAAACTCACGCTATAAAATATAAAACTCACCCCCCCCCCACCCCCAAGCCCCTTCCCTCGCCGCTGCTTTCCGCTAACCAAAAAGAGGCAAAATGGCGGGGAGACGGCTCACGGGGAGGGCAAGGTGTTGGCCTGGGGTCGATGCAGAAGCGTTCGGCCCTGGTCCCGTGGGTGCAGGGTGCAGGGCACCCATGCCTCCCCCCCCCCCCCCGCCTGCCTCAGTTTCCCCTTTGAGCCCCGTTGCAGGCAGGGAGATTTGGGGGGGGGTGAGCACAGTTTTGGGGTGTCCTGTGGGGGGGGGGTTGTCCCTCTCCCATGGGTGCTGCGTGTGCAAGGGCTGTGGGTGAGGGGGCTCCAGCCCCCGTCCCTGCCCCACCAGCAGCCTCCCGGTGCTGTGGGGTGGGGGGTGCCAAGGGTGGGTGCCCCCCCACCGACATCCCCAAGGGCATGCGGCCTCCGGGGAGGGTGGGGGGGACCCTGATGGCCCTCCTGGTGCTGGGTGATGCCGGGGGGGCATCAGGGGTGCACCCAGCGCTGGGGTGCAGGCAGTGAGCGTGGCGGGTCCCTGGGGATAGCAATGCTGCAGCATCGCAGGCGCCAGCAGAGCCCCCCCCCCCCCCCCATCTCTCCCCCCGCTTTACCCCAAGGACCCTGGGGGGGCTCCTAGGGTGCTGGAGGGGACCGCAGGGGAGCCGTGTCCCCCCCCCTTTGGCCCCTGCCCCGTGGAAATACAGCCTCCTCCAAACCCCAAACCGCCCGCACCTGGGGGGGGCTGGGGCTGGCAACCCCCCTCTCCCCTCCCTCCAAGCACCCTGGCCCTATAAGGGGGTGCGGGGACCCGGCTACATCCTCCCAACCCCATAACAATTTTATTCTTTTTTTTTTTTTTTTGGGGGGGGTGCTGCATGGCACCACGCTCACTAGGTACCACGCAGCCACGCATCGCAGCCCCGGGGCGGGGGGGGGAATGGATGCCGAGCCCCCAGCGTGGCAAGGGGGGGGGGGGTCATGGCTCCCCAAAACATATTGCCCCCCTCCTTTAGCCCCCCCCCCTCTCCCGCACAGCCATCCTCGTTGCCCGGCGGCGTGGCGCTGGCAGCCTCGCTCCCCCCGCACCCCCGGCCATCAGTATGCACCGTGTGTTGTTCTCCATAGCAACCTCTTTCTTCCCCCCCCCCCGGCCCCCCCAGTGCTGCACGAGCACTTTGCTGCAGCAGCCGTGACCCCGCCGGGATTGCTAACCTCTCCCACCCACAGGTAGCTGCTGCCCCCCCCTCAAATCCCCCCCCCCCCCCCAAAGGATGCTGCAGGGCTGAGCTGCCCATTCCTGGAAGTTGTGGGTTTTTTTTCTTTTTTTTTTTTTTAATTTAATGTATTATTATTATTTTAATTTTTAATCGTTTTTTATCCCTTTTGGCTCTTTGCCCAGCCCTTAACCTGCCCGCAGCCCCAAGCCGCTGCCTCCTCCGTCACCCACCGGGGGTGGCACCCATGGGTGCTGATGGGGGTGTGTGGGGGGGGGCACCCATCGTTCCCAGTAGCGCGCGGCGAGGGCAGCGGGTGCCCACTGGTGCCACTGGGGGACCCCCACGGAGGGATCCCACTGTGGGCCTCATCCTGCTCGCTGCTTTCCCCCCCCCCCCCATAGCCGTGCTGGGGCTGAGCCCCCCAACCTGGGGGGGGGGGGGGCAACGTTCCCCTTTTATCCCCCCCCCTTGGCGCAGCGAGGCCGTGCCGCCCCCCGAGAGAAGCAAGACAGCAGCGGCACCGCTCAATATATAGGTTTCTTTTAATATAAAAAAAGTGCCTATGAAAAATTCCTTTCTAAATACACAAAAAGACCAGTTGAGGGCAAGAGCGGGGGCCGGCGGGGCCGGGCGTGGGGGCTGGGGGCTCTCCGGGGGGGGGCCACGGCCACAAGCACTGCGTGGGTCAGCTTGGGGGGGCGACACGAGGAGGGGGGGGGGAGCTGCTATTTTGACCAGTTTTTTTTTTTTTTTTATCCCCCCCTTTTTCTTTTTTTTGGGGGGGCATTTTGCCCTTTTCTTTTGCGCTGTTTTTCATTTTGGGGGAGGGGGAGGTCAATTTTTTTAAAGTTTTTTTTTGCACAATCCACAAAGCCGTACAGAAGTTGCCAAACCCTGGGCTGGGGGGGGAGCAAAACGAGGGGAGGGGGGAGCAAAATGAAGGGGGGGGGGAGCAAAATGAAGGGGGGGACAGAGGGAAAAGGTTGGGGAGAAAAAGAGGAGCCGAACCCCCCCGGCACCCACGCACACACGCACACCCTGAGCTCGTCACCGCGGGAAGGAGAGCGGTCCCCCCGTGCCCCCCCCCGGCTCCCCCTCCCCACAAAGAGGGTGTGTTATTGATTTCTTTTCCTTTTTTTTTTTTTATATCTTTTTTTTAACTCATTTTTTTTTTAAACTCCTTTTTTTTTTTAAACTCCTTTTTTTTTAAACTCCTTTTTTTTGTTTTGTTTTTTATACAAATTTGGATCTTTGGGTGTGTACTGCCAAAAAAAAAAAAAACCAAAAAAAAAAAACGCGTCGTCCTTATTAATAATAATAAAAATAAAACTCAAATCATCGTCATTAAAAAAAGGCAACGGAAACCCAAGGAACCCATGCGGAAGTTGCACACCACAAAACCACAGCAGATGTACAGAATGCAATATACAAGACACGATTTATAATAAAACATTATATACAATAAATAGGTTATTGTTACTTTTTTTTTTTTTGTCGATCGATCTGTAAATAAATTTTCTCAGTGCATACTGGTGGGTTTTTGCTCTTCTCTCCTGCATATTCGCCTCTCTCTCGCTTTAGTTTTTTTATTCTCTGTCACTTTTTGATTCTCTCTCAGGTGTGTGGCTCTCCTTTATTTATTTATTTTTTTTGTGAATTTTCGTCTTTTTTAATTTTTTTTTCCTTAAACATTTTTTTTTCTCCTTTTCTTCAAAAGTATTTACAATTGCTGGTTTTTGTGCAGAAAACGAAACTTAATAAAATAAAAAATAAAAATCCAAAGAGTCCCTCTGCTTCTGGCGGGAGGAGAGCGCGGCGCCGGCGCCACGGCCGGGGCGGGGGCCGGGGGGGGGGGCGAAGCGGGGCGGCAGGGCCGGGGGGCACCGGCGGCGGCCCCCTCCTCTCCTCTCCTCCTCTCCTCTCTGCTCCGGTGGCCGGGGCCGTCGGGTGGGCGCGGGGGGCCGAGGGCGCGGGGGCTCCGCTGGCTGGGCTGGCTGCGGGGAGAGCGGACAGGGGTGAGCGTCCGGCCGCCCCCCGGCCCCCCCCGCCCGACTTCCCGCAGGAGGGATGGATCCGTGCCCGAATGGGTGGTGCCCGTGCGGCCCAGGGGTCTGGGGTCCTGTACATCCCAAATCTGGCACCCCCATGCCCAGGGGTCTGGGGTCCTGCAACCCCCCCTCGTCTGGCACCCCCATGCCAAGGAGTCCGGCAGCCACCTGCCCAGGGGTCTGGGGTCCTGCACGCCCCAAATCTGGCACCCACATTTCCAGGAGTCTGGGGTCCCACAAACCCATATCCAGCACCCCCATGCCAAGGGGTCTGGGGTCCTGCACGCCCCAAATCTGGCACCCACATGCCCAGGGGTCTGGGATCCTGTAACCCCCTCCCCCCTCCACCTGGCAACCAGCTACCCAGGGGCCTGAGGTCCTGCACACTCCAAATCTGACACCCACATGCCCAGCCTTTTGGGGTCCCACATGCCCCTGTTTGGCACCCACATACCCAGGAGTCTGGGGTCCCACAAAACCCCCATCTGGCACCCACATACCCAGGGGTTTGGGGTCCTCCACACCCCCCATTTGCCACCCACATGCCTATGGGTTTAGGGTCCTGCAAACCCCCCATCGAGCACCCTCATGCCAAGGGGTCTGGCACCCACCTGCCCACGGGTCTGGGGTCCCACAAATCCCCCATCCAGCACCCACATACCCAGGATCTGGGGTCCTGCTCACCCCCATTTGCCACCCATGTACTCAAGGGTCTGGGGTCCTGCTCACCCAGCACCCACGTACACAGGGGTCTGGGGTCCTGCTCACCGGGTCCAGCACCCACCTGACCCCCCCAGTCTCCAGCACCCATTCACCCTGTCCTCCAGCACCCCACACCCTGGGGACCAGCACCGAGCACCAGCACCGAGCTCCAGCCACCCACAGACCCTGGGGCAGCCGAGGTCTCTGGGTTGGTGCTCGGCCACAGGACACCACCGGCAGCACCCATGGGTGCTCGCAGCCCGAATGGTGCCGTGGCCATCTGGGGACAAGCACCAGCGGGGCGCACGTGGCACTTACTGGGCACCGGCTGCGTCTCCGAGACCCACGGCGAAGCTGCCAAAGTCTCCGTGCGGCCAGCTCTCCGAAACACCCATCGGCGTCATCCGGCGAGAAAAACACCCCCAGCAAGCAAGCAAACGGGGAGGAAAACAGAAAAAAAAAAAAAAAAAACAAAACACAACAAACAAACCGGACCCTCTGAGGGCGGCCGAGGGTCCCCGCGGCACCGGGGAGGGGGCTCGGGGCCGCTGACCCCCACGTCCCGTGGCCGCTCCCTGCCCAGCCCTGCCCGCCCGCCCTGCCCGCCGGCTCTGCCCTGGGCTTGGCGGGGGCCAGTGCTGTCCATCCGTCCGTCCGTCCGTCCGATTGTCCTGCTGCGGGGCGGGAGGTGGGGGCGGCAGTCCGGAAAGCAGAGCCGGGTCATTCTCAGACGGAGCGGGTTTTAGTATGAAGGGGGGAAAAAAACGGGGGGTTTTCTCTCTCTTCCTTTTCTCTTCTTCCGTTATTTTTTTTTCTCTTTCATTTCACTTATTTTTTAACTTTTTTTTTCCATTTTTTTCTTTTTTCCCTTTTTTTTTCTTTTTTTTCTTTTTTTTTTTTTTTTTTAGAAAACAAACAAACGGTTCCAATCCCAGTTAAATACAGAACTTGAAAAGTGTTCCAGAAAAAAAGTGCTGGCTAAATTACCTCTGCAAGAGAAACACAACAGCAGGGCGGGGGGGTGAGAAGGGCCTGGGCGCCCCGTGCCCCCCCACCCCAACAGCTCAGCACCCCCTTGACCCCCGTCCCGAGGGGGGGTCCCGCACCTACCCTGTAACAAAACCTCGTTGTCCGGTTGGCACGTCAGCAGACACTACAATGAGGTGACCGTAAAAGTGTCCTCGGGGTGCTGTTGCTCTACCATCGGCCCCAAAAACCCGCTCTTCTGGGTGGGGGCCATGACGGGGTGCCCTTGGGGTGCAAAACTGGGGTACCTGTAGTTGTCCTGCAGCTGCAGCATAGAGTCTCTCGGTACGGGGGAGATATTCAAGTCATTGATCAGGGGGCAAGCGTAGGGGCCTCGGTGGTGAGCCCGGGACATCTCCAAGGGCTCCTTCTCGCCCTTGGGGGGGTGGGTGCCGCTCGGGCTGCTCAGGTGGGGGTTGAGACACGAGGGGTCCGTCCTGCCCATGAAGTCCACCAGCATGCCGGCCCCCGCCTTGCCGTCGTACGAGGAGGGGCTGCGGGTGCTGGCGTTGGGCGAGTACCAGTAGGGGGGATTTTTGCAGCTGGGGGAGTCGTAGTGTGGCTGAGGCATGGGGAGGTCGCGGCAGGCCATGTGCGGGGCGTGCGGCAGGGCCCCCCCCTGCATGCTGTGTTTGAGCGAGTCGCAGGCGGGCAGCTTGCGGAGGTCGCCCGCCCGCAGGTCCTCCTTGAAGGCCAGCGTGGGCGAGCAGTTGGGCGAGAAGGCTTTCTGCAGGCCGGCCTCGAAGACAGTCTGCTGGCCGGGGGCTGCCAGCTGGTGAGGGAGGGCGGGGAAGTGCTTGCTCTCCAAATCCGGCTGCCCCAGGCCGGGGGAGTCGCTCTGAAAGCCCTGCACGAACGTCCCGTCCGAGGGGGTGGAGGGGTTCATGGAGTAGGGCCCGGCGTAGTCACAGGGGTCCCGCTCGCCCACCCCGAAGCCCCGGGACTGGGAGGGCAGGGGGGACATGCTGCTGTCCCCGCTGTAGTAGTCCAAGCCCAGGTCCGTGCTCTCTTGGAAGAGGGGGTTCACCGGCTGCGACTTGGTGGGGAACTTGGCCTTGCCCGTTCCCCGCTCCTTCTTGGAGGCGCAAGCCCCACGGGAGCCCCGGGGCTGCCGGGGCCCCGTGTTCCTCTTGGAGGGGTACACGGAGGAGGAGGAGGACGAGGAGGAGAAGTTCAGGTGGGACGTGTCGAACATGTCCACCTTCTTCCGCCGGCCCCGTCCGGGCTTGGAGTTGCTCTGGAAGAGGACGCTCTGGTTCCAGTTGTAGCCGGGGGCCGAGGACGCCTCGTTCCAGTCCATCATGAGCTTCTCCAGGCTGGAGAGGCTGGACTGGCCCTCGCTGGATGAGGCCTCGCTGTTGGCGCGCCGGTAGCCGGCCGGCTGGTTGAACTGGGTGCTGTCGGAGGAGGACTCGGAGAAGGTCTCCGAGACCGTCTGCTGCTTGGCCTTCTGCGGGGTGTAGTTGGAGATGTCCAGGATGACGTTGGGCTCGTTGAGGTGGCACTCGAAGCCTGGGTTGTAGAGCTGGCTGAAGGCCTCCGAGCTCCAGTCCAACCCGCCGTAGCCCTGCCGGAAAGCCCACTGGGACGCGCTGGGGAACTGCCGGCAGTTCTCGGGCGAGGGCTGGAAGGAGGCCGAGCCTTTGGGCACCATGTAGCCTCCGGGCGAGACGGTGCTGGCCCGGCTGTCACAGCGCAGCGGGGTGTGCGCGGCGCTGGAGAACTGGCCGCCCTCGGCGCTGTTGAAGAAGGAGGCCTTGCCCAGCGGCAGGCTGGGGCCGGCCGTCTGCTGCGCGTAGCCGGCGCTGTGGGCGCTGCTGGGGGAGGACGGGAGGCTGCTGCCGCTGCCGTAGGCGAAGCTGCAGTCCTTGCTGGTGGGGCAGTCCTGCGCCGACGGGTACTGCTTCCCCGGGGGGAAGACGCTGGCGGGCGCCACACTCTGCCCCGTGCTGTAGCCGCCGTACTGGGGGTAGCCGGGGGTGCCGCTGGCCGCCGGGTGTGCCGTGGGCGACCGCGACACGGCCGAGGGTGGCACCAGCTTGGGGAAGGCCTCAGCGCCACGGCACTCCGAGGCTCCTTGGGCCACCCCGTAACCGGTTGCGGGGCGGCCGGGAGGGAAGGCCTGGCGGCCTTGCATGGCCGCGTGGAAGGCGGCCTCGGCACCGGGGGCTGCTGCTGCTGCTGCCACTTTGCCCCCCCGGGCTGGGTAGGTGGCCAGGCCCCCCCGTTGGCCTGCCAGGGCATTGGGGGGAGCCGTGTAGGCGGCCGCCGATTTACGGGACTCGGAGCGCGAGGCTGAGAGGGCGAAGTCCAGCAGGTCGGAGGAGTCGTCCGAGTCCAGCAAGGAGCGGAAATACCCCGTGAAGAGGCTGTGCCGCTCCTGGCTGACCTCGGCCTGCGAGGACGCTGCGCTGCCGGCGTAGAAGCTGGCCCGGCCGGAGGAGCCCGACTCCAGCGCCGCGGCGTGGAAGGGCCTGGCCTCGGCCCCCTGGTAGCTGCAGTTGCGGCTGGCCTGGCCGGCGGCGTGGCCGTGGTGGGGGGCCCAGGGGCTGCCCTTCTCCCCGGCCCACTCGGAGGCACTGTCGCTGAAGCTCTGGCCAGGGTTTTGCTCGGGGAACAGCACCCCATTCTTGCGGGTCCGCCGCTTGCGCTTGGGCTTGCCCACGGGGTCGGGCTCTGGCCGGCCCCTCTTGCGCGGGTGCACGGGGTCGGCGTGCACGGCGGCGGGGGCCTTCTTCTTCTTGCCGATGCCCTCGAAGAAGTCGCTGAAGGAGCAGCGGGAGGCGCGGGCGGCGTGCCCACCGCCGCGCCCGCCGAAGCCGCCCACCTTGCCGCCGCGCCGGCGGAAGCCCTGGACGCGGTGCAAGAAGTGGGAGATGCTCTGGGTGTCGGGTGCCTGGTGGATGGACTCGGGCTCACTGGGCGTCCAGCAGCGGGGCGGCGAGCAGCGCCCCGAGCACTGGCTCTGCCGGTTGAGGAACGCCAACTTGGCCAGCACGTCCGAGTAGTCAGCTTTGCTGTCGTTGGTGTCGGCGATGTAGGAGGGCTGGGGCGAGGCCAGCTTCTGCTTCCTCCTCCTCCTCTTCTTCACCTCCGGGGCAGGCTCCTTGGGTTTGGCCTGGCCCAGCAGCAGGTTCTTGGGGGGCCTGCCCCGCTTGCGCTTCAGGATGATGGGCATCTCGCCAGGGGGGAAGACCACCACCACGTTGCGCCCGTTGTTCTTCATCTTGAGCAGCGGCGTGGGCTCCATGGAGCTGCTGGCCGCCAGCTCCTTGCCCTCCAGGTTCAGGTTGCTGCTGAGTGACGACACCTTGTAGGTGGTTTTGTTCCTCCTCCCCAGCGACACGGGGATCTTGGCCATCTTCACCACCATCTTCCGCACCCCGCGGCACTTGCTCTTCTTCCCCGCCATGGCAGGGGCCTTGGGCACCTCGTCGGGGTCCAGGGCTTCAGGGGGTGGCGGGGGGGTCAGCAGCGGGGTGCTGGGCTCCTCGGGCCCTGGGGGCACCTCGGCGGGCAGGGCGAGGGGCAGGACGCGGCTCTCGGGGGCAACGTCTGCCCGGCGCCCTCGCCCTGCCCTCCTCCTGCGGCACAGCATCTTTGGCTTGTCAGTCCGGCGCAGCGCGTACTTGCGGTGGTCCTCGCCGCACCTCCCGGCCCCCCGGCCCCCGCAGGGGCCGCGTTTCACCACGCCGCTCAGAGGACACCCCCCCAGGCGGGGCTGCAGGCCGTGGGGCCGCAGCGGGTCCCCAGTGCCCGCCTGCGCCTCCAGCAGCTCCGGCACAGGCCCCAGCGTCTGCGCCTCCAGCAGCGAGGGCTCGGTTGCCAGCAGCGGGGCCCGCGCCTCCAGGAGCTGCGGTTCCAAGGCTCCGGGCAGCGGCTCCAGCGTCTGCAGCCCCAGCGGCTCCGCCAACGGCTCCAGCGACTGCAGCTCCAGCGATTCGGAGAGCGGCTCCAGCGACTGCAGCTCCAGCGACTCGGAGAGCGGCTCCAGCGACTGCAGCCCCAGCGGCTCCAGGTTCTGTAGCTCCAGCGACTCCGGCAGCGGCTCCAAGCTCTGCGAATCGAGCAGCTGGGGCTGCGACTCCAGGGACTGGGAATCCAGCAGCCGGGACTGGGAGTCCAAATCTTGGGCCGGGAGCAACTGGGGCTGCGCCTCCATCGACTGCGACTCCAGCAGCTGCGTCCCCGGGCACGCCAGGGAGGCCAGTTCGTTCAGGATGTCCGCCTCGGCCAGGTCCGAGTAGTCGCTGGCGTCGGGCTGGGAGCAACCAGCTTCCTCCGCGGGCGCTTTGGAGGCTGGAGGAGGCTGCGGGGCGCTCCCCCCCCCGCCCTCGGCCTCCCCGTCGCGGGCCGGGGGCCGGGGGTGCCGCGGCGGCTCCGCTTTGCAGAGCACCCCGCGCTCCTCGGGGCTGCGGATGCTGTTGGCCAGGGAGGGCGAGGAAAAGAAGCTGTACTGGAGGTCGCGGTCAGCGGGCAGGAGGCGGCCGTCCTCATGGCCGCTGCCGCCGCCGCCACGGAGGCTGCCGCAGTCCAGGTGCACCCCGCTGCTCTTGAGGTCCTCGGAGAGGCGGTTGAGGTCCTTCATGATGTCGATGAGCTGCACCACGGGGTGGAGGTTGATGTGCCCGTTGCCGCACTTGCTCCGGAGCAGGGCGACGATGCTGTCGACGTTGCAGCGGCCCGAGGCCAGCGTCGCGTTGGGGAAGGTCTTGGGCGCCCGGTCGCGGGCGGCTGCCTCCTCCGCGCTGCCCCCCAGGATCCGGGGCTCGCCGGCGCAGCCCAGCAAGTCCTCAGCCGCCTTGGTGCTGCCGTGCACGCTCTGGCACCGGTCGGCCGGGTCGCCGTGCAGCAGCGAGCCTGCCTGGTGCTCCCGGCCGAGCGCGGGGCACGAGCCCTCAGGGAAGCTCAGCACGCTGCAGGATAAGGCCTTCTCCGCCGGGCAGGCCGGGGGCCGCTGCGCCGGGTGCCCCGGCGGGTAGAACTTGGGCTCTCGGACGTAGTCGGGCGAGCCGCGCACAACGCTGGTTGTTACCACTGGGCCCGGGGGCTTCACGCGCATCCTGAACTCCTCCTCCCCCGCGTGCCGCTTGGCCGAGCAGTTGCTGACATGGGGGTCGGGGATGGTGAGACAAGGACCTGGATGGGGCAGAGAGGGGACAGTGAGGACCCCAGGGCGCCACCGGCCAAAGCAGCTGGCTGCGCCCGCTCCCTCCCCGCTGAGGGAGAGCGGGGTGCCCGGATTCGGCCCCCCGCTCACCCTGGCCCCATCGCCAGCGGGGATCAGGCCGCGCTCCCCAGCCTCCTCCCTTGCCCGGCGCAGCGGTGACTTACCCTCGGCTTTGCTGCTGCTCCTGCTGTTGCACTTGAGCTCTCTGCAAAGGAAGCGGGGCGGAGGGTTAGCCCCGAGTCGGGGGTCCCCGGGTTGCCCCCCCGTGCCCCAGGGTTCGCAGCGCCAGGTCCCTGCAAGGGACATACCAGGGGCTGGTCCTCCCTGGGGTGCTCCCAAGCTGGCGCAGCCGAGAGGGCAGCCTGTGCCCATCACCCTGGCGTCGGGGCTGCGAGCGGGGCAGGGGGAGGCTGCCTCCGATCTGGGGACAGAGGGGACAGGTTGACCAGCCCCTCCACGGAGCCGGAGGGGACGCGGGTCCAGGGATGCTCGGGTTAACACCCCACACATCCCCCCCCACCCCCCACCCCGTACCTCCCACCCCGTCCCCACCACCACCTCCCCGGCCCGACCGTCTCCCCCCTGGGGCTCCAGCCTCGTCCCCTCGCGGCGTGCCCCGGGGTGCCGGGCCGGGGGAACCGGGCGCGGTGGGGGCCCTGCGGCCGCGTTGCCGCTAGGTGTCCCCGGCGAGCCGCGCTGCCCGCCCGCCGAGCCGCCCGCCCCGCTCCCGGCCACCCGGTCCCCGCCCCGGCCCCGCCGTGCCCCCCCCCCGGCCCGGCCCGGCCCGGCCCGGCTCGGCTGGGGGACGGCAGCGGGATGGACAGGGGCCGGGGGGGGGCTCGGGGCAAAGTTCTTTGTTCGGGGGTGGGTGGGAGGGGACGGGTGCTGTGCGCCCCCCTACCCGTGCCAGGCACGAGGGATGTGGGGGTCCAGGTGGTGGGGGTGGCCCCAGCCCACGGGCACGCGTGGGGGGCTTCCCGGGACAGCAGGGGGCACGCAGCTGGGGGACTGTGGCGGTGCCCCCCGTGCCACCCCGGTGGAGGGGATGTGGCACGGGACGGGGGCGCACTGAGCCACGTCTCCAGGGTGGCACGAGGGGGCTGAGGCACCGGGGACACCCCAAAATCCGGGGGGCTGTCACCCCATCTCCCAGCCCACCCGTGGCCACGGCTCGTGGAGAGTCGGCAGCCTGAGGAAGCGACCTCGGCTCCTTGGCCAGCCATGCCGGGTACCGTCTGTGTGCCGCCCCCCCGGCCCTGCGCCCAGCCCCACTTCCTTCCCTGTGCCCCCCAGGGACACCCCACGCACAGCTGCCACCCCCGGGGATCTGCAGCAGGGCAGCACCCGAGGTGACACCACCCAGTGGCAGCAGCCCCAGGGCCCCCGCATTGCCCCCTGCCTCAGTTTCCCCTCGCTGCAAATGGGTGGCACTGCGGGGACAGCCCCGGGGTGCGCACGGGGACGCGTGGCGTTGGCACCCAACGCCGGGAAGGGGTGCCCAGCACCCGTCACAGGGCTGACACCCACGCACCCATGGCACAGCCCCCTCCCAGCACCAGCACCCCGCACCCCTCTTTGCCCCCACCCCGCTAAGCCAAGACATCTGCCAAGCCGTGGAGCCCCCAGGGATGCTCCGCAGCCTCCCCCCAGCGCCAAGGCAGAGAAGCAGCCAGCTTTGCCGCCCGCCCCCACCCCCGGTGCACCCTCTGCTCCCCGTCCCGGGGCGAGGGCCCCCCCGGGGTACCTGGGCCGCGGGTGCTTGCAGTGCAGGTTCACTTTGAAGCTGCGGTCGGGGCTGTCGCCGTCGCTGCTGGGCTGGCGGAGGCCGGAGCCCTGGGCGCGCGGGAACCACTCGGCTGGCGGGCTGGCACCGTTCTCCAGTGCGCCGGGCTGGCAGGCGACCGAGCTCCCATCTGCTCGAGCAAGCACAGAGACCCCCGGTGCATCAGCCCGGTGTCCCCCCTGCCATGCCCCGGCCCCCCGCCCCGCACCGCTGTGGGGCCGGGCACGCCGCACACCCCACGTTCGACGCCTCGCCGGCTGCACCGCGACGCTTGCGTCCCCCCGGGGACATTTGGGGACGCAGACGGGGCATGCCGCTGGGTGCCCAGGGACACACGGGGGTGCGTTTTGGGGCTGGGCGCCCCTCTGCTCCGTGCTGAGCCTCGGGTTCGTCCTCCCAGGGCGCGATGTTTCCCACACATGTGCATGTGTGTGCACACGCGTGTGCGCGTGGCTCCGTGCTGCCTGCTCCGGCGGTGCCCGCGCGATGCCAGCACGCCTGGGGGCCGTGTGCCCGTGCCCACCGGCGCGGGGGGAGCGCGGCGGAGCCCCCCCTCAGCCTGGCGAGGTCCGGCTGTGCCTGTGTCTGGCTGCATTTCCCCCCCCAGCCGCGTGTGAATCTCTGCCTGTTCTCTCCCTCCCCCAGCACACACACACACACACACACACACACACACCCAGCCACACGCACCCGCTCGGCGTGATCCAGGCTGTTCCCGGTGTCTGGATTAGCGTGACAACTTATCAACAAGGCAGGGAAGGAGAATTCAAACCTGTCAGGCCGTCCTCAGCCCCCTCCCCGTCTCCCCGCGATCCTTTGGGCGCAGCGCTGGCGCGGAGGCGCAGGCACCTCTCCCGCAGCCCAGCGGAGAAACGCGGCTGTGTTGCCTGCACGGTGTAGAGTTACACCAAGGGCAATGTGGAGCAGGAAAATATGTGCTAGAAAGACCGGTCGAGTCTCTGATGAATCTGCTAATGTGCCCGGAGCTGAGAGCTGTTGGAGGGGAGTCAGGCAGGAAGGAAGCAAACAGGAGGCTTTCCAGAACAGCCGCTGGGACCCGCTCCCTGCCGCACACGCTGCGCACGGCTCGCCGGGGAGGACGGGGCACGGCCGTGTCCCCTCCTCTGCGCCCCGGCTGCCCCCGAGGGGCCGTGGGGTGCCCCTCGCACGCACCACGGGCGCACGGAGCCGCCTCCGAGCTCGCAAACCCCGGCACAACAGGACGCCCGGGGCTCCCCACCGGTGTGCGCGGCACCCTGCTGTGTGCACCCATGGGTGCGCGCCACCCCCCCCCCAAGCCGTGCCCGGTGCAGCCGGCTCTTACCGAACGCCGCCCGGCGCCGGGCTCCTGCCCTCGGCTCGGCGGGGCCACGCGGCCGGCACCAAGGCGGGCGACGCTCCCCGCGTGGTGCCAGCGCTCCTCCCTCCCTCTGTCCAGGACCACCTGCGCCCCCCACCCAGCCGCGGGGCTGGGCAGCACCCACCGGCCCCCCGCCACCATTTGGGGGCGAGGGAGCCGGGCGCACCGGGATGCTCGCCGCGCCGCCGCGCTCACTTTCACCTCCTCTGCTCAGCCCCAGGCAGCTGCCACATGTTTCGCATTAGGCGCTCTGGACTTCGCCATTCCTGGGTTGCTAGCCAGGGGTAGGGCCGTTTTCCTTCTTTTTTTTTTTTTTTCCCTTCATTTTTTTTTTTTTTTCCTTGCTGGTTACAAAACACCAGCCGAGACCACACAAGAGAGGAGGGATGGAGGGAGCGAGCGAGAGGGAGAGATGGATGGGAGAGGCGGGCGGGGGAGAGGCGGCGAGGCCGGGCGCTGCGGCGGGCGAGGCGGGCGGCGGGGGGGGGGATTGCAGCCACCTCTGCATCCCACCTCCTGACCCCTGGAGCCTCGCAAAGATAACAGCCCCCGAAGACTGCTGACTCGCCTCGCAGAAATCCAATATCCTCGCCTGGTGAACTAATCGACTACCTGGGCTCGCCACCTCCCCTGCCCGGGCTTAATCCTGCTGCTGCAAATCTTTAATTAGTTTAACGGTTTCAGGCTCGGCGCAGGCTGGAGGCAGGCGGCACGGCCTCCCCCCCCCGGCCCCGGCTGGCTTCCCGGGGGGCTCCCACTTGGGTGGCAGGGCCACCCGGTGCCGCGGGGTGGGAGAGGTGCCACGGCGAGGGCACGGGGGGGCTGCGTCCTTCCCCCCACCTCCTTCCCCCCCTTCCCTGGGGCTGCTGGCACCCGGCCCCCTCCCCGGAAGGGCTCGCTTGGCACCGGCGTCGCGGCAGCTTGCGGCGGAGGGCCGGCCCCGCAAGACACGGACGTGGTTTGGTGCCCGGCTCCGAGGCCACCCAGACGTCAGGGTGGGGCCGGAGATGCCACCGGGAGACAGCCAGGCGGCGGGGACCCAGCCGCCACACAGATGGGGACACGCCGGCCCCGCGCCGCCCACCCTGCGCCGAGATGCCCGTGGCGCTGGCGTGGGGTGCGGGGGGTCCCCCCCCAAACGCCCCGCTGCCTGCCCGGCCCCCTGGGCACCGGGGGTGGGTTGCGACGGCCCCAAATCCCCCGTTTTGGGCGCCCCCATCACGCGTGTGCTGCGGGCACGGGCTTGCCACGTCCGTCCCTGGTGCGTGTGCACCCATCTCCCTTGCACACACGCACAGTTGGGGCACCGTGGATGTGCCCCCCCCCCCCCCCCCCCCCCAAATTGTGGCATCACGAGGGTGCCCCACTCGTGCACGCACACCCCTTGCACGCTCCCAGGGATGCCGCCCCTCCCTCGCACACACACACGTGCACCCCCAGGGCACGGCGGCGGCTCTCCCCCCTCGCGTGCGCGCGTTTGGGGGCACCGTGGGGGCTCCGCCTTGCCTGCTGCCGTTCTCCCCCCTTGCACGCTTTCGCCCCCCTCTCGCTCGCTCACACGCACCCGGCCCCCCCCGCCCTGCAAATCCCCACCGAGCCCGTCCTGCGCCTGCTGACACCAATGGAAAATCCCCTCCAGTGACAGCTTCCTGGCAGGCGCTTTCCGAGGGTTTCCGTGTTCTCCATCCAGCCCCCCCCCGGCCACCTCCTCCCCGCGCCGTGCGGGAGGTCGGGCAGGCGGGCAGACCCCCCCCCCCACTTCGCCCCCACCCCCTCCCCCCGGCCTCAGCATCGCGACCCCCGCCCCAAAGCACGCGGCTCCTGCTCCCTCCTCTGCCTCCCTGCGCCCCCGTCACCCCCGTGGGGTGTCCCCGGCCACCGCCGCGATGCCACCGGTGCGTGGCGGTGCCTTGGGACTGGGGGGGCTGGGGGTGGCCGCAGGCGGGTGCCGGGGGGCGCGGGGGCTTGCGAGCAGCCCTGACCCACCCCCCGCCTTCGGCCATCGCCCGCTCCCGGGGCTGTTCGATCCCATCCGTCGCCGCTTCCCCCTGCTGCCTCGCCCTCTCCACCGCGGTGGTAATTAGGAGAGGGAGCAGATGGTGCCTGCGTTTCATCCTAGGGAACGGGGTCCAGCCGAGCTGCTCGGCCGCCCCTTCCCATCGCGGGGCCGTAGGTCACCGGAGCAGAGGGGTTTTGGGGTCCCCTCCCCACGCAGGGAGCCGCCGGACCCCCGCGGTGCTTTGGGAGGGAGACGGCACCGCCGGGAAGGGCTCGGGTGCTGCGGGGGACAAATGCACCGAGGAGACGAGGTCCGCAGGGAGAGCTGGTGACACCTCCCCGAGGCACCCCAGGGTGCTCAGGCACCCGGCGTGGCACCGGGGAGGGGGGGAGGCTGTGGGACCGGGGGGCTGGAAGCACCGGGTACCTGCAGGTCTTGGCCACCCCCCCCCCCCCCCAACCACACCCCGCTGCAGCAAGGCACTGTGGGAAGCTCCCTGCCGAAACAGCCCCCAAAACCCAGCTGGGGAGGCAGGCCCCCCTGCGGGCGCCGCTGCCGCATCCCACGCTGCCGGGGGGGCCATGCGGAGCTGGGGAGGCAGCACGGCCCCCAGCCACGACCCCCTCCCCTGCCGCCTCCATCCCCCTGCAATCACCGTTTTCCCCTGTACAGCCCTGAGGGCCCACAGCCCCCCCAGGGGGATGCTCCCCTTGCTCCTTGGGGGGGGGGGTCAGGACCCCCCCCACTGCCTCCCCTCGATGCCCAGGTCCCCCCAACCCGCTGGCATCGTGCAGCACGGACGCAGCCCCCTTCGCGCTCCAACCCTCTGCCCCCCCCAGCCCCTGTCCCCGGAGGGGTCTCGGTCCCCTCGCCAGGTGCAGGGGGGGGGGCTGTAGGGCTGTGCCGGGGGGGGGGGGGCCGGGGAGGTGGGGCCGCCAAAGCGCTCGACAGATGGACTGCAGAGACGGTGGCACCTCGGCCGGCTGGAGCCGAGAGCCGCAGTTCAGAGCTAGCAGGGAAACGGGCTAAATTTAGCTGCTTCCCTCGGTGCCAGCTTTGTTCCCCCGCCCCGCTGAGCCGGCGCAGGAGGCGAGCAGCCGGCCTGGCCCCCTCCTCGGCCCCCTCCCCGCTGGGGACCGCGGGGACGCCCCGACAGCCGGCCCTTGGGGCGTGGAGCCGGGTGCCGGGGGCGGATTTGGGGGTGCCGGGGTTTGGCACGCGGGTCCCCCCTGCGGGTGCCGTCCCCGGTGCCATCACGGGGTGCCTTGCCCTGCGTGCCCCGGGCCCCCCCCGCGTGCCGGCAGGCCTGAGGCTGCGCAGACGGCCGCGGCCCCCCCCCTTTTCTCCCCACGCTCCCTCTTATAGCCACAGCATGAGTCACAGCTCCGGTGCGTCCCTGCCCAGCGCCCGGCCACGCCGGGTCATGTAACACCCGCGGCCGCCCCGGCACGGAGCGGGCTCCGTCCCCCAGCCCCGTGCCACCCCCTTGCACGCACCCCGAGGTGGCTCCGCAGCCCCCGACGCCCCGCTGGGGACCACCGGGGGGGTCGGTGCTCAGCTCCCCCCCAAGCCCCGAGCCTGCTGCGAGGCCGCGGTGCGCCGCGGGTTAACGCCAAGCGGGGCCGGGATGCTGCGAGGCCAGTAACATTTGGAAGGCGCCAGATGGATGCGTGCCCGTGCCGAGGTCTCGCTCGGCACAGGCGATGCTCCCCCGGCGCTGGGGCTGGGGGGCTGCCCGGGGAGGGCGCGAAGGGGCCGGGGGGGGCACCGGCGACGCGCCCCATGGGCTCCCGAGCCACCCACGCCCACCCGTGTCCCGTCCCCCCCACGGCACCGTGGGGAAGGGCAGCGGGGGGAGGCCGGGGGCGGCGGGGGCCCTGTGCCGGGCCAGGTGCGCCGGCTGAGCCCGCGGCATCGCCGCTGCACCCCTTCGGTGCCGGCCCCGGGGCCAGGTGGGGAGCAGCCCCCGCGGGCCCCGGGGGGGTCCGGGCAGGGGGGAGCCGCCAGTTGCCTCCCTCGGCCAATTTTAGAAACTGGCTAGACAAGAAAGGCAGAAAGGGCCGGGCAGGATTTACGGCCGGGCTGGTGTCAGGGTGGTTTTTTTTTTTTTCTTGTTTTTTTTTTTTTTTCTATTTCTTTTTTTTATCGGAGGCACATAGGAGTTGAGCGGAAACTCCTGGCTGCAGATCCTGTTTCCTGGGAGATGCGGCGCGGTGCGGGGCCGGCGGGGGCCGAGCTGGGGTGGGAGCCACCGGGGACACTGCCAGCGTGGCGCGGGGAGCACCGGGCACGGGCGTGCACGGAGCTGCTGCGCTTGTGCACGGGGCCGTGCACCAGCAGGTGTGTGCAGGCAGAGGGGTGTGCACACGCAGGTGCACCCGCGCGCACGGGATGGGCACAGGGGCAGGTGCACAAGTGTGCGCGGGCACAGGTGCATGCACAGGTCTGCGAGGGTGCACGTGCACGCAGCTGGGTGCACACATGGGTGAATGGAGGTACGCAGACACGGAGGTACCGGGACACGCAGGTACGCGGACATGGAGGTACACACAGACGGAGGTGCACGGACACGTAGGTACACACACACGCAGGTGCACACACACACAGGTACATGGACATGTAGGTACACACACACACGCAGGTACACACACACACAGGTACATGGACGTGCAGGTATGCGGACACAGGTACACACACACGTAGGTACACACAGACGGAGGTACACGGACACGTAGGTACACACACACGTAGGTATATGGACACGCAGGTAAACAGGCACGTAGGTACATGGACATGCAGGTACGCAGACACGCAGGTACACACACACGTAGGTGCACACACACGCACAGATGCACACACATAGGTACACACACACGTAGGTGCACACACACACACACACACACTCAGGTGTGCCACCGCAGCCGCATTCCCTCCCCGCGCCCGCCCGCAGACTCACCCCCAGCCGGGGGCGCAGCGCAGCACCGAGCACCTCCTGCACCCTCCCGGCCATGTGCTGCAAGCACCCAGGTGGCACCCATGGGTGCTCAGAGCACGGGGACCCCCAGCCCTCCCATACAGCCGGGTCATCATCACAGGCTCTCCCATCCCAGAGGCTGTCAGCGGCTCCCGAGGCTCAGCCCCCCCATAAATCCCTGTGCGCGGGGGGGCACATCGGGCTGGTCCTGAGCACAGCAGGTGACCCTGAAACGCAACCAACCCTTTTGTGCTGCTGTTCACGAGACCCCATAACTCCCGTGGTTCGTCCCCAAAAAATCGGAGTCAGCAAGGCGGGGCGGTGCGAGCAGAGCAGCGGGCACGTGTGCGCACGGGGAAACTGAGGCAGGCAGCAGGGCGATGCCTCTCCCAGGCATGGGTAGAAACTGCAAGCTGCGGCGCGTGCTCCCCGGGGAGCCGGGTGCCCTGTGCTGGCCCCAAACCCTGCTCCCACCCCACCCATCTCCAGTCACAGGGACCCGGCACGTCCCACGGGGCCGAGGTCCCCCGGGATGGGAATGGGGGCACCCTGCTCGTCCCGCACCCCCCTGGCACCCCCGCCGGGTGCCTCATCCTGCACCCACCTACACGGCGACGTGTGCTTCCCCCACCCTCGCCGGGGAGCTTGCCATTAAAATTGGAAGAACACAACTTGCCGGCAGAGCCCCGGCGCGCATCGTACACAGCCTGTCACTCACACATCACTTTGTAGATGCCCATAAATTGCTTCATTACCTCTTCTAATTGAGGAGAACGCAGCTGCTGTGGGGCGGTGACAGAGCTCCTTCCCTTTGAAGGATGCCTCGCTCTCCAAAGACGGGTCCGGCGGAGCCGCAGAGCCCCCCCAGCGTCCCAATAATAATAATAATAACAGCGATAATGGTGATAATAAAGGTATCCGAGCAAAACCCCTCGGCACAGGGCAGCAGTGCTAACATGCGCCGGAGCCCGTGGGCAGGAGGGGGACAGGCAGCTCGGCAGGCAGGGGGGAAACTGAGGCACGAAGGAGGCTGCGCCACGCACGGGGTGGAAACGCAACCCCCTGCGCGGCACCGGGGGGGACCACGGCGGTGGCAGGGATAGAGGACGGCTCGTGGTGTGAACCCCGATTTGGGGATTTGGGGTGGGGGGGGGGAAATTGGGGGCTCAGCGCCGCCAAAAGTCCCTTGAAAAGTCCCTGGGGAACTTCGCAGCCCACTCAGGGCCGCGTCCTCCCACCTCGGCCAGCAGGAAGCCGCCGCGGGCGCCCACGGCCCTCCCGTGTCCCCGTCCTCGTCCCCGTCCCGGGCAGCAGCGCTGCGCCCCGGCCCCCCGCGGGCCCCAGGCTTTGTCTGGGAGGAGGCAGCGGCTGCGGCTGGGCTCGGTCCCCTTGCAGGATACTGCAGAAGGATTTACTGTATTGCAGCTCGCGCTGGCTGCAGCCCAGCGCACAATAGATTAGCTGTAGCCCAGGGCAGCACGTTGCGGGGGAAGGAAGGTGGGACTCATTCGGATGCAGATTGCAGGGCATTTGCTGCAGTATACTGCAGGATCCGGCCGCCCGGACCCCCACGACCCTGCTCCAAGCTCTGCCAAGAGCGGGGCCGCCGGGGGCCCATGCGTCCCCCCACGCCCCCCGCATCGCCGCCCCCTCCGAATCCGACGCATCCCCACGGGGTGCCCACGCTGTCCCTGCCTGTGCCCCGTCCCCAGCAAGGGGATGTGCGCGGGGTCCGGAGGGGCTGCGGTCCCCGAGGTCCCCCCATGTGCTGCCGGGGACGCCGGGCTCCCCCATGCTGGGCGCGACGGCACAAAGCTGGTGCAGGGCGGGAGCCGGTGGCTGCAAGCAGCACTAATTGATCGCGATTAATTCAGCTCCTACCTCCCCGGGTGGCAGGGAGAGATGCTGAGACACAAACCCAGCCCACAAAGCTCTCCCAAAACGGGCTCCGCTCTCCCCCACGCACCCCTTCCCCCAGCGGGGGCGCCCGGTCCCGGGGGACGCAGGCTGCCCGGCCCCGGGGACGGTGCGGTGCCCACGGGGTGAGGGCGCTGGGAGCCCGGCTCCGATGGGTGCCCGGCTCCTGCTGTCACCCAGAGGTGTTGGGGGCCCACGAGGACACGGTTTGGGGTTGGGGCTTTGGGGCGGACCCCCCCCTCCCTGCTTGGGGTCCTTTTGGAAAAGCTGCTGGGTAAGGGGGGGGGGGGGGGTCCTCTGCGGCTCGTCCCCCTGGCACCCCACAGCTGTGGGATGCGGGGATGGGGGCACCCAGGGGGATGATGCTCAGGGCTGCGGAGGTGCTGGGTGGGTGGGGGGAGCAAGGGGGGGCACTGATGGCCTCGTTGGCTTCACTGTGGCACCTTCAGCATCACCGGGTGCAAGGCAGGGGAGCACCCCGGGCTCCAAGGCAGGCGCCCACCCCCGTTGTGGGCACCCCAAGGTGGATTTTTGGGGTGGGGTTTGTGCATGCGTGTGCATGGAGGGGGGGGGGGGGGGGGGAAGAGTTTGGAGCCTGCAAATTCAGGCTCCGTAATCCGACGTCGGATGCAGTTTCCACAGCAACAGCGGGTCAGAGGGCAGCGAGGGGAGCTGCCTGCTCCGCGCCCGGCTGCGATTGTGCCGCAGCCGAAAAAGCCGCCGGGGCGAGGGGCGAGGGGCGGCCGGGAGCCGGGGCCGCGGGGGCGTGGGGGCGGCCGGGTGGGTGCTGCCGGGGGAGGCGGCGAGCGGCTCGGTGTGTGCCGCTGTCAGCAAAGATGTCACTAATTGTCTGCAGGAGCAGCAAACTCTCCTTAACCCTTGGGCAGCCGGCGGCGGGCGCGCTGCTGGGGGCGGGGGGGGGGGGGGGGAGCTGTCACCTATGTGGGGCTGGGGACACGAGGGGACCGCCACCGGGTGCCGCGGGGTTCGGTGGCATGACCCCAAACGGGTTGCCTTGGTGTGCCAGCGGTCACGGGCCTGCAGGGAGGGTGCTGGGACCCCGAGTGGGTGCCCACGGCATAGGGGGCAGCCCCTCTCTCTCCCTGCCCCACGGGCTCCGGCTTTGCCCCCACGGTCGCAGCAGCACGGGGCGCTGGGGCCACCGGGGCCACCAGGCTGGGGACAGGGCTGGGGTCCCGTCCCCCAGCCCAGGGCACGAGGCTCCCTGGGGAGAAACCAAGCCTGGGAGAGCCCCCAGCCCCGCTGCCGAGCTGGGAACGCTGCAGCCGCCCCCCCAAAGTGCCACCACCTCTCGTGGCAGCGAGACAGGGGCACGGCAGAGGGACGTGCAGCCCTCGGGGAGCACAGCAGGATGCGTGCACGGGCAGAGGGGACACAGAACCCGCAGCCCGGCCACCACCAAGCCCTTGCACCCCACCACGGTGACACTGGGGGACACGGAACAGGCCCCCCCCCTACCCCGAGAGGTTTTTCCTCTGGTGGCACAGAGGGGACAGAGGCAGGAGCGGCTCCTCCAGAGCTCGGCTGCCTCTGGTACCTGGGAGCTGCTGGGAAGCGCTGACGCTGGCAGGAGCGGGTGGGGGCAGCGGGGGGGCCAGGGTGAGCGGCAGCAGGGTCAGCAGAAAGCCTCCGGCTCCTGCCAGCCGCCGAGCGGGGCTTTGTTCCCGTCCTGCACCTCTCCCACCACCCCCAGCACCGAGGGAGGGGGTCCCTCTCTGGGATCCGGTGGTTTTTGGGGAGCGGATCCTCCGGGCGAGGCAGCAGGAGGAGGCTCGCATCGCCGGGAATGCGTAAAGGTGGTGGGGACGGGGGTTTGTTGTGCCCCCAAGGTGGGTTGAGCAGGGGGAGGTGAGGCTTGGGGGGGGCTCTGAATCCAACCCAAGTCCCTGCAATAGAATAGGGGACACGGTGCAGGGGGGGTGGAGGCAGCGCAGCCCCCCTTTGCCGTGTCCCCTGGTGGTCCCTGGGCATTGCCCCATCCCCAGCTGCTGCCCCCAGTGCCCGGCTGTGCCCAGGGGAGGGGCCGGATCCTGCTCCCTGCTCTCTCAGCACCCTCCTTGCTCAGCCAGGAGCTGGGGGCACTGGGGGCAGCTCCCGAGGCCACCAGCCCCGGCCCCACGGGCAGCAGTGGTGGGACAGAACCCGGCCACCATGAGCACAACACCTTCACATGGCAGGAGAGAGGGAGGAAGAGGAGGGAAGGGAGGGATGAAGGCGATGGGATGCTGCCCAGGACCCTCCGAGCATGGGGACAGGCACCCTCCTGGGGACAGCCAGCAGCAGAAATGGGGACAAAACCAGTGTTCCCAGTACATGCAGCCAACAGGGACTGGGAGCTTTGCAGAGCACAGCCCGCTACCTCCACCCCAGTGTGTCAGCCGGTGGGGGCACCAAGCTGTGACCCCCGGGCACCCCCCTACAGGGTGACAGCACCGGGGACAAACTCCAGTCCCCAGGCAGGCACTGGGCAGGTCCCTGCAGCTCTGGGGACTCTCCCGGTGCTTTTGGCTGGGATTTCCTGCGGGGCCGTGGGTTCGGCGGTGTCGCAACGCTCCCCGAGCCCTGCTCCGTCCCTGCACGCCGCCAGCTGCGTGGGGCTTTGCAGAGCTCCCAGGGCAGTGCTGCCAGATGGGGCCGTGACCGCAGTGCCTGCCCAGTACGGCTTACTGGGCATACTGGGCATCCTGCAGCTGGCATCTGGCACCGGCTCAACGCAGCTCGCCTGGTTTCAGCGATGCATGGGAATCTCCTGTCCTCCTGCATCCCACCAGGAGCCCTCCAGCTGGGGTGCAAACACACCCCTGGGTGCAAACGCAGACCTGGGTGCGAATCCATTGCCAGGCCAGGTACAAATCCAGACCCAGATGCAAACTCATCCCCGGGTGCAAACCCATCCCCGGGAGCGAATCCATCGCCGGGTGCAAATCCAGCCCCAGTTGCAAACCCATCCCCGGGTGCAAACCCATTGTTGGGTACAAATCCAGCCCCAGATGCAAACCCGTCCTTGGATGCAAGCCCAATCCTGGATGCAAACTCATCCCTGGGTGCAAAATCCCTGGGTGCAAAATCCCTCGATGCAAACCCAACCCTTGACGCAAACCCAGCCCTGGCTGCAAACCCATCCTTGGGTGCAAACCTACTCCTGGGTGCAAACCCAGCCCCGGCTGCACATCAGACCCACGGGTGCTGCGCCCCCACGACATCGCCCTCACCCCGAGCCCCTGCTCCCAGCACCCTACTCCTTCCCTTCCCGTCTGTGCCACTGCAGCCCGGTGCCACCCTGTCCCCCCGCGTGGCGCTGCCGGTCCCCTTGCTGCCAGCCTCGCCCTCCGGATACAGCAGACAGGTCTCCCCCCGCCCCCCCCCCCCCCCAGCTCCCTGCTCGGCGTCTGGCTGAGCTAAGCGTATTTAGCGCTTTTAATTGTTCTTAATAAATCAATCCCGCCAGCCCCTTAAATCATTTTTGTGGCTTCCCTCTCAGCCGTCCCCGCGGCTGCGCTCGTGTGGAGCCTGCTGTCTGCAGCGCTGCCGGGGGGAGCACCCGGCAATGGGGTGGGGGGGGCCGGGTGCACCCACCCTGCCCATCCCAGCACCCCTTTGCTGGGTGCTCAGCCCCCTGCTGGGGTGCTGTGCAGGGTGCCCGTGCCTCAGTTTCCCTCCCCGTCGGGGCAGGCTGGCTGCTTGCCCTCTCCGTGCTCTGCGCCTTCGGTGGCCCCGATGCCGCTGCGATTTGGGGGGGCGCAGGAGGGGCGCGAGCCCCTCGCCTTGCTGCGGGCTGGCTCTGCGCCTGCCCACCCTGGGGAGATGCAGGGCTGGGCACAGCACCCTCACCCCCTGCCCCAGCGCCTGCAGCCCCCGTGCCTCAGTTTCCCCCTCCCCAAAGCTCAGCCCAGCGCCACGGGGACCGGGGACGAGCAGGGGCCGCGCGGGCCGCGCCACGCACCCGATCCTGCGGCACCCCCCGACCCACCCAGCCCCTCGCCCACCCTCCCCACCCCCTCCCAGCACCCAGCACCCATCCTGCACCCCTCCAGCACCCCTCCAGCATGCCGTGGGGCCGCCAGCCCCGGGAAGAGGGGCCAGGTTGGGATGCTTTTGGGGCCGGGGGGACACCGGGTACCCTCGGCGGGCGCCCCGGGGCTGTGCCACGAAACAGCCTGCGCTGGCTTTGGGCGGAAAACAAACCCTGCAGGGCTTGGAGGGAGAGAGCTAACCTTGACACAGTTGCAGCAGTCACTAATAGCAGGCAATATGCCTGTTCTTGGGGGACTGTTGCAGTTGCTAAGATACTGGCAGCCGTGTGAATGGAAATGGGTCAGTAAACCTGTGGAGAGATAGTGTGACACTGTAACCAGCACAGCTGTTGCAGCCTACATCGAAATCCCACCCTTTCAATATTTATCACTCCCGCCTTCGGCTCCTTCCTCGCAGCAATTTTCCACGTTGCCTCCCCGCTCCCCGGGCTGCCGAAGGCGCCCGAAGCCTCGCACGGGAACAGCGGTAGGGGAAGGAGGAGGAAGAGGAGGACGAAGCGGGACGAAGGAGCCGCCACGGGTCCGGGCAGCGGGCGGGGAGGGAAACCCAAGCCCCCCTCGGCCGGGGCTCCCCCAGATCCCCCCCCTTCGCCAGCAGGATGGAGCCGGTTCTCGGCGAGGTTTAACAGGAAACAGGCTGCAATCCCCCCGGTAGGAAAACGGGTGAAAAGGTCGATTTGCTCCTGCCCCTCGCTGAGGCTCTGCTGAAATTACACACTGCGGCGGGGAGCGGTGCTCGCGCCCGGCCCCTCCGGCCCCTCCGGCCCTTGTTCCTGCTGCGGCCTCGAGCGGCGGCCACGTGGCTGATGATGGCTCGGGCTGGGTCTTGCACACGCGTGTGCACCCATGAGGGGCTTGCACGTGTGTGCGCAGCCCTTCCCATCACCTTTCATGCCAGCCCCAGCACGAACGGGTGAGGAGCACGGCGCGATGCTCCCAAACATCGCCCCAATGCTCCCAAACAGTCCCAGCATCCTCCCCAGCAGCCTGGCGTTCCCCTAAATGTTGCAGCATCCCAATGCTCCAGCATTCCCCTAAATGTTCCAGCGTCCCCGAAGTACTCCAGCAGCCCCTAAATACTCCAGCAGCCCCTGAAATGCTCCAGCATCCTCCAAATACTCCAGGCTACCCCCCAAATACTGCAGCATCCCAGATATTCCAGCATCCCCCAAATGCTCCAGAATCCTCCAAATCCTCTAGCATACCCCCAAAATGCTCCAACACCCCAAATACTCCAGCATCCCCCCCAAATGTTCCAGCATCCCAAATGCTCCAGCATCCCAAATATTCCAGCATCCCAAATACTCCAGCATACCCCCAAAATGCTCGAGCACCCCAAATATTCCAGTACCTGAAATATTCCAGCATCCCAAATACTCCAGCATACCCCCAATGTGCTCCAGCACCCCAAAACACTCCAGCATCCCAAATATTCCAGCACCCCAAATACTCCAGCATCCCCTCCAGCACGAGGCCCTGGTGCTGCGGTCCTGACCCCGACGCGTGTGGGATCCCCGTCCCTGCTCAGCTCCCTGCGGCGTTTGGGGCCATTCCAGCCCGGATGGGGAGCACGGGGGGAGCCGGGGTGCTGCGGTGTGGGGCTGAGCCGCGCGGGAGGACCGCGCCGTTTGCTGTCCCCATCCCCAAACCGCTCAGCCCTGGCCCCCAGCCACGTGTGGGGCAGGAGGGGGGGGACCCGGCCAGCAGTGTCCCCAGGCGGCCACATCGGGCTGGCTCCCGCCCGGACCCTGCCGGGGAGGAGGGAAGGAGGAGGAGGAGGAGGGCGAGAACATCTGGTCGCAGGGAAGAGGGACAGTCCAGGAAAATGTGCAGAGCTGTTGGAAGAGGCCCTCGCCGCGGAGGCTGGGGTGGAGCGAGGCCGGCCTCCCTCCTGCGCCGCAGCTGCGCCGGGGCTCGGCGGGGAGCGGGGGCACCGGCACGGGCAGGGGCAGGGGCTCGCTGCGCCCTCAGCCCTCCGTCCCCGAGGGAAAACTGAGTCCCAGAGCGAGCAATAACGTGATTTTGGGGCTGCATGAGCAGGGTCAGCACCGCCACATCTCCTGGGCGCATCCCTTGTGCCTGGCGATGGCTCGAGGAGCGCGGGGCGGTCGGGGTGGATTTATATGGCACGGCACTCGGCACCCCGGGGGGGTCGAGCGGGGAGGGGAGAGGTGCGGAAAGGTTGCGGCGAGCCCGCGGCGAGCTCGCCTCCTCCCCAAAGGCGCTGGCTGCCACCCCCCCGCAGGTGGCTGGAGCAGAACCGTTGGTATGGAGACAGGGAAGCGCGGGCTGGGTAAGGTGACATTCGCCAGATGCCAGGTTCACACTCGCTCCAGCCAGTGGCACCCCCCCCCGGCCACCTCCCCGCTGGCCACCCCCAGCAAACGCCGGGCTGGCGGTGCCCCCGGCAGGGCCACGTGTCCCCAAGGGGACGGCGGGGCCGTGGGGACAGCAGGGGACGGCAGAGAAGGGCCCCCCCCCACCACCACCACCATGGCACAGCGTTGCAGAGGGGACAATTAGTGGCTGGTGGCTAACGAGGGAGAAGCCACCCTTGGGCCGAGCAGGGGTTTTGCGCCTCCTGCCCGGGCAGGGTGACACCGCGCAAAGCTGTCCCTTGTCACCAGGGTGGGGGGATCCAAGGTGCAACCCCCCCCCCCCTCGGTCAGTGCAACCAAAGCCCTGGTGCCATGGCGGTGCTGGAGATCAAAGGGCCGTCAGCCGGCGCGGTGAGCGGGGCCAGGACAGATTCCCGTCACGCAAGGGGCCGGGGGACTTCATCCGTGCCGGGCAGGGAGGCTGGGGGCACGCAGCCGGCGAGGGGCCGGGGGGAGCGGGCCGGGGGGGGGGGCCCCGCTGCCAGCCCACACAAAGCGCCTCCGGCCGCGCTCCCCACGCCCCCTGCCCCCGGCTGCTGCTCTCTGACCCCCGTGCAGGGGAGGCTGGAGCCTGCTAATGAGCTCAGCGCCTGCTCAGCATCCCCGGGCCCCCGCAGCCCCCGGCAGGTGTGGGGCACGGCTCACCCCAGAATGGGGGGGGGCCGCGTGGCCTGGAGTGGATGAGAACGGGAGGCAGGCGGCGACGGGGCCGCGTGGTCGGCCTTCGGCCACCGCTCGCGGTGCTGTGCCTCCTCTGCACCCCCTCGGCCCCGCCGGATGCCCCCCACCCGCTTTGCTAGGGATGCTCTGCACGGGCACAGCATCCCCCTGGGGCACGGGGATGGCGCGGGGACACCCGGCGGTCACAACGGGGGGCGCACACACACACACACACACGGCCTCTGCCCCCCGCTCCCTCCGCTGCATCCTTCTCCTTCCTCCTCCTCCTCCTCCTCTCCGCCCTGAAGCAGGAGACAGCTCTCGCCGCTCGGCTGAGCGCCACCGAACTCCACTTCCAGATTTTCAGAGCGACCTCCTGGCTACCTGGATCCGGCGCTGCTCGATGCCCCCTCTGATCTCTCCTCCCCTCCGGCCCCCCAGCATCCCCGAGGGAGCCCCCGGCGCAGAGCGGGATGCAGGGGGAGCTGCAAGAGGAGAGGTCAGCCTGCACCTGGACGCAGCCTCGCCGCGCCGCCGGGGCTCTGCCGCCCGCCCCCGGTGGCTTTTGGGTTTGTTTAACCCAGCTGGGCCCATGCGGGCGAGGAAGAGGAGGGAGCGCGACGAAGGGCGCCTCGCAAAGCGCTCGCACCTGGGCACCCCGAAGGTGGTGACCACGGGGATGTGCCCGTCCTTCCAGGCTGATGCCTGAGCAGGATTCAGCCCCGTGGGAGAGGTGCAGGGTGCGGGATGTGGCCCCGGCTCCCCACGTCCCCCAGTGTCACCAACCCCACGTCCCCCAGTGTCACCGACCCCACGTCCCCCGGCGTCGCCAACCCCACGTCCCCCGGCGCCGCGCCAGATAACCGGGGGAAGGCTGGGGAGGGGGGGAGAAAGAAGGGAGGAAAAGACGTAAAAGCCCCAAAATATCCCAAACCCGTGCTGGGGAGGGGGAGGAGAGCAGGGCGGCGAGGGGCCCGCGGCAGCGAGGCAGCACCGCAGGGCACCGCCAGCCTCCGGCCGAGCCCTGCCTTCAAAAAGCGAGCGGAAAAAACCCACCGACAGGCAAACAGATGGAAAAAGCACCGAAGCGCCAGGTCCCCCCCCCCCCACCTCCCCGCCGCCCAAAGCCCCCAACCCCTCTGCCCCCTGCCCGCGGGTTGTTCCAAGCCCTCCGCTCCCCCCGGCACCCTGCTCCCCTCCGCTCTCCCTTGCACTCTGGTATTTGGTGTGTTCCTCAGCTGCAGGAAATTCCTGATGCTCTCCATCATGCAGGCTGCGCTCGCATCCCCCGCCCTGCCAAGGCTCCCCTCCAAAGGACAGACATGTGCTGGACATCCAGCGCACACGACGGCAGGAATCTCTCCCCTCCCCGCCGCGGCCGGGGATTTGCTCTCCCGCTCGCCTGCGCCTTTTCTCCTCTCTCTCTCTCTCTCTCTTTCTCTCTCTCGCCTTTTTATTTTAAACTCCAGCCCTGCAAACGAGCCCCCTCCTTCCCCGCGAGAGCTGGCGGGAGGCTGCGGGCGGGTGGCAGTGTCTGAAGCAACCCAGCCCTGGCCGTTCCCCTGCCTGCCTTTTTCCCTCCGTCTCTCTCTCTCTCTCCGCGAGACCGCTCCTGATCTTATTTTAATTCGTCTCAGACGGTGTTGGAGTGTTATTTTAAGAGAGAGGATATGCACAGACATTGTGTTTTCTGCTTTTTCCTGGCCCCAAGCCAGGCTCTCTGGGCTGTCAGCTACCCACTGTGTTGCAGTCACGTGTGGGAAGAGGCAGCCAGAGCCAGCCTCACAACTCCTGGTAGCAACATGGAAATCAAGTGTGCACTTTCTTCCCTCTGTATGTGTCTGTATTATTAATAGCGTCTCTCTCTGTGAGTTATCCATAATGTATCTTAATACCTGTCCGTCTCTAAATGATGTATTACGGTGTGCACGCACAATGGCGGCGGTGCCACTCGGGGGGAAGGCGCCGTGCCGGTGCCGGCAGCGCCCCGGGGTGAGGCACGGCTGCGATCCTGCCCCACGGACACCGACGCCAGGTGCTGGGAGCCCACGCAGGGACACAAACCCGTCCCACGGGGCCCCACCGGGGCCAGCCCGGCGGTCACCGTTTGGCCAGGCTGGGGACGTTGCGGGGACGCAGCGAGCCGCTCGCGGTGCCACCACCCCTGGGTGCTGGGGGCTTCGAGGCTCCCTGACAACACCCCACAGCTGGCAAAGACAAGGCTGGAACGGGGAGCAGGCAGACGTGGTCTCTCAGAAAGGCTCGGGGGCATTTTGGGGGCTCAGAGCTGAGCAGAGCCTCCCCCCACGACCAGACCCTTGCAGCACCCAGCAGCCAAGTCCCCACGCGGCGGCTGTCTCATGCTGCCCTTCCCCAGGTGGCTTTGGTCCCCTGTTCCCATCACGTCCTGGGGACATTACAGCAGGGACAGGGCCGGGCGCCTCCCCACGCACCAGTAACGCTGACACCCTCATGTATTATCGATAAATACTGAACCCCCCCCCGCCCCCGTACCCGTACAGTGCACAGGTGGGTGCACGAGCGTGCCCCCACGCGCATCACACGCACGCTCGCGGCACCACCTCGACACGCAGACCTTGTCCCAGCCTCCACATCACTGCCCGGGCACCGGGCACGACCCCAGGCGCCCCGTACCACCCACGGGTGCTGCAGCACGTTTGGGGTGCCCCTCGCTCCCCACAACATGGCAGCACCCCAACCCCAAGGGTGTCCCGGGGCTGATGGGAGCAGGAATCCAGCAAAGCGAACGGGGAGCTCGAGGCTTCGCGTTTCTGGATTCTGGTTCCCGTTTCTGCTCCCGGCTGTTTCCATGGAAACTGGCGTCGGACCTGGGAAAATAAGGTTAGGGTTTGCAGAGGAGGCCCTCCGCCAGCGCCCGCCCGCCAGAGGGGCACGCGTCTGGGCACCCGCCTGCTCCTGCACCGAGCCACGGTGCTCGGGTCCGGGGGCTGAGCGGCACCGGCGCGCTCCGGCATCCTTCCTCCTGGGGTGCCAGGATCACGCCGGGTAATCTGGGGACCCGCAGCGCCATCCCTGGTGGCCTCGGTTCGTCCCAGCGCAGCCGGTGGCGCAGGGAGGTGGCAGTGACCAAGGCTGCTCGGGAGGGACGCAGCCAACCCGTGTCCCTGCCCTTGCCATCCCTGCGGGACTCCGCTCTCATCCCACTGCTCCAAACCCATCTCGGCTCAACCCTAACGAGAACTTTGCGACAATGCCCAGCTGCTTGTGATGCCCCAGCCAGCCCCACCGGGACAGGTACCACCAGGACGGTCCCAAAAGCACCCGCTGTCCCTGGCACACTGCTGGTGGCCCCGCTGTCACACCGCCAGGGCTCTATCCGTGGGTTTTCCAAGCACCCGGTGCCCTCCGGGAGCCAGGCCCTCCCCTTCCCCGGTTCAGGATCCCCATTTTTGCTCTTGGGAAGGTGGGGAGTCGGCGCGGGGAGAGAATGAGGACACGGCACCTCGGGGGAGCCGTGAAGACTAATGAATGGAGGCTTTTAAAAAGCACTTTGAGTGAGAAGGGCTAGAGTAGGAACTAATTATTCCTCTTGCGTGCGCACACACTTGTACGCACACGCGGGCGCGTGCACGCGCGCGCAGGCGTCCTGCTGTCTCCCAGAGTCGCAGCTGCAAAATCGCAGCAAACCCCAGCACCCAGCACCATGGCAGCAGCATCCTCGCCAATCAGCGCCGCCTCAGCCAGCACATCCCCTCCGAGGCGCTGCTTTGCCTCCTGCCCCTGCTCTCCCGTGCCCCCCGGCGCAGCCACGTGCCCCCCCCCCCCCCCGCCCCGTTTTGCTGCCGCCGCCTGCCCAGCCCTGGCGCGGCGCTCGGCCGCGAGCCGATGGCACGGGGCGCCGCTCGCCCTCCTCTCCTCCTTCTCTTTTCGCAGCGCCTGCTGGTTTTTGGAAGGGTTTCCTCCGCCCCCCTCCCCGTTTTATTAACAAGCCGCCATTTTACGGCGCTCGAAGGCCGGCCGCTCCCCGGGGATGGACGGCACCTGGCGCCCGGCTCCTCGCCGCCCCGCGCAGGTGCGACCCCGCGTGAGGCCAGCGGCACCGGCCCCTCCGCGGGCGCAATTATGGGCTGGCTTGGAGCAGAGCCCAGCCCCGCCGGAGCACGCAGCCGCCGGTGCCCCCGCGCGCCCCCGCTGCCTCCCCAGCCCCGCTGCATCCGGACGTGCCCGGCGCTGCCGCCAGCTTTGGGGCACCGGGGCCACGGGTGCCGTCCCCCTGCAGTCCCCGAGGCCAGCGCGGCGCTGAGCGCTGCACCATTTTGCATTCTGGTGCTGACCGGGCCCTGCTAACCTCCCACTCCCACCCCCACAACGGGCTGTGTTTCAGCTGCTCTTGAAATCTGTCCAGGCTGGATTCATCACAAGAGCCCTCAAGCGGCTGCAAACAAACAGAAAAAAAAAAAAAAAAAAAAAGGAAAAAAAAAAAAAAAAGAAGAGGGAGCGAGAAAAGCGATCGATCGGCGCTGGGGGGCCCAAGCCCCTTCGGCGGCTCTGAACCAGCCCTGCAATGCTGTATGCCCCAAACTCATCTCCTCAAAAAGGGGCTGGGGGCGAGGGGCGTGGGGAAGGGGCTGGAGGAAGGCACCGCCGGGCATGGGAATTGGGGGCACGGGGCCGGGCCGTGCCGCCGAAGCCCCCGGTTGCGGTGTGGCGGCGGCGGTGGCATGCGGCTGCTCCTCCGCCGCTCTCCCTTCCCAGCGGAGCCGGGCTTGCGCCGCTCTGAAACTTCCCTCTTGTGGTTACTGCAGTTAAAAAAGCAAACAGGAGGCTCGGGCGCATTAAGAAAGAAATAGGAAATCGCGCGGATTGGAGCGCGGGGGCCGGGGCTGGGGTGCGCCCTGTGCCGGCTGCACCGCGGCCGGGAGCTGGGGACGGGGCTGGGGGACAGGGCACGGGGCAAGCCCACGCCCTGGGGAGGACGAAGAGGGCTTGGTTCATACGGGGCCGGGAAAGGTGGCGGGGCCGTGCCGGGCACCCAGGCGCTGTTTCCCCACCCGGGCACGGCCCGGCTGGGAGTTAACGGCCAGGAAAGTGATCACCGCCACCGCCACCCCGGTGGGAATTGCTGCCACGGGAGACGCCAGCTCGGGTTGCTGCGCCTGGGTTTTTAAGAGGGGGCTGGGTCATTTTTACCACCGCCGACGATCCCGTCCGTGACCGCCACGCTCCAGCTCCGTGCCCGGCGTCCCGTGCTCTGTGCAGGGCTTGGCCCGAGCGGTGCTGGTTCAAGGCACGGCTGTCGCAGCACCGACGGCCGACACGGCGCCGTGCTGGGCACCAGGCAGGAGGAGCGTTGTGGCTGCAAACCCCCGGGCTCGGCGTTTGCAGGAGCTGCACGGGGGTTTTGCAAAGGTGCCTTCGAGCCCGAGCCTCCCCGGCGGCCGCCCGGCAGGCGGCCGTGCTGCAGGACCGCCGCCCCCAAGCCCAGCTCCTGCCGGCTGATTAGCAGAGCCGCACGCGGAGATTTACTGCTAATTACCCGCGCCGCAGTTGTGCTCGCAGGCCTGGGCACGACTGGGGACACGGAGGGGCTCAGGGGGTGACAGGGGCGGCTGAACCCCCAGCCAAGCATGCTGCGGTGCTGGGGGCTCAGCCCCCCGCTGCGTTGTGCCACCAGGGTGGCCATAGCTTGAGATAATTTTGTGGTGGGTTGGAGGAAAGCACCAGAAGGTGGAGGGGATGCCATTTCGGATAGCACCACGCACCTGCCCCCGTGGCCGGGGAGCCCCGTGGGCCCCACAGCACTGATGGGGACAGCGGGTGGCGGTGGGACCGCGGGGGGCTGCCAGGCATCCATCGCCCACCGGCAGGGTGGGGACATCTAAGGACCCTGAGTCACACAGCTGAGAAGCAGCTGATGGGGTTCTGGGGACCGCTTCCCTGCTAACTGCAGCCCACGGGAAGCAAGGGGCTGCTCAGCACCTCGTGGGGACCGATCCTGCCCCCCTCTCTTGCCAGCCCTGTGGCTTCTGGCTCTCCCTCTGCCTGCAGGCACGCACCGAGCGCGGCACCAGCCGTCCTCCTGCCATCAGTATGCACAAACCGGGCTGAGCCTGACCCTCCGAGCCGGGGGGGCACCGCCAAGGAGATCTCCGACCCGGAGGACTGCTCCAAGCCCGAGCCTCCCTGCCACCCATGCCCACCCCAATCCCACACGGGGTCAGCTCACCGCCCCGGTGCCGGCGCGCCCGCTGCGCCCCTCACTACCATCAGCCCAGGGGTGCAGGTGGTCACATCCTGCACCCAGCACCGCACAGACAGCCCTAACAAAGACCTGCCGCAGGACGGGGTGTTTGGTGGCAGCATCCCCCAGCCCATCACCCTCCCGCAGACCCACCGGTGTCCCCCCCATGCCCCCGCCACCCCACCGCCCGGCAGGAAGAGAGGGGCGCGGGGCCGGTGCCGGCACTGCAGGGCTCCTCTTCCTCCTGCAATGTCAACCTGCTGCTCTGCACCCGCCAAGGCTGCCCTTGGAAAAGCTGTCGGCTGTGCTGGCTGGGCTGCCAAGCCCAGGACAAGCTCTTTAGCTCGGCTCTGCCAGAACAGATGCCTGGCCTACTGTAATTCTTCCTAGCGTGGCCGGGGAGGGGGGGAGCAACCTCATTTAAGCACTGCAGAGGCTGCTCCTCCAAAGCCCACCCGCCGCAGCGCCGTTTCCCCAAGGGGGGGGGACCCCAAAGGCTCGGGCGCAGGGCAGGGTGGCCCGAGGGGCTCCTCGGGGACGCTGGGTGACGCTGGAAGGGCCGGGCGGGGAGGGAGGGGAGGCGGCGCACGGCGGGAGGACGGCGACGCGCGCTGGAGCAAAACGCGGCTCTGCCGCCAGCTGGGGAGGAGAGAGCGACCCGCTGCAAGGACAAGTGGGAGCCGCCAGCTCCGTGCCACCGGTGTCCTTGCAGCCACTCGCCTGCTTCGTGTCGACGCTCCCCGCGAAACAAAGATCCCGTTCTCATGGCAATGTCCTCTGCGGAACAGGCAAAGAGCAACGCGCGGCGCAGCCAGCGGAGCCGTGGGGAGGAGAGAGCCGAGTTCAAAAGGGGCCGGAGGAACGGTTGCCTGCGCCGCTCGGGAGGTTTCGCGCTCCTTCTCACGCTCTCTGCAGGTTTCTCCCCGGAAACCCCCCCCCCGCACCGCACCTGAAACCCCCCGAGCCACCCCCGAGCCGCTCGGCCACGAGGGCAGGAGCTCGGAGAGCCCGACGGGAAGGGGCCGCGCCGCAGCCATAGCGCGGCACGAAGCAGGCCAGCAGCATTTCCACAAAGACAGTTTCTTCCACTGGCTGCAGTTTGGGGCTGCCAAAAGCCAAAACAAGAATGGAAACATCCCATTTCACTGGCCAAAATTCAACGCAGGTTTTTTTTTGTGTGTTGTGTTTTTTTTTTTTTTTCTTCTTCTTTTTTTTTTTCTTTCCCTCGTCTTTGGTTAGGAACGGAAATTCCCTGCCATGAAAACATGACGAAACCCCAAACCAAAACACAGCTTGGAATGAAACCTTCGCCCGGGTCCCTGGGGATGCCATGCGGGGCAGGTCCCGGGGCTGGGGCTCGGTGCGTGGGGGCACCGAGTCCGGATGTCGGCGCCAGCGCCGGCCCCACGCGCGGCAGGGGAAGTCGTGCTGGGGGATCTCTCCAGCGGCCGATGTGCTTCCCCCTCCGTGCGCCTTTGGGGTGAGGCCACCACTTCCCACCCCTGCTCTGCGCTGCTGCACCTCGAAAACTGCACAAGGGAGCTGGGGACGGGCCCGAACAAGGGCTGCTCTGCACATTGGGGAAGCCAGAGGGAGGTGGGTCCTGCCCGGCCCTGGTGCAGCGCAGCCCCCCTGGGTGCCCAGCTCAGGGGGTGCCGGTTTCTGGCTGTGCTCGGCTCCTCCGCAAAAGCCGCCCCTGGGAATGGGCTCGCCCATCACGTCCCAGGGTGCTTGGGGCCGGCAGAGCCCCAGGCATCGCCCCTGCAGCTGCACCCCACCACCGCACCCCGGCACCGTCCCTTTCCCTGCCCGCGCCCAGCTCTGCTTTCAGCCAGATGTTCGGCCGCAGGATGAAACAGCTCTTCCCGCCCCAGCCCCTGCCGTGGCTCTCTCCGGCTCCCGTTCCAGAGGCTGGATCCGGCCACGCAGGCTGAATAAGGCTCTGCCTTTGTCCGGCTCCCCCCGCCGCGCTTCCCCTTATCTAGCTCAGCCGCCTTGCCAAGACCACGAGGCAGCGGGGAGGACGCGGCGAGCAGGGAGAGGCTGTGCCGGCGCCTCCCGGGGCCGTTAACTCTTCTCCTGCCCCGTGCACGCTCACCCGGCCCCATTCACGAAGCCCCCGGGGGACCACCAGCCCCTTGCCGAGCACAGCCGGCCCCTCTCCACCCCTGCGTGCTCCCCAAACGCAGAGCATCCCCCCAGCTCCGCGCCGAGACACCTGGCCGTGCACACCCTTCCTGGTTCCCAGGGACACCGAGCATCCCCGGGAGCTGGTGTGGGGCTCGGGGTGGGCACGGGGCCCCTCGCCCCGCAGTCCATCAGGCGTCCTCGGGGGCAGAGCGGAGCCCGGCTATCTGTCTGCAGCGCTCCGCGCGCAGCAATTAACCTCGAGAGAGCAGCCGCGGCTCCTGCCAAGAACCACATTAGGTGTGTGTGGCAGTGTCTAGACATGCAAGAGACCAGAGGCCTTGATCTGTAGGAAGGCGGCTCAGTCCCTTCCCCCCCCACCCCCAGCCAGGCACCCCCTGGCCCCACTCCCGGCCTTGGCACGGGGTTGAGCCGGCCCCGGCCAGCCCTGGGGCTGCTTTTCCCAGCCGGGACCACCGAGCGCCGGGCACGGGGATGTGTGGGGTGAGGCTGAGCCCAGCCCCGCATCCCTCGGCACGGGCACGGCTCGCAGCAAAGAGCCCCGTGCTGCCTTTGAAAGCATCGCCCTGCCCCTTGGCACGGCACCGCGCTGGGTCCCCGTGGTGCCGGACCCCTTGCATGGGCTGCGGGTCCCCAGAGCTGTCGGGAGGAGGAGGAAGGTGGCTGCAAGCTGCACCCAGCCCATCTCCCCGCCGGGAGATGCAACAACCATCCCAACCATCCCAACCATCCCGGGGGAGCCGGCAGCAACCCCCCCGGTGCCAGGCGAGCCGTGGAGCCGAGGACGGAGCTGGGCAGGGACCCAGCTCGACGCCTCCCAGCGCCCGTACCCGATGCACTCGGCCACGCTGCCCGTCCCGACGCTGCCATCCCGGTGAGCGGGTGGGTGCTAGAACCCCTTTTCCCCGGGCAGGGTGCTGCAGGGATGGGTGGGCATGGCGGGGATGGGTGGGATGGGTGCTCCCCCCCTCCCGGAGCCCCTCGCCCTCGCGCCCCCAACACCCCCTGCTCTCACCTCCCGGGTGCAGCCACCCCAGACGGCTGCAGGATGCTAGGGAGAAGAGATTTTCCCGACGTTAATTAATTAAAATAAACAGCAAATTAAATACAGCAAAATTAAAATAGCTCCGGAAATTAATTTTCAACAAAACCCACCTGGAAAGGCTGGATATTTAAAGAATTAATGGAGCCCTCTGAGACCATAAAGAACCGCTGAGCTCCCGGCATCCACCAGCCCCCTCCGAACAACCCCGGCCTCCCCGGGGACCCCAGGCCATGGGGAAATCAGGACGGCACCCCTGATCGGAGCCCACCCTGAGCCCACATCCCTCGTCCCCACGCTGGACACCTCCTCTGGGTGCTGCCTGCGTGGCCCCGCTCGGAGCCGCCTCGCCGCGCAGCTGCACGTGCCTGCGTGCTGCTGTGCAAGTGCGAGGCAGGGAGGGAGAGGAGGGATGCGGATGAAGGCTGGGGACGCACCGGCCCCACTCCTGGCACGGCGCAGCACACGGATGCTCCTGCCTGCTTCTCTCCCCGGACACGCGAGCAGGGAGCAAGCACCGCTGGATGGCAGGACCAGCTCCGGCGTGGCACGGCACCCACATGGGGACATCCCCTCCCGGCTAAAACCTCCAAAAACCAGGCTCCCCAAAGCTCTCCCCACGCTCAATCCCATAGCCGAGGCAGGATTAATAGCAAACAGGCGGCGGGGCTGGGCAGAGCTCCTTACCAGGCGGCACCCATCGGCCAGGGGGCTCCCGAGGGGCTCGGCGGGGTGCAGGTGGGGGGCGCAGGGGGCGAGGTGCCGGGGAGCACCCCCAGCCCTGCCGGCTGCGGCGCCGGCGTGGTGCATGGGGCTGGAAGCCCCCTCGGCCTCCCCGGCCCCGTTTCCTCTCCCCGCAGCCGGGCGTGTGCAGAGGAGCAGCGGCAGGGAAACGCCGGCGAGCGAAAAAGCTCCGGAAGGAAACGGAGAAAGCGAGAAGAAGCCGGCAGGTGGGGAGCAGGAGGGGCCGGGGCCGCCTCCACACCCGCCTCCGAACCCCGCCGTGCCGCCCGCACCCCGAGAGTCCCACTCGGGGAAACTGAGGCACGGAGCGGGCGCACCCCTCGCACCCCGCAGCCGGCGCTGAGCCCCCCCTCCCTCTCCGCCGCCCCGCGAGGGAAGCGCACCCCCCGCCGCGGCCGGGATGACACCAGCTCCCCGGCCTCCTCCCGCTCCACCCTGTTCCTGCAGGAACCCAGGAGCCCCGGTGCCGGGCCCGTGGCCAGCGCCGCTGCTCCCGCCCGCGCCTCCCTCCCCGCCTGCGCCCGGGCGCCCGGGGCCGGCCCCAGCCTCGTGCCCGCACCCAGCCCGCGCAGCGCCCGCGGCGTGTCAGGGCGACCTTGGCCTGGTGCCCTGGCTGGTTTCCCCTTCATTTGCCAGCGATGCCGACGGGCAAAGGTGGAGGGCGATGGATTTTTTTTTTTTTTTGGGGGGGGGGGGGGTCGTTGTTTTTTGTTTTTTGTTTTTTTTTTTCTTCCCCCATTGGGTTTTTCGCCGCGGGCGCTGTGGCGGTGCCGGGCCGCGGGCAGGGCGGCGGTGCCGGGCGCTCCGGGGGCGCTGGGTGGCCGCTTTCCTCCGCACACAGATGGCTGTTCCGACTCAGTCGAGCGCTTGACCTAAATCTCCTCCTGATCCACGGGAGCTGCAGTCCCTCGGCAGCACAGCTCAAGGCGAGGAAGAGGAGGAGGAGGAGGAGAAAGAAGAGGAGGAGGAGGAGGGAGGGAAGCCGGGGCCAGCTGCGGACCAGCGGCAGGGT